>NC_141695.1:1270490036-1270850036 GCF_964263255.1 Lissotriton vulgaris
AGACATTGGAAGATCCTGAATGTGACTACAATGAAGATCCCTCCTCCTCTGTTTTTTTTCAAAAAGGGACAGAGCTTACGCAACAGCTTAGTACCCACAAGGCCGAAGACCAACACCACTACCAAGGAGCCGGCCAACACATTGTGGGACCTTCCAGCTGTTCGAGGGCATTATCCATGTGGCACCTGTAATGCCTGTCCACAGACTAAGAAAACAGAGAGTGTTGATATTGGAACATTTTGACAGTGTGCCTGTGTCCTGAGGCGGAAAGCCGGGATCTCTGAGTGTGTGTGTGCTATTTTTACTTTGTTATCCTTTATGACCCTTACTTTCACAGAGCTTGTTTTTAAATACTCACTCTTCTGAATTGTGCCGAAAATTGTAAAATTTAAAAAATTACTAATCGCACTCCCTGAGCTTAAAAGGGACTGCTCAGATCCGCCCCAACTTGCTTTCTTGCCCTGCTGCTGCCCCATTCAGCCGATTAGGCGCTGCTTGGGTGTCAGCCCCTAGCCACCGCCATCTTGGGTGAGGAGTAGGCGAGCGTTGTAGTGCTCGGCCCTCCCGACCTCGCTGGTACAAAAGATTGCGGCTCCCAGAGCACCGATTGACAGTGTGCCTGTGTCCTGAGGCGGAAAGCCGGGATCTCTGAGTATGTGTGTGCTATTTTTACTTTGTTATCCTTTTGACCCTTACTTTCACGGAGCTTGTTTTTAAATACTCACTCTTCCGAATTGTGCCGAAAATTGTAAAATTAAAAAAATTACTAATCACACTCCCTGAGCTTAAAAGGGACTGCTCAGATCCGCCCCAACTTGCTTTCTTGCCCTGCCGCTGCCCCATTCAGCCGATTAGGCGCTGCTTGGGTGTCAGCCCCTAGCCACCGCCATCTTTGGTGAGGAGTAGGCAGGCGTTGTAGTGCTCGGCCCTCACGACCTCGCTGGTACAAAATGGATCCCCCATCTAGGGAGCGCAGCGGATGGGCGCAGCGGGCACGACGATGGCGCGCCGAAGTTGCGCCTAAGTTAAGCCCGTCTGCGCCCGTCCGCGCACGACCGGGCCCAGGGGCCTGTCCCCCTGGCCATCGATCGACATATTGCCCAGGTGAGCTACACCTATTAGATTCAAGTACCTATACCCTAAGTTCAACTACTCTGGCCAAGCTAAAGGAGACCTGCATCCTATGGACCAACAGTAGCATGACTATGAATCTACCTACTCTGAAGTTAACTAGCCTGAATACAAGATCGCTACAAAAACACCATCTTGACATTTTTACCCTCCTTCAGAATGAGGACTTAGATGTCCTTACTCTCACAGAAACGTGGTTGGGCGACAGCTCACTACCAGATATCATAGCCGCCCTCCCAAACGAATATGACGCTATGTGGCACACTCGTGCAGATAATGTCAGGGGGGGTGGCAATTCTGTTTAAAAAACATCTAACAGTTACCAAATTATTGGCTGAAACGGTTGATCTAGCAGATATACTTGGGGTGAAGATCACTTAAAAAAACACCTGCCTTGCTGTTCTTACAGTCTATCGTCCCCCAAATCTACCCCATTGTTCAATGACTTACTTGCCCCCATCATCTCAGATATTTGTACACGCTACCAAAAAGTCTTAGTAACTGGAGATGTTAACGTTCACTGGGACAAAACTCATAAAGATGTGGCAACCCGACAGCTGAAGACCACCATGACCACACTTGGGCTCCAACAACTAGTAGAGGCACCCACACATAATAAAGGCCATACCCTCGATCTTATTTTGACCTCAGATCCGGGGGTAGTTCTCACAGGCATCCTACCCTGTATATGGTCGGATCACTACTTAATAAACTGTGATATCCCAATAGATGGGTATCTGTCTCAACCACCCCCAAAAATTAAAAAAGTACGTCAATGGAGGAAAGTTGACTCAAAAACACTGACGGACACCCTCCTTAAATACACACAGTTACCTGATACTCATGGTGATCTAGATCAGGAATATGTGAATGTGATGCAAAATCTTAGTCAGGCCATCGATCAAATAGCACCCGAAAGGAAACAGAAGATAAATGGAGCAGTAAAAGGGGCCCGTGGTTCAACTCTTCTCTGAAGGAACGCAAAAGAAAGCTCCGCCATTTAGAGAGATGCTGGAGGAAAACAAATGATCACATAGATCGGGATCTTTATAAAGCATTTCTTAAGCTGTATAAAAAGTGTATTCTGTCAGCAAAAGCAGAATACTATGAATCCCGAATTAACAACGTGGATAATATCCAGAAAGAAACCTTTCAAATTCTAACAGAGCTGAGTAAGAAAGCAGAAAAATCCAAAACCCTGATAGACTGTAACACATTTCAACACTATTTTCTTGATAAAGTGAAAACAATTCTCTCTGACATCAAGAATACCTCCAGCAGTCACCCCCCATTGGTGCACTCTCAACCCCCCCCCCCAGAATATACCATCTCTAAGTTTCCCTTGATAGATTCTACAGTCCTCGGGCAGCTTATAAGTCGAACCAAGTCAGGCTCCCCAGCGGACCCATGTCCCCCTAGCATCTTTCGACTGGCGCTTCCTACTTTAGAGAGTCATATTGTCTCCCTACTGAATAAATCATTAGGTACTGGCCATTTACCCTCTAGCCTTAAAGAAGCACAAGTTAGGCCCCTAATAAAAAAGCCTGGGGCTGACCCTGCCAATCTAAAAAACTATAGGCCAATATCCCAGCTGCCTTTTCTGTCCAAGATTTTGGAACAACACGTTTTGATGTCTCTTTCATCATTCCTGGAGTCACACCATCTACTCCAGGAGCGTCAAGCGGGGTTTCGTGCGCATCACAGCACTGAACTGGTGATGCTCTCAGTGCTGGATGAGCTCAGAGGTATGGCTGACAGTAAGAAGCCGAGTGCCCAGATATTATTAGATCTGTCAGCGGCATTCGATACTGTCAGCCACACCCTGCTTCTGGACAGACTGGCCGCATTTGGGATACAAGACTTAGTCTATCAATGGCTAAAATCCTTTCTTTCTGGGAGAACTCAAAGGATTCAACTAGGGGACTGTACATCAGACCTGGGTACCCTTGAGTGCGGAGTCCCTCAGGGATCTGCATTGTCCCCACTTTTATTTAACCTTTATCTGCAACCCCTAATTGACTCTTTGGTAAACATGGGCTGCTTTCAACTATGTCGACAATACTCAGTTGCTACTCAGCATTGACAACACGGCATCTGCACAGATCCAAGCCCAAAATATTCTCAGACACACTGTGAGTTGGATGACAGCGAACTCGTTGAAGATTAACCCGGACAAAACAGAGGTCCTAGTGGTTTCAACTGCCGCTTCACCTTGGTGTGCCCTGTTTTTGCCCCAAGATCTTGGCCCTACCCCGAAACCATTTCCTAATGTAAAAAGTCTCGGTATAAAGATCGACCATGAGCTGTCAATGGCCAGCCAGATTTCCCCTGTTGTTGGGACTTGCACACATCTAATTAGACAGCAACGAAAGCTAGTCCCTCTTCTCTCCCCTTCCACGCTTCGTACAATTATCTCCGCCACAATAATTTCAAGATTGGACTACGGGCATGCCATTTATTTGGGATTGCCTAATACTTTGATCAGCAGGCTGCAAGTGGTCTTAAACGATGCAGCTAGGTTAATCTTTAGGCTACCTAGACGGACCCATGCCTCTCCATTGCTGTGCAGGTTACACTGGCTCCCCATAAAGCAAAGGGTGGAGTTTAAAAGTTTATGCACCGCCCATAAGGCAATCTATGGCCAAGCACCTGCCTATATCAAAGAACGTATCGGAGTTTATAACCCCACACGATCATTAAGGTCCTCTAACACACAGTTGCTGTCCTGTCCCCGATACAAATTGCAAACAAGGGAGGGAGATCCTTTTCTGTGTTGGTTCCACAGATCTGGAACAAACTTCCAGAGTCTCTCCGCAAAGAATCAAATTTGTTGCACTTCAGGAAGTCTTTAAAAACGCTCCTGTTTAGGGAAGCCTTAAGCACCGCATAGTGCCACGGCCACACTCATTTTTTTTTTTCATCTACTCAGCTGTTGTTACCTCCATCTGTCATGAGCGCTTAGAGACCGGACGGTGATTTGGCGGTATACAAGCTTCAGTTAACAATAACAATAACAATAACAACACGTCCATGGATTCTCAACACTCATACCAACTGTAACTCGGATAGGGTCATTTACATGATCACTTGTCCTTGTACGTTAAGGTATATCGGATACACGACTCGAAAGATCACATTAAGGATTAGTGAACATAAAAGTACTATCCGGTGTAACAAACAGGCAACAGGTTTTACTAATCACTTCCTCGAATTGAAACACAAGGCTGAAGATATGCAGTGGCTCGTTCTTGAGCGTCCTTTCATACCTCTCCACATCACCGATGTGGCGAGATTCCTGTTTTTAAAAGAACAGAAATGGGTTTTTCGCTTGAAAACAAACGTTGTGGTGCTTAATGATGAGATCCCGTGGGTCTCATTATGTTTGGGACACACACACTCTCTAATCTTCTAGTTCAATAGTTGATCCATTACCAACATGCTTTGTATAGTCTGTGGTCTTATACAACAGTTAGCAATAGGCCTGACGTCCACTATCCTGCTTATCCTTAATGAGCACCCAAAAGCTAATAAGCTTTTTTGTCCTTAAAGTACTGTCCTCTCTACATGCCCGACTTTGGCTGCATCATTGATTAAGCCTTGACACACCTACAGAGAGGTACACTATCCAGCATATGGGACATATGTATAATTCATATATTATCTCTGTATGTTAATTCAAGCATTAAGACCATTAGCAATCCATCTGTAGTCCATTAAAAGGCGTCTATCCTATGACATACATTCTCAACTGCTGTGTTAGCTAGGTTCATATGCATACACAGTGAATTCGGTACCACGCATGTGCATAGGTGACACTGATCTCCTATACATGCCTAATGGTGTTTCCCTGGTGTCAGGTGTTAGGGATTAACCAATAAGGAGGCATACACAGTGAATTTGGTACTACGCATGTGTATAGGAGAGACACTGATCTACAAATACTCAATGGTGTTTCCCTGTTGTCAGGTGTTAGGGATTAACCAATAAGGAGGCATACACAGTGAATTCGGTACTGCGCATGTGTATAGGAGAGACACTGATCTCCTACACATGCTCAATGGTGTTTCCCTGGTGTCAGGTGTTAGGGATTAACCAATAAGGAGGCATACACAGTGAATTCAGTACTATGCATGTGTATAGGAGAGACACTGATCTCCCACACATGCTCAATGGTGTTTCCCTGGTGTCAGGTGTTAGGGATTAACCAATAAGGAGGCATACACAGTGAATTCGGTACTATGCATGTGTTTTGGAGAGACACTGATCTCCTACACATGCCCAATGGTGTTTCCCTGGTGTCAGGTGTTAGGGATTATCTAATAAGGAGGCCTATATAAAGACACTGTCCCCCTCTAGTCTTTACCTCACCTTCGGCTTGGTCAAAGACAGAGGTACCGACGGACAGGTAAGTCCTCCACTGTTCAGATAGCATTGCCATACTTTTTATACCATACCCCTGTTTAATCTAGTATCTTTATGGTTTAGTTATCAACCTGTTCCATTCTGTAAACTCCTAGCATGTGATCCACATTGTATTGTATGATCTCCTACACATGCCCAATGGTGTTTCCCTGGTGTCAGGTGTTAGGGATTATCTAATAAGGAGGCCTATATAAAGACACTGTCCCCCTCTAGTCTTTACCTCACCTTCGGCTTGGTCAAAGACAGAGGTACCGACGGACAGGTAAGTCCTCCACTGTTCAGATAGCATTGCCATACTTTTTATACCATACCCCTGTTTAATCTAGTATCTTTATGGTTTAGTTATCAACCTGTTCCATTCTGTAAACTCCTAGCATGTGATCCACATTGTATGTAATGATTTCAGTTAACCATGGGACTCTGTCCCCTAGGCAATCTCTAAATATTTCAGAATTCCATAGGTATGTCATCAATCCCTTGCCCCTGTGCGATTGGTTTATGGTCTGCAGACATTTTCAACAATAGGGTTTCTGTTTTTACAGAGAACACACTCAGAATTAAGAAGTGTGTTTTCCTATTCTTTTTATTTTATATAGAGCGGGGCCTCCCACACCGAGCAGTTTACGGGCGAGGTGAGGTCTACTCTCACATAAAGCTGGGTGAGTACTTACATTTGGTCAATAGAACTATGCATTGAGCACCCTATATGCATCTATCTTTCAAGGTTTTTGCTTCTGTATAACTTTAATACAGTATAGCTTTTTTTGAGACTGTTAGCTAGTTTTCTAACCTTCAATGTTTTTATGATTATCATTATTTTGGTTACAGGAATGGATGAACACCCTACATCTTCTGGATACTGAAACAGTCACTTGTACTCGAGGTCTTTGGTAGGGGTATCGTACCAGTTCTTATTAATGACATTTACACTGAAATTCTTCTTCATTGCAGTAGCATTTTTCAAACTAGGTCCTGAAGAAAGCCAGGTTAACATTAACCATTATGGCTGAAACATGTCGACCCTGATCCTATTGCCTTGAGATAGTTATTATTTCAAACTATCTGTTTTTTTTACTTCTTTTTAATCTTGGCACTTGGCAAACACTAAATAAAAGATTTTAGTGTTTTCCGGTGCTATTTTTAACCCACACTTTTTCATGCACTGCACTTTTCAACATTTTTCAGCACCACTCTACTGAGAACTTGGACAGTTTAGTGTCCTCTAGATGCAGTGTGAGCAAAGTCCCCCTCATTGAGGGGTGCACTTCACTGTATCTATATATCTAAGTCCCAAATGACGATGCTCCGCCAGTGAGGTGGGCTGATGGGACGTGTCGCAGCATAGTGGAACTGAGTCCATTGGGGTTTTTCTAGCTTAACAGTCTCACCAATTTGTTGACCAGTGTTCTTCTAGGTTTGTTATTTGTTCATTTTATGAGGGTTTGGAGTTCATTTGGTCATTAAAAATAATTCCCTCAGGCCCTCTTTTCATATCGGGGTTTTCAAGCATATCCAACCTGCAAGAGGGTACTTCTTTCCTGTATCCATCTAGAGCCTCACAGGCAGGCTCCTATCGTTCATCAAAAATGAAACAGATCCTTGCGTTGACTTTTTCATACAGTTGCAACCTGGGCCCTCTTTCCGTTTTCTTAGTCTTTCTTTCTAAACAGAGCAATACAATGTTCCAGCTCTCAACGTGTTCAGTCCAGTGTCTTGCTCAGCACCCCCAAACTAATCTAGCAATGCCCTATTACTCAAGTCTCTCCCTATCTCCTACCATTTTCATTGGGGGTTCCGTGACGTTTTCTGGGCCGCAGGTTGTATCGAACATGACCAGGTAACTCCTGGTCGGCAAACAAAACAGATAAAGTGGCATTTGTGATACCTGACTTATCATGAACTCCTCGTGCAACAATAGGAGCAACCGGTCCGGGGCCAATTCCACTGTTGATGATGAGACCCCTTCCGTGCCCGATGCTCCTTCCTCTTGCCTTTTCTCAATTTCCTGGGAGACGTAAAAAGGAACAACACAAGGAGCCCTCTCTCTCTCCTGGGTCAAAGCTCCTTCCGGGTTTTGTTGATCAAAAGGAAGTGGGAAAGGTATTTTCTGTAGATAAGAAACGTGGATCCAATGTTTCCGGCCAATTCACCTTCACCGCCGTCCGAGTGGCCAGTAGAATATGGACTGGTTCGGTCCACCTAGGCTCCAGGCTAGATTTCCGTTGATAATTGCTCACCAACACCCATTCCATTATATTTTTCAACCAACCCTGCGGACTGGGGATGCCGAGCAACATGAAATTTATGTTTGATGTGCAGCCCATTACAAATTTGCTTGATAAGATCTGCAATGTGCCCCCCGTTGTCTGACCAAATCACTCTAGGTAATCCACATCTAGGGAAAAACTCCTTGATCAAGGCTTTGGCTGTCGCTAGAGCAGTGTTTTCCTTGGTGGGGTAGGCTTCTACACATTTACTGAAAGCACAAACCACCACCAAAACGTATTTCAAATTATTCACTCTTTCTAACTGAATATCATTCATCTGGAGTACTTCAAAAGGTAAAGACGGGTGTGCAAAGTTTCCACTAAGAACAGGTTCCCGTCCCCCTGGATTATGTCGTAAGAAAACCATGCAATGCTGAACTAGATGAGCTGCAGTTTTGGAAATATTAGGATTATTCCAGACTGGATCTAACAAGGCACAAATGCCCTTTGCTCCAACATGCGCTGTTCCATGAGCCATAGTCACTACAGCATTGACAAATGCATAGGGAAGCATCCACCTTTGTTTCTCGCTTAAGTCAATCCAGCAGCCATTATCATCCAACCTCCCCACCTCATTCTCCCAACGGAACAGTTCAGCAGGGGTAGTTTCTTTCTGTATTTCTCGGACACTTTCCATGGTGTTATCAAAAATATCAGTCTCCTCGACCCATCTGGCCGAACTCATATACATGAGAGACATTTTAGATCTGGCAGTTTCCTTCGCTATTTGATCAGCAAAAGCATTCCCTTCTCCCACAGTATCCACTATTGCCTTGTGCGCACTACACTTCACTATTGCTACCTTTTGGGGCAGAGTTAAAGCAGTTAACAACCTTAAGATCAAAGGGCCATGTTGTATTCGCTGGCCATGTGAGGTGAGAAATCCCCTTTCTGCCCACAATTTTCTGAAACTATGAGCCACGCCAAAGGCGTACTGGCTATCAGTGTAAATGTTTACCCTCAATCACTCACTTAACTCACAGGCTCGCAACAATGCTATTAACTCAGCTGCTTGTGCTGAATGATAGGGAACTCAAGAGGTCTCAACTACAGTGCGAAGAGTGGTAATTGTGTATGCAGCTGTCGCTGTGCCATCTGGTAACTTGAAACAGGAGCCATCCACATGCAACTCCCCTTGGGGGTCAGATAGAGGCGTGTCTGTGAGGTCCACCCGTTCCTTCGTCTCTTCCTCATTCCGAAATATACAATCATGCATGTCATTGTTTGGCTCGTCCGCAGGGAGGGGCAGTAACGTGGCTGGGTTCAGAGTGGCACACCTTTTGATAGTGATATGGGGAGCAAATAAAGTCAATTCATATCCAGTAAGACGTGCACTCGTGAGGTGCTGAGTTTCTGTTTTGTTCAGGAGCGTATCCACAGCGTGCGGTACCATCACTGTGAGGTTAGAGTTCAAAACGAGTCCTTCCGACTGTCGGAAGGCTACCACCACCGCAGCGGTAGCCCTCAAACAGCTAGGAAGTGTTCTGGCGACATAATCCAACACTGCCGAAAAATAAGCACAAAGCCTTTGCTTACCACCAAATCCTTGTGTTAACACAGAGAGTGGACAACTGTCCACCTCGTGTACATAAAGCACAAAAGGCTTTCAGTAGTCAGGAGTTCCTAGGACAGGTGCAGAACAAAGAGCAGTTTTTAAAGACTCAAAAGCCTTCTGACATTCATCAGTCCAAGGTACAGGTTCATGCACATCCTTAGTGGTTAGGTGCAAGAGAGGTTTAGTAAGAAGAGAAAAATTAGGAATCCACTGGCGACAGTAGGAGGTTATGCCAAGAAATGCACAAACATCACGTTAAGTACGAGGTACAGGCATGTTAAAAATAGTAGACACACTTTCAGGGGTTAGTTTCCTCCCCTCTTTCGACAGTAGATGACCAAGATAGGTCACCTCCTGTCGACAATATTGAAACTTAGAGACACTTTGTTACCGTTGGCTGCTAAATGAGACAATAATTTAACCGTGGCTTCCTTACAACCTTCCTCAGTGTCTGAGGCCACTAATAAGTCGTCCACGTACTGAAGGAGGACGTTTCCTGGGGGCAAAGTCAATTTGTCTAAAATTACTTTCAGGGCTTGACTATAAATACTAGGACTCTCGGTATAGCCTTGTGGAGTGTGACAAAATCTAAAACTGCGCCCAGATAACGAGAAGCAGAAAATATGACGGCTAGCAGGGTGTATTGGGATGCTAAAGAAAGCCTTCTTCAGGTCTATAACGGAGAAAAACCTAGCTGTTGGGGAAATCATGGTGAGAATCGTAGTAATATCTGAAACCACTGGATATTGGGGTACTATTACTTTGTTGATTTCGCGCAGGTCAATTACAAAACGATAAGTATCAACATAATCAGGGCCACTCCCTGTAGGGGCCTTTTTCAAAATTGGTAATATAGGGCTATTACAGGTATTTGAAACCTTTTCTTCCACTACGGCTTTTTTCAATTAAATCCTGTATGATCGCCAACAATGCTTTCTCACCAGCCGGTGAGATCTTATACTGCGGAATACGTGGCAAACGAGCATTTGGTTTTAAGGTGATAGAGACTGGCGGAATATTTAAAAGGCCAACATCCGTATCACCAGTCGCCCACAATGTAGATGAAATGACAGCAAACTCAGGAGGGAGGGGTTCATTTTTCGCAAAACACTGCCGAGTATGCTGACCAGGTGATTGAATAGTCAAATACACTCCATCCGGAGAACAATAAACCTTTGCATGCAATTTCTTTAGTAGGTCCAATCCCAATAAATTTTCCCCACAATGTGACGTCAACAGAAATGGGGAATCCACCGTAACTGGACCTATGGTAAGTGGAAGAGGTTTAGAAATGGGGCTCACTACTTGCTGAAATAGTACTCGGGTCTTAAGATTCTTCGTCTTCTTGTCAGACTTATCTTTGCTCTTGTTTTTCCTATGCTCATAATATTGGGCCATACTTAAAATAACAGAAGGAATGGAGGTGGTCCAAGTACTTTCTGCTACCTGAAGCTGGGCATATAATTTATTCAACAGATTAGTCACAAAACGATTAACGAATAATCGTATCCCACCTTCCACCGACAAATCTTGCCCACTAAAATCAATAAACACCCCCTCAAATCGGGTAAAGAAATCTGATACATTCTCATCCTTCTTCTGTTTGCAAGCGGTTCATTTATCCCAATCCACCTTCTGAGTTGGGGTTAAAGAATGCATATATGTGATATTCCGACCCGGCAAGTCTAGAATTTCTGGTCTCAGTTTATCTCTGGGTTTCCGGTCCTTGTCCCAATCTTTAATTTGGTCCCAAGTTCCTCCTAACTCATTAACGTGGTGATGGTCATGCACCTGTCGCCATACATCGACGGGGACCAGTAAACCAAAAAATTATTCTATATCGGCAAAGGTCATCATGGCCGATGGAGCGGCCTCAGTAAGTTCTTTATTAGAAGCAGTGGGATTCTTTCGAGGGTCAGGTAGCTGTGATTTCAAGGAAAAAACCTCACTCCTTTTCCAAGGGGTGTAAATCCATTGCTCTTGGAACAGGGCTTCAACGCGGGCTTGAATAATTTGATTCCCAACATCCCTGACCTCGGGGATTTCGGGATGGCAAATGGGATGAACTTCCCGCATGGGATGCTGAAAGTCCCAATTCGGGCATTTGGTGAACAACCGTTCTCGGTACTTCATTATAGTCATGAGATTCTCATATACATCGTCTAAACCTAATTCGAATTTATGTGCCCGGTCCACAATGTCATATAGGACCTGCGGGGCTCTCCCATCCGCGAAACACTGTTCCCATAGGGAAATTAAACGTTTTGCCATGGTTTCTAAAGCATATTGCTGCATAACTGGTTCATAATCCTTCATGGTTCACCATATCTGGAACAGTATAGATGGCGTTCCGTACCCATTGGGATGATTGATCTAATACCATATGCTTTTCCCGATAGCCCACAGTAGTGCGGGTATACAACCGTCGGGCACCAAGAGTTCCGGAGGCATGGGAGGGGTTTGTATCAATCATAGCAGGCGCTGAAGTGGCCGACAAAGATGGCCAAGCCGAGGCCAGCGAGACTAATGTTAGCGAAGACATAGTAGGGGGCGACAGGGTGCCAGTCAATAATGTAGCCGTGACTGGTCCTGGGGAAGCAGGAGTAAAAGTCGGCCCCGTAGGTGAGGGGGCTGTAGTAACGGCCGGGGCCGTAGCTTGTGGGGCAGACGAGGTGGGGGCCATTACAAGAGTTATCGCAGGGTATACTCATTGCAGGGCATAAGGAGGCGGAGGATGTACATCCAATAGGTCCTCTATTTCTATTTCCGGTTCAGTTCGAGCTATGTAACTTTTATCTACCTGTAACCTAAACTGTCTGTCTATGCATTCAATGTTTTTCTCAGTTTGCTCCTTATCGTATGCTACAGTATTCTGAGTTATGGTCTGACCATTTTTTATTTTGAGTAACTTTTCTTCTCTTATACGACGGGGTTTCGCCTCTTTCTGCCATAGCTTTAAAGAATCGAACATTGCCTACCGGCTTCTTTTTGCGAACAATCGATCCTGTAAATACTGTATCTTTTTCTCATCGAATGATCCAGTTAATGGCCACTGTAACTCCACGTTATCTTTTGTGTATTTTTGCCACGAATTATTAAACAGTATAGGCGAAAGGCCATGTTTTACATATCAAAATTTGGGCTGCCCTCTGACGGGGCAGGCAGGGTTTCATCCAATCGTATGCTCTTACGGCGGCAACAACACCTGAAAGACACAGTTTACTAAAACACGACATTTTAGTTATCAACAATACACCCGCTCACAAATAGTACAAACTCTCAAACATGGCCATGTTTACTCATGCTCATTCTTTCCTCAAACAGAGTCATACACACAGAACAGATAAATAAAAAGTACAATACTTTTTTCCAGAACCAGAAACCAAAGAACGGAGTCTGTCGACTCTTGCTCGTGGAGAACTCGCAGATTTTAGAACACCAGACCAACAAATACCAAAAACAGGCAGTCCGAAGACTACCAAGAGGCCATCAGTCAGGAGTTAACCACAGACCAGCCTACAGACCATCCCGCGATCTTCCTGGTTCACCTTCAGGACTATTCTGACTGAGCCCGCTGCTGTAGCGCCGCTTCAGATGTGTCCAAAAGGCTACCCAGGTGTAACCGCGGGCATTTCCGAGAACAGTCCGGCCGGGTGCGCACCACACGCGCACCACACGTGCCACACCTAGGCCTCAGATTGAAATCTCTATTATTCACCAAACAAGTCCGTGGAGCATCTGCCCGTGCAGCCTCAATGCCGCCCCGTCAGACCTCCAAAGTTCTCCGTGATACACTGACCACCAAAACCAAATACAGCTAACTGTTTCCAAGACACCGTTCAAACAGTGTAATCCAAAACACCAAATAATACACTCACCTGGTGCACACAGGTACAATTGCGTGTTCTCCACTGCCCACTCCTGAAGACCAACACGGTCAGCTCCCGGGTTATGCCCGTAGGACTCCGGCGAGGGGTCACTAGCAGCTGGGGCTCTCTGATCGCGTTCAGCCAGAATCGTTAGTCAGTCCACCGCCTCGACCAGAGTTCCCCTTCATTTGTCCTTTCTCAATCCGTATTACCGGAGGACGACCCCAAACGCAGAGTCCCACCAGAGTCGCCAACTGTCATATTACAAAAATAATCTATGGAGCTATACCTACCAATAGACCCCAAATCTCGTCTTACCAAATAATCAGTCAGTTGACAGTGAAGAAAAGTCAGTTGTTTATTAAACCAATAATACTCTATAGAGGAGCCTCTCCGACGTCACCCAGCCAGTGCGCAGAGAAGACTGCCAATTCATACTCAATACATGGCATATATACTTTCATTGCGTTACATTAGATCACTGTATATGGAAAAATACTAGTTGGCACAGTAGCTTAAAGGAAAGACCATATATGGCACACAAAGCTCATTTAGAAGTCTGCTTCTGCTATTATTGGGGAGGGTCAGGAGGGGTGACTCCCTTTCGTCTCGGTGCCTGGGAGCACAGGCACGGTGCCTCCAGGAATATGCTTATCACCTGTGAAGCCAAATGAGACCTTGGGTCTTAGAACAAGAAAGAATAGTATGAATTCAGCTGCCTTGTGTAACTCAACTAACTGGGGCCTACTCGACTGCTGGAGAACAGCACGTGACCGCTGCCCAAGTCTAATTCATGTACAACAAAATGGCGTCTGTTTGGTTCTCAGTTCGAGTACAGAGGAATACAATGCAAGAGCGGAAAAGGAATTCCTGTATTGATGTAACTAATTATTCTAAACTACGATAAACGTCGATAAATTATGTATATAGATAGATACATCATGCTAACAAAAGATTACAATAAATGCATAAAATCGATTCTATGCCTCACCAGAGTCAAAAAGTGAGCAGCAATTTGAAATGACTTTTTATTATGTACCGGGTATATATCAATTATTCTGGGAAAATGTATACATGGAAAAGTTGGTATGAAAGACACCTATGTATTTTTGAAATGGGAAAAATTATAGAGTTTATAAACAGCAGATGTTTGCACATTTTCGAAATTGGGAATACGTGTACTAGCATGAGAATTATTGGTCATTTTTCAAAATGGCATTTTTTTTACACAATGTCTCATTTGGAAGGCAGAAATGCATCGAAAGTCAATAGGTAATAACAGTTGCTTTACAAATCCTATTTACCCTAAGTCTCCCAATAAAAATGGTTCCTCACTTGTGTGGGTCGGCCTAGTGCCCGTGACAGGAAATGGCGCAAAACGCAACGTGGTCACACCTCAATTTTTCAGTGAAAAATTACCTTTTTGGCAAAGTGCCTAGCTGTAGTTTTTGAACCATAGCTCTGCCGGTACCTAGGGAAACCTAGCAAATCTATACATTTTTCAAACTAGACACCCACGGTAATCCAGGATGGGGTGACTTGACTGCCTCCCACCAGGTTCTGTTACCAAGACTCCCTTGCAAACCTAAAAAATTGGCAAAAAAAACACATTTTCCCCACATTTCTGTGGTGGAATGTTCTGGAATCTCTGTGGATCCACAAATGTCCACCCACCCTGCGTTTCCCAAAGTCTTTCAAGAAAAATGGTACCAAACTTGTGTGGGTCGGACCAGTGCCCGCAACAGGAAACAGCACAAAACGCAACGTGGACACACCTCAATTTCCCAGTGAAAAATGACCCTTTTTTTAGCAAAGTGTCTAGCTGTAGTTTTTGAACCATAGCTCTGCCAGCACCTAGAGAAACCTAGCAAACCTATACATTTATGAAAACTAGACACCCAGGGGAATCCAGGATAGGGTGATTTGACTGCCTTCCACCAGGTTCTGTTACCCGGAATCCCTTGCAAACCAAAAACATTGTAAAAAAAACAAATGTTCCCCCTGTGGTGGAAAGTTCTGGAATCCGTGTGGATCCACAAATTGCCACACACCTAGCGTTCCCCAAAGTCTTCCGAGAAAAATGGTACCTCACTTCTCTGGGTCGGCCTAGTGCCCGCAACAGGAAACGGCGAAAAACGCAACGTAGATACACCTCAGTTTCGCAGTGAAAAATGCCCATTTTTTGGCAAAGTGCCCAGCTTTAGTTTATGAACCATAGCTCTGCCAGATAACCTATACATTTTTAAAACTAGACAACCAGGGGAATCCAGGATTGGATGACTTGACTGCCTCCCACCAGGTTCTGTTACCCATAGTCCCTTGCAAACCTAAGAAATTGGCAAAAAAGCATTTTCCCCACATTTCTGTGGTGGAAAGTTCTGGAATCTGCGTGGATCCACAAATTTCCACCCACCCCGCATTCCCCAAAGTCTTCCAAGTAAAATGGTACCTCACATGTGTGGGTCGGCCTAGTGCCCGCGACAGGAAACGTCGCAAAACGCAACATGGACACACCTCGATTTCACAGTGAAAAATGACCCTTTTTTGGTAAAGTCCCTAGCTGTAGTTTTTTTAACCCTAGCTCTGCCTGCACCTAGGGAAACTTACCAGACCCACACATTTGTGAAAACTAGACACCTAGGGGATTGTAGGGAGATATGGCTTCCGTGGATCCCCCAACGTTTCCTTACCCAGAATCCCCTGCAAACCTCAATTTTAGCTGAAAAATTCACTTTTTCCACACATTTTTATGTGGGAAAGTTGTGGCATCCCTGGGCTGACAAATTTCCTACAACCCAGCGTTTCCTGGGTCTCCCGATAAAAACGGTGCCTCACTCGTTTGGGCGGCCCAAGTACCCGCGACAGACAAGGGCACAAAATGTAGTGAGGCAACATCAAAATGATGTCACCTCAAAATTGTGCAAAACAAAATCCCGGCATTTTGTGGGTTTTTCTGCCCCGAGGGCTACTGCCCCATCGGCCCCCGGGGGGGGGGGGGGCAGAAATGCTGTATTGATGGCAGGGGCAGCCACCACCCTAAATAAAATTGTGCGAAATAAAACCCTGGCGTCAAGTGGGCTTTCCTTCCCCCGAAGGGGCAGATTAGTGGCCAATGCCCCATCTGCCCCCCAACAGAAAGGCTGTAATGGTGGCAGGTGAGTTGGGGCATTAGCGTGCTCCCACCCTAAAAAAAAGTCAAAAATCAAATCCCTGATGTTTAGTGGGCTTTCTGTATGGCAGATGGGGCATGATTGTGGGATGGGGAGGGGGAGGGGGAATGGGCATGCCCGTTTTGGGCAGCCCCCACCCTTATTTTTACTTCCTAAAAAATCCCTGGTGTCTGGTGGGCTTTTTGCCCCTCCCTGGTGCCAAAATAAATAGGGGGGAGCAAAGGCCCTTGCCCAAGGGACCGCTACCCCCCTCCCCCCTATTGTCTAGTGGGTGGATCCCTGCTTGGGGATCACCCTCCTCTGGTGATCCCCAAGCAGGGAATGAGGTTGAGCAAGCAGCCAAGGAGGGAGGCTTAGGTTTATGCCTAAGGTATGGCAGTCTAACCTGCAGTCCCAAAGACTGACAGTGTACCAATAAACTTTGTGAGGAGTCAGTAGGCTCTTCAACAAAGCCCAATTTGTGTTCCAAGTCTTCCCATAGGAAACATCTGACTGAAAGTCTTGTAAGGTTTCAGTAGATTCCAGAACCATTTACCTTACCTGTGTTAGCTAATTAAAACATACACAATAAAAGCAGTGATGACATTTGAAATGAATAAACTCGTGCAAGTAGCTGGTGTCCGGGCCAAGGATGTGAAAATCCCATGGTACAAAATGCAAGAAATTTGGTCTATGAAAAGGCATTTGTACGCTTGTGATGAACTGCCGAATAAATCCTGTTATAACTGTGGACAACATAATGCCAGCGCTTTCAAAACAGCTGTGGTTGCAGCTGTGAGGTTACGCCTGCAATAGTTACCACAGTGCAGTGGCATAATTAGACTTCTGCAGCAAATTTAAAACATAAATTCCACATGAGGGTGAGCTTCAAAATTAGTGTGCATGGACTACTCAATGTTGTTTTTCGTAAGCTCCTAGCAGGAGTGGTCAGCATTTACCACAGCTTTTATTCTCCGGTGAGGGTAGTCTGCCCAGTAAGAAAATACAGATCACAGACATAAGACAAAGAACAATAGACATTTTTTCGTGATCTACTATTAAATAAATCAAACAGGGATCATGTCTGCAGAGTGATCTGGCCCAAATACCACTTTCTTACCTGCAGGTTATCAAGACATTTACCTAGGGTCTGGCATTTCTACAATCATGCCCTTTTTGCCCCAATATCGTAACCGCCGGGACGCCGCCTTAGCCGGTCCGTCTTATACAACAGAAATACAGCTGCTGTGACATTAGAGAAATAAAAAAGCGCGAGACAAACTCTGTGCCCGAATATCAGACATCATCGGGACACCGCCATAGTTGGTCCATTTCTGTTAATCCAAACACAGACCGCATATGCCGTATAAACGCAGAAATTAACCATTGGCAGTTAACGAAGCAGGTTGTCCACTCCGAGAAACGATTTAGTTTAAATTCGTTCTAAACATACATCGAGTATGGCGTCTAAAAACAGCGACAACTAAGGATTTTCTTGTTAAACACGTGATTTAAACATTTTGGCTTGACTATAACAATCCTGTGCCGCTATTGAAGTAGCCCACTGGATGCCTAGCAATTCTAGGTGTCAACTATATCTACATACAAAGTTTTGAAAACCAAGTTAACCTGAGCTTCCTTAAAAGTCGGATTTGGCCTTTATCGATACACATATTAGTCTCCACGATATCTCGGCATTTGTTTTGTCCTAACCTTTGATATCTATTTTGTTCTGTCTTTAAAATAGCACGATGGTACAGTCCTGAGGAAGGCACTTAAACAGTGTTGAAACGCGTAGACAGGAGACAGGAAACCATCCAACAGTTTTTATATTTATGAATTATTTGAATGATTGAAGTTATGCATATGCTATAATGCTACAAAAAAACTTTTTTATCTTTTGTGTGTAATTATGTATCAATTTTATCAAATATCATGTTATTGCAATAAGTATTAAATTTGTATCCTAATATGTACAAACAGTAGTGGAATATCTTTTCTTTATGTGGCCTATGCCACCTTTTATGTGTTAGCTGGTTGTAAAAATTTGCCTGGGTACTTTACTTACACACGCTATTTGCCCTGACCCAGGAAGTTGAACTGTATCAGGGGGTCCTCGCTATCTCGCATATTTCTACAATCATGTACACTATGGTTTAGGCAGGAGCCCAGGAAGAAGCATGAAGGCGGTGGCTGGTCGGTGAAATCTCTAAGCAAAAAAGCTTAAATGAGCAGGTTTCCTCAAAAAATTCTTCCGCTGTTGAGTGGAGGGTGATTGAGAGGATGCTGGGGCATGTTGTGGGCCTGGATTTGGGGTTGGCAAAGGAGAGACCAACCAAACATGGGCTTGTGAATCGGTTTTACATTGAGCTTTGCAATGCAGGACATCGGGTTGTTCAGAGGGAATTTTGATACCTTATTGTATATGCAAGACACAACCAGCAGCTCTAAGAAAGAATGGTGTGGTGGATCGTAGGAAGATAATATGGGGAGAAGTAGAGATGGGGAAGAGTAGAAGTTTTAGGGCATTTACAGGAAAAGAAATGGCACAGGAAAGTGTCTGGGTTGGAAGTAATGTTATTTGCCACATACAGTAGTCCTCATGTCTGTATGAGGAGGCTACACCAGTTTCCAACATCCAAAAGCTGACTGCATCCTCAGCTTTTCAAACTGTGGCAGTATCTTCCTGCGGGCAGCAGCTAAAGAACAAGTACAAGAGACTACTGATTTTGGTGTAGAGACCATGCACTAAAGTAGGGAGGGTAAGTGCAAGTGATTGGTTCTCCCAGTACATCATATGATCCAGGCACGCCCTTACGCAATATCATGTGACACTCATGTCATTAAATGTATGACAAAACAAAAGACACTTTAACCCCTTCGCTGCTCATGACGAGCTCAGCTCGTCATGCAGTACACTGGTTGTGTGCGTATGACGAGCTGAGCTCGTCATGAAACAATGGTATTCATAGTAGGTCAGCACCCAGCGGGAATTGCCTTAGCAGTCAAGGTGTTAAGACGTTCACATCACAATTAGTCCAGAGAGGAAGTTTTGAGGGGATCTATAGATGGGTAATGGATTACATGTACAGCTACGGGAAGCCAATCAGGACTGAGAGGTTACACATGAAGCCAGGGATGTCCTGATGGAGTTACACCGAGAGCCTGTGGTAGCATAAGATTTATAAAGAGAGCCAGTAGTGGCCCAGGGATTCTCAGCTAGAAACGCTTTAAGTGTCCCAACGGAAACCGTTGATGGCTTTGTGGTTACATGTGGTGTTAGGCTGGTGGATGGAGAAGAGTGAGGGATGATTGAGAGGTTAGCCATAGAGTTAGAGAAGGGAGGGACATTAAACTGGGATCTAAAAAATAACAGTAGGCTTTAGATAAGAAGAAAGAGAAGAGTTGGGCATTGAAGGCATGGTGAAGGGGTTATACTAGGAACTAGAGATGGGAGAAATGTTGGGGTTGATTGAGTGCAAGGGACTAGAAAGAGTCAGATGTGGATTGAGTTGGTTCAAGAATTTGCTATGGTGCATTAGAAGATAGGTGTGTTAGACGTGGATAGATATAGTGGAGGTGTTAGGCAGGGCATGGACTAGTTTTTGTGCCTTTGTTGTTTTTTACCAAAGCTGGTAGTCTCTGTAAAGAACACTGCGTAAATGCATCCATTTTGTTTTCTGGCTACTATCTGACTGAATTCCTGTACTGAGCATTGAAGTGTTGGTTCTTCCTTTATCAATGGTCTCCAAACTTTAAAATAAAAAATTACCATAGATTTTTTACTTATAATCATTAGAATTCAGTAGAAAGGGGGGTTGTTTAGGCTAAACACTTTTATTATGACAGGGCTCTTTATAGTATATGGTTTGTTAGTGATATTTCTCATATGCATTTGTTGTCTCATTGTGGCGCAAATACTGCCTCTTAGAGCACAATAGTTTAAATAAATATTAGAAACTTCTTTTGTGTCTCTTTTCTGATGGATACATTTAACTGTGGATTCTTCACCTTTTGAATTAACCCAATGTGCAGCATTCCGCAGAAACGTATTGTGGACCAGAGCGACAAAGGGTGTGTCCTGTTACAGCAATCCCTGAGAGGTTCAAGAGTGTTGTGTTCTCTTGTGCTAAGTCACTTGTTTCTCTGGTAAGGTTATGAGGGCAAGTGAGGCACTATAGATATTCAGACTCAGGCTCTTAGATGCTGATGTGGTATGGTGATCGAAATAATGAATGTTTGGGAAAAAGGCACCCCCAGTGTGGTTCTTCATCCCAAAAAACAATCCTCAATGTAGCAACAGCAACAAGAGGACCAACAGTTATGGGGAGGTTGTGATTTTGCCAGTGTAGACCTACATGCTATAGCACTGACCTTTGAAATTGCTTTCTGATAGCTCTCTTGGACTGTGTCTTGTTTAGTTAAAATATGACTAAATATACGTTTTGTAATGTAAATTCTTATCTGCAATGTGGTGTTCTACGTCAGATTAATGTATTCTAGTTGCTCTGCAAATATTTACAGTTACTCTGATTATCTCTCTCCAGCCAAACCACCACCCCACCTTCTCAGATCCTAAGACAGTTATAGAAAAGTCGAGTACCTATATAACTAAGTAGGGTTGAATTGAACTTATGAAAAAGGTTATAGCTTCCCAATAGAGAGAAAATGGAAAAAATGGCTGTTACATTTTTTGAACATTATCTCCTGAAGAGTTAAGTGGTATATTTAGATTATGGGCTATTGTAGTTGTTGTCTGGAAATCGTCATTCAAGCTACTCTGAAGTTAAATGTAATATTTTTTTTCAGATGGTCAAGATTTGGAGAAGATGACTATTGGTGAAAATTATGTTGTCTGTATTTACTGGGCTACAGCAACTGTGACTGAAATAGAGTAAGTTTAAAAAATACTTTTTTTTCTCTTTGTGTGGCATATATGCCAGATGATAAAGTCACAGGTTCAAGCTCTGTATTTAGCAAATACTATTAAGGCTAGTGATTTATTTACAGACAGTGAATCCTTTTTCCACCATGGCAAAATATCTCTCCCCAAGCTGAGAGTGTTCAGATAATACATTGCAAAACATAAGGTGAATAGTAAGTTGAAGTTCCCTTGATAATCCAAAGCTGAATCTATATGCCAGGAGTCAGTCTGGATTTCTTTCAGGTATTTTTGATCATAGATGAGCTAAATAAATAAATGGTACTTGAATTTATGGATATCAATTCATTTTGTTCAGTTCTTTACAAATATGAGATCTGGAGCCATATAAGTGTATTGCTGTTAGAAATGTGGTTTCTGGTTGGCAGTAGTATGCACCCTGTCCAAGCAGGGACCACAATCCTAATTAAGGCAAGTGAAAGCACACCCTAAATTATTCTGTGCTCACCCTGTGGTAGCTTAGCACAGAGCAGTCAAGCTTAACCTAAGAGGCAATGTGTAAAGTATTTGTGCAAAACTTTAAACAGTAACAGTAAAAACACCACAAAATACTCCACACCAGTTTAGAAATACAGAGCTTAATTTTATAGATAAAACAAGACCAAAAGGAGAAAATTCTGACAAGTAAAAGTTGAGATATGAGTTTTCAAATTATAAGTGTAAAATAGCTCTTAGAAGCAATAAGCGCTTAAATGGTAAATCTGGTTGCGCTGAACCGGGGCAATGTCAAAAGTTCAGGCCAAGTGCGAATGGGATACCGGGGCCCGCATGGGCCCGCTGAAACAAAGTACCTTCATCTGGGATGCTTCATCATTGACAAAGATCTGAGGTGCGGTCGAAGCGATGTACCTGTTGAGCCACGTAGTGGACAAGATACGTTGATTTTCTCCACACAACTGCAGCAATGCATCTGTTCTGATTGTGAGACACTGGTTCCGACTGTGATGCTTGGCTGCTACTCCAGGAGTAGGCGATGCATCAATACCAGAGGCGATGCATTGGTTCTGAAGACGATGTGCCAGGTCTGCTCCATTCAACAATGAGGAAGCATTGGTTCTGACTAATGCAAAGCCAAGGATGCACAGATATGATGAGGATGCATGAGTTTTAGTTGTATCAGCCCTTTATACCCACTTGCAAGGGCCCAGGACTAGATTGGCACAACTTGGCGCAAGCAAAGTCCAGGTGCTGTAGCATGATGAGTTTAAGTCTTTGATGTCCCTAAGGCTTAGAACAGGAGACAAGCCAGCAAGCCCTTGAAGTCACTCTGGGTTGGTTCTAGTGATGGAGCTCCAGTCCTTCTCACTTAGACAGGGGAATAACAGGGCAGCTCAGCAAGTTAAGAGTCCGGAAAAGCAGCAGTCCAGCAGAGAGGCAGTTCTTTCAGCATCACAGACGTTCTTCTTCCTGGCAGAATCTTCACAGGTCCAGATATGTAAAAATGTCATCTTTTTTTAAAACATATTTTTATAGATTTTCAACTTCTGTAAACAGTCATGCAGAGTGTTTGCTTATGGTTTATGGTGTGCTACATATACAATCAACACTTACACTTACATTTTCCATGTGCATAGTGAAAAATCAGAATACATATCCTTTGCTCATAACACAATCTTAAAACATCCCTCATAACCCCCTCCCCCCTCCCTAGGAACTTTGGTCACATTCCAGACGCAGCAACAGTACTGAAACATGTGCACTCTATCAATGTCCTGATCATTTTGTTAAGGCATAACACATCTGTACAGTCCAGTAGATAACAAGGCCTAGACAATCAGTGGTATTGACTATGCATACATGGCATCCTTTAAACTGACCTGTCAATCTCCGCAGATTTGAACTCCTCCAGCATAGCCTCCCACTCCATTGCTATTGGCGTCTTACGTAGCTCTCGTGCCTCCTCCCTGCGTAGCGCTGCGCCCTCTGCACTACCCCACTTTAACATTTCTGCATGCCAGCTATGCACCCCAGGAGGTTTACCAGACTTCCATCGCATAGTGATATTCCTGAGAGCTAGTAGCATTGCCAGGTCGATGAACCGATATTGTACCTTGTGTTTGGACCTGTGTTTATGTAGCCCTAGCAGGCTTTCCTCCACTGTATCCTGTATCACGTGGTGAGCTGCCAGTACTGTAATTTCCCTAATCATAACCCAATAGTTCAGCAGTTTGGGGCATGCCCAAGAAATATGTAGTATGCCCACCCCTTCTGCGTTGCATCTAGGGAGGAGTGTTGCGTCTGGAGGAACATTGTGTCCAGTTTTTCTGGAGTTAGATAGGCTCGGTGTAGTACCATAGTTTGAATGAACTTAAATCTCGAGTTTCCGGATACCTTCCTGGGGTGTTCCAGTATCACTGCCCATTCCTTGTCCGTCAATTCCCTCCCTATCTCCCCTACTCATATAGCTCTTATGGTATCTAGGGCCATCCTAGTATGTGTGCTAATCCCGTGATATATCCAGCGGACTAGATGCCTCCCTCCCCCCATATAGTGTACCATCTATACCAACTCATTATGTTCGGGATCCTGGCCGCGTGGTGCCCAGTGTTTTTTAATGTATTGTATCAGTGCAGCGTGTGTTAAAAATAAGTGTTGTGGAGCACCTGTCTCGTTTACAAAAGTGTCATGATCCAGTAGCAGCTTGTGGCTAAAAAGGTCCGCCACCGTGGTGATGCCGGCCTCCACCCAGGGTGTTATCCTGCGTTTAGTGAGGGTACCAGCGGTGAGTGGGATACCCAATAATGGTATATTTCCCGCGTACTTGGAGGTTGCATTGGCATACCTTAACGCCGCTTTCCAACTTGCAACTGCATCGTCTAACAGTGGAGGCAGGTCTCGCGGAGTCCTGGCAATAATAGTGAATGTAGGGCACCATTGTCAATATCCGTAGCAGTGTACCCTTTTTCATGGAGGTTACGTCCCACCGTCCAGTATGATAACCACTGCAACTGGCAGGCGTAGTAATACGCCGGGAAGTCTGGGACTCCTAGCACTCCTAGTCTAGTGCCGACCTGAAGCTTTTTCAGACTAATGCGTCTACGTCCCGCACCCCAAATAAGATCTACGAGCAGCGTGTTAAGTGTTTTAAAAGTGGATAGTGGCACCATGAGGGGCAAATTTGAGCAATAATAGAGCAGACGTGGTACAGATATGTACTAATGTCATAATGTCAGAGGTCAAGTACTTATACCAAGTTATTCCTTTGAAGTGGGGGAGGCTTCAAAGACAGCTTTGAAGTGCACAAAGGGCCTTCCTTCCTGCCCTTGCTCCAGACTCACTACAGTGGAGTATGCAGCCATTTCTATGTGGACATGACACAGCCTATTGAGGTGTACATGTGAGGGTATGCCCAACTCCCCCTCCCAACCATTTGTGTACGGCTGTGTAGAAGGAATACACAAATCCCAGCTCCCACTCAACTGAGGCTGAACAGAGACAGGCAGCCGACATCAAATAGCTAAAGTAAGTAAATATCAACTTTCTGAAAGTCGCATTTGCTAAACTGTAACTTAAAATCCAACATCACCATAAGTTATGATTTAACATTTTCCATTGACACCAGCCTATCTCTTCACATGTAAAACTTAAAAGTACATGTCTTGCCTTTTAATGACATTGCCCCTGCCCTGTGGGTCATACAGTGCCTACCTAAATTACGATTTATATTTATGAAAAGGGAAGGTTAAGGCATGGCAAGAAGGTTGCCCCAGTATTGGAACTTTCATAGATTCCCATGCTTTGTATCATTCCCCGTCGTCGGAAATGGGAGCCTCTGTAAATAAAAAATATCATAACCATAGGTACAAAAGAGAAAATTAGGCCTAGACCTCATCTCATTTTGTAGCTTATTCACCTCTTTTTGTAAAAGAGACCAAACTTTCTGCAACAACCAATCAGAAGAACCTCACCCCATAGAACCCTCCTGAGAGAGCCTCAGAGCCTCAGATTTTCTACCGCATGATGTGCTAAGGGAGTCTCCACTGGGCTTTGCTCAGTTTTCTTCAAACAACTTTAATTCAACCCTTTTTTTCTTGGAAAATGACTGACAAGGAGAAGAAGTCTTTGTTCAGGGCTTGTGCTACTTGCTCTAAGAAGCGTCTGTATGTAGATGACAAGCATACCGATTGCATTTATTGCTTGTACCCTGACCACAAAGCGACAGAATGTAAGATATGCAGGACCTTTTCATCGAAGACCTTGAGAGACCGAGAAGGGAGGCTTTTAACCTGGCTTCAAAAGATGAAATCCAGGAAGGCCATCGCTTCCAGCGACAGTGAGGAGTTTTTGTCAGCAGCCTCATTGAGAAGATCTGTTAAAAGGGGTAGGTCCTCCCTTCTACCTCTGCTGAGCCTCCTTCAAAATCCACCAAAAAGATCTCTGACAGGTCTGGTGGTTCGGATCCCCTAAAATCTCCTCACCCAGGTGTAAAGGAGAAAGTGGGAGTGAGTGCTGAGGTGATTTCTTCACAGAAAGGTTCCAAATTGCCTTCTGTTCCCTCACCATCTTCAGAGAAGTCAAAAGGTTTAAAAAAACCTGCCTCCCTTCCTCAGGAGTCCAAGTCTGTGAAGAAATCCCGCCCATCGACAGTGACATCCACAGGTACGTCGACTACGGCGCTGAAAACTCTTCATTCTTCCAGTTTGGCCTCGTCTGCGGGTTCGTCGACGATGGCTTCGTTGACGGCTTCGAAGCCTTCGATGTCGATGATTGGACTATCTTCTTCGTCGACGAGTTTGGTATCCTCAGTGTCGACTAGGATGACGCCGACGGTGGTGTCGACGACGACGAAGACTACGTCAACGACGACTATGGCGATGACGGCTCTGATCCTGACGTCGAGCTCGTCGACGGTACCGTCGATGCTGGCTCCTCCGTTGACGATGAATGATTCTCCGTCGACGACGTCCTCGCTGACGATGCTTCCGTCGACGATGGTTCCGCCATCTACAATGCTCTCGTCGACGATGGTTCCATCGACGCCTCTCTCGTCGACGACCTCGTCGACGGTTCCTCCTTCGAAGGTGGAAAAGATTAGAATTAACGTGAAAAAACGCCAGATCACTCCGGATATGACGTCTCCGTGAAGGGTGACTCCCCTTCCTCCGGCTTTACTGTTCGATGTAGATAATTCAGAGGAGGAGGATGAAGAGGATAATGAAGATCCTTATGGAGGGGCTTACAGTCCGTTGCAACTCCATGTAAAGTGTCAGGACTCTGATTCTGATGGTTATTATGAGGAGGAATTGCGTCAATCTCCACCTAGACAGCAGATTCCACAACAAGTTCCGCAGGGTATGGTTGCCATGCCTTCATCACTCATATCGGACCTGCAAATGATGCTAACGGACTATAGGAAGAGATTTCCTTCACAGGCTCCGGAGTCCATTCAGCTGCCTCCTCCATCTTTACCACCATCCTCTACTGCGGTGGTGCAGCCGCAATCTCAAGAGCAAGAGGAAGTTCGTCAGCCACCAGTACAGGTTCAGACCATTCAAGATACTGATGATGATGATGATTCTTAGGATGCAGGCAGAGACGATCCAGGAGTCTCTCATCCTGACAAAGAATGGGACGATAATGTCATCCCAGATCCTTCCTCTCCTTCACCAGATCCGGTGGATTTGCCACCTGTCGATATAGGTGGGTTCCATAAACTTATTGAGAGAGCTTCTAGGCGCTTTGGCCTTCCAGTGTCTACGGTACATACCGACTGCTTACTTTATGATTTCAAGGAACCATATAAAAGATCTGTCCAATCTATCCCTATAGTCGACCATGTTTGGACTGAGGGACTGCAAGCGATGCAGGCCCCTGCTACGGTAATTCCTGTCTTGCCTCGACTGGAGAAAAAGTATAAAGCTCCGGATGGAAGTCCAGCATGTTTGGTGGGTCAGGCAAAACCGGACTCAGTGATCTCGCAAGCAGCTCAGAGGAAGTCTAAAAACCCGCAGCCCCTCTTGCTTCTCCACCAGACAAGGAGGGGAGACGCTTGGATAATGTAGGGAAGAGATTCTCCTCTATGTCCAGTCTTCTAGTTCGTGCCTCCAATGCATTTGCAATTTTAGGCCGTTATGACCGCCATTTGTGGTGTGATACGACTCCGCTCTTGGATCATCTACCGGAGGCTGTTAAAGTTGAGGCACGGAAGATCTTGGAGGAAGGAGAACGAACCTCTGCAGAAGTGATTGACTGCTCGATGGACATAGCTACAACTGCGTTCAGAGCTCTGGCAGGTTCGGCGGTCCTCAGAAGGCAAGGATGGCTTCGGGCTACTTGATTCCGCCCGGAAGTGCAGAACAAAATATTGGACATGCCCTTTGATGGTGATATGCTTTTCGGAAAGCACATTGACGATGCCTTGCAGGAGATAAAGAAGGACACTGAAACAGCCAAGTCCTTAGGCAACCGCCAATATCGTAAAACGCCTTTCCGAGGAGCGAGGGGGAGAGGTTATAACAACAGCAGAGGAGGATACCAGCAACGTTACTCCTCTTACTCTCAGTCCTAACAATCCTACAGGCCACAATATTCGCAGAGGCAAGGACAATCTGCCTCTTTCTCTCGCCAACAAGGGAAACCCTGACGGGGTCGTCAGGGTAGGGACAACTCTAAGTGACAATAGCGGCCTCCTGGCTCTGTCTACTGTTCCTACCCCTCCAATATTATCAGTGGGGGGCAGGATTTCTTATTGTCTGAAAAGCTGGAGAAATATAACATAGGACCAGTGGGTCTTGAACATCATTCGGAGTGGCCACACCTTGGAGTTCCAACATCTTCCTCCAATCAGAGCTCCTGGCGCCAGCAGCGCAGAACATCCTCGACTGCTACGTCTCGAAGCCCACCAACTCTACATCAAGGGGGCAATAGAGCCGGTCCCTCACTCTCAGAGAGGGAAAGGCTTTTATTCCAGGTTTTTCCTGGTTCGCAAGACGAAAGACATATGGCGTCCAATTTTAGATCTAAGAGAGCTCAACACATATCTCATAAAGCTCTCATTCAGGATGGTCGCCCTTAAAGATATTCTACATCTTCTGAATCCTGGAGACTACATGGCAACACTGTACTTAGAGGATGCATACTTCCATGTTCCGATCCATCCGGCTCACAGGCAATACCTTCGCTTTACAGTGGGCAAGAGCCACTTTCAATTCAAGGTGCTTCCTTTTGGCCTGAAGTCGGCACCACGGATATTTACCAAGGTTCTGGCACCTGTGGCTGCATTCCTCAGGAAGCAATCTCTAGAAGTCTTTCCCTACCTAGACGATTGCCTTATAAAGGCGCCATCTTTTCAAGCACCTTCCAAGGCGGTTTCACATTGCATCCAACTTTTCAACAGCTTGGGTCTTCAACTCAACATAGAGAAATCAGTCCTTCAGCCAGCCAGGTCTGTAAGGTTTCTAGGCTCTATTCTGGACACCAGATGCTGCAAAGCTTTCCCAACGGAGGAGCGTCAACACAAGCTCATGCAATCAGCTCGTCTATTGCAGAAAAAGAAGACACTGTCGGTACGACTCTACAAGTATATCAATATAAAAGCGGACGCTCTCAGCCGCTAGAGGTCACTCACTCACGAATGGGAATTGGACCAATCCATCCTCAACGAAGTCTTCACGGTCTGGGGGATCCCGACCATAGACCTGTTTGCGACCCCGGAGAACGCCAAATGCCAACTTTACGCAAGCAGGGATCACCATCAGGGTTCCTTGGGGAATGCGCTTTTGATTGCTTGGTACGGTGCATTCCTCTACGCCTTTCCTCCAATTCCCCTAATTCCAAAACTAATCAGGAAGATCAAAGCGGAACCGTGCACAGTGATCTTGATTGCACCAGCGTGGCCCCGACAGTTTTGGTACACGGAAATCCTCCTACTGTCTCGGGATCAGCCAATCCTCCTACAGCCGGATCCCAAATCGCTCCAGCTACTCACGCCTCCTTCCTCACTCACTCTGTCTTTTAGCGCCAGGAAGCCTCGGCGTCAGTGCAGTCTATAAATTGCACCTAAGATAAGATAAGATAAGTTGACTGCGTGGCTCCTGAGTACAGAGAATTTAAAGATCTAGATCTCTCTGAGGAATGTAAAGATATCCTGTCTCAGTCCAGAGCCCCAAGTACAAACAAAACGTATCGGGCTAAGTGGAGAAGGTTTTGTCTCTGGTGTCATTCACAAAATCTGAATCCTTACACTGCGCACCCACATCAGATTTTGCCTTATGTTCTTTCCCTGGCTAAATCAGGGTTGGCTCATTCCTCAGTCAAGGTGCATCTGGCAGCCATCTCAAGGTTCAGGCGCACATCTTCAGGTCCTTCGCTTTGGTCTGCAAGGATTATCAAGGAATTTCTGAAAGGCCTGCTCAGAGTTTTTCCTCCGGTCCGGCCTCCTCCGCCGGTCTGGCAACTAAATTTAGTATTGACTAATCTGATGAAAGCCGCATTTGAACCCATACATAAGGCAGACCTTAAATTTCTGTCATGGAAGCTTGCTCTTTTGTTGGCTCTAACATCTGCTAGGAGGATAGGTGAGCGCCAGGCTTTTACAATTGAAGAACCTTTTCTGCAGTTCAAGAAAGACGTTTTAATACTGAGAACTAATCCAAAGTTCATCCCAAAAGTTCCCTCTGAATTCCATCTGAATGAGACAGTGATTCTAAAGTCCTTTTCTCCACGACCTACCACTCCAGCGGAAAGGTCTTTACATTCGTTGGACGTTCAGAGGTGTTTGTATCTTATGGCGCTCCGCGGAAGGGGTATCCATTGTGTAAGCACAGTATTTCCCGTTGGATTTCCAATGCTATCCAATTTTGCCATCAGCAGGCGGGTAAACCGCTTCAAAGACGAGTTCAAACTCATTCCACGAGATTTGTGGCATCCTCAGTGGCTCTGTTTTCAGGAGTCCCTATCAAGGACATTTGTCTGGCAGCTACGTGGAGTAGTACCCATACCTTCACGAGGCACTACTGCCTGGATTCGTCCATGAAGGATGATGCAGCTGTTGGACAGGCAGTCAGTCCTGAGAAATCTGTTTCAATAAGAGGTATGCTTTCCCTACAGTCCCTCCTTCCTGTGTTTCGCACATTTTGTATCTCTTGTTGTATCCCCTACTATGGTAACATTTGTCATTTGGTTTACTGTGGGGGTTTTAGATATAGACATATAGCAGTATTCATGGAACAAAATGTGCTTTTTTGTGGCTTACTGCTTGCTACTCTGTTACAAAGCATGGGAATCTATGAAAGTTCCAATACTGGGGCAAGAAAACTAGTTACTTACCAGTAACTTTGGTTCCCCAGTATTGGTAACTTTAATAGATTCCCATGCGCCCACCCTCCTCCCCTGGAAAGCTCGGCCTTTTTACTGAGATGATTGCTGTTACGCAACGGCTACGAAAATCTGAGGCTCTCTCAGAAGGGTTCTATGGGGTGAGGCTCTTCTGATTGGTTGTTGCAGAAAGTTTGGTCTCTTTTACAAAAAGAGGTGGATAAGCTACAAAATGAGATGAGGCCTAGGCCTAATTTTCTCTTTTGTACCTATGGTTATGATATTTTTTATTTACCGAGGCTCCCATTCCGACGACGGGGAATGATACAAAGCATGGGAATCTATGAAAGTTACCAATACTGGGGAACCAAAGTTACAGGAAAGTAACTTGTTTTCTTACCTTGCCAAGCCGAAGTGGCAGTGCAAAACCGCACATACAGGCTCTGCAATGGCAGGCCTGAGCCATGGTTAGGGGGCTACTTAACTAGGTGGCACAATGACTGTTGCAGGCCCACTAGTAGAATTTAATTTACGGGCCCTGGGCAAATGCAGTCCACTTTACTAGGGATTATAAGTAAATAAAAGAATCCAATTGGGGTTAAGCCAATGTTACCAAGATTAGAGGAGACAGCACAAGCACTTTAGCACTCATCAGCAGTTTTAACGTGCCCAAAGTCCTAAAACGAGTAACAACAAGGTCAGAAAAATGGAGGAAGGCAGGGAAAACGCTGGGGGAAGACCACCCCAAGGCTTTCAGGTATAACACTTACCGTTCTTGCAAGTATTTTGTTGCTTTTTTTCTACTCCCATGGGTTGCTGACCCCAATGCCAGTCACTGAGGTATGTGAGTGAGTTCATTACATGACTGAAAGCTGTGCAGATTCTCTGTCCAAAAGAGCCTGATGGGTTTTCTGGAAAGTGAGCCAAAGTGCATGCTGTTCTCCATAAATTGTTAATCTTGTTCATCTTCAAGGTCTCACACATACTTTTGATCCCAAACCCTTTCCCGTAGTCTGTCTTTGCTCAATGCCCATGAATTACCATAAAGAGAGAAGGTGTTTGTTTTACTGCCATTTGAAGAAAAAGCGGAGGTCCCAAGAGATAACCACCTCTTCATCCAAGCCTCACCCAGTGCTAAAAGCTACACATTTCCCAGAAGAAAGTGTACTCTCCTAAATACCATTGTAAGACTCCATATTGGTATACACCCTATTATACCATGCTGAATGGCTAACTCTCTTTTTCATTTCCGCGAATGAGATCATATCCCCTACGTTCCCATGACTACCCCTTTGTGTCTGGACGCTCCTCTCAATGGAGCTCTTTTGTAAATCTGTGTTCCGTTTCTATGGCAACCTTCTACCTTACGGGCTTCCATAGATTTCCTTGTGGCCGCGTGACGTCATTACGTCACGGTAACCACGCCCACTCCGACCCCAATGGCGGCTGCCTTTAAATACGGCTCCGCATTTGGCTCTTGACGGGCGTATGGAGGGGCGAAATAGGTATACGGCTGTAGACAGACCACTGAAACTGTAAGTAGATTCCAGCTGCACAAAAAAGAAACCCGTCCGTTTCTAGTTGCCCAACTCGAGCAGCAATTTGGTGCCGATCAGCATTCCACCTAGCACTGTGCTGATCTGTTGAACTTTCCATTTACAGAATACGTTTCCTGTACTGTGGCCTCCCTTCCCTCTAATCCCGTGCAGCATTCTAACCCCTAAAGAGGAGTGAGCACGTTTTATTTACAATATGTGTTGTATGCTGTGTCTGTTCTGTATTGTCTATTTTGGATCAAGTTGTTCTCTTAGCACGTCGGTAATCCCTGGCACCATTAAAATATGGGTAATACCTAGGCACGCACTCTTTAGCCTAAACGAACATGCAGTGAATAGACTTTGCTCGTTCTCCTTCACACTTATTTTGATAGGTGTGTCTACAATCAACCCTAAACTTCACTGAAAAACAACACTCGATCACCGCACTTGAGTAGTTCGCATTAAATGGATGTGGGATGATTCACAGAAAGAGCAGATTCGGTCACTTCACTATGTTGCAGGCATGTAACTAGTTTTGTTGACTTAAAATGTATTTTTCTCCACAGGTTTTTCTGCTTTTAATGCAACCACTTTTAGGTTGCTTTTTCTTTGCCCTATAACAACTTTTTGTTATTTGGAAACAAAGGGTTGCAGGTATGGCAGGGTGTTAGTGTACCCTGACCACCCAACACCTTTATTTTGGTCCTGAAGAAAAACCGGCAATTTCCTTACGGTTTGAAACATGTAGACCTCACATATATTTCACAGATACATTCGGTCATAATAAAACCTTCACTGTATCGACACACACTGTTTTTATTATTGTCCAGTAGTCTTAGAATACACATTTTGTATAAGCCATACCAGGACAATTTTTAACTCACTGATTTCTTTTTTCTACATTCATCACTCACATACCCGCTCCACTGTATCCCAGGTGTTGCAGCACACCTTGATGGCACTCGGCTGTCAAGGTGGCCCCGATGATGAAGCATGTCACCGACCAGGTCGGTGAGTGAGGGGTTTATTAAAAACAGAGAAGAACTTCTTCTTTTTCCTCAATAGAATCCCATACCACCGATATCGCTTTCCAGCCTTATCTATGGTGGTACTCCTCCTTTTTTGTTATATAGTTACCTATCCAGGGGATCGGGAGTACCTTTCCGTCCACCGAGGTGGATAAAATCCCTTTACTCTCCATTTCTGTTTATAATATACCTTGGCAGCGCACAGCTGCGAGAGTTTTTTGTCCTTCTTTGATCCAAATTACTTCTTCAGACACTTCACTAATACACATATTTTCCAACATGGGGGAAAACCAAGGCCTTACTTATTCCACAGAAGAGATTGACGCCATCATGGGCGAGATCTCTGGATTTGCAGACGCAAGCATCTCACAAACAATATCACAAACAGGCGACTGGGAGAAACTTACTGAGATAAAGAGGGAACGCATAAGAACTATACTACATGGTACCATCCTGAAAGAGTATGTTACGAATACCATGGCCCCGAAGGGCCTCCTGGTGACAAACGCGCCACGGATTTTTCTAAACGATGCCCAATTCAGAAAAGACTCGGCTTTAATAGCCTGGCACTGCACGCATGACTGGATTGTACTAATTTTGAAAACGGCTGTAAGATTATCCGAAACTATCCAAATAGAAATTCAAAAAACTGAGACGCATATCAAGACAAGCATAACTGGATACAAAAGGAGACTTGATGAAATAAATAAAGAGATAACCGATTATAAGGATAACTTGACTCAACAAAAAGTCACGAAATTCCAAAAGGATCTGAAAAGGTTCTCGTTTGTCAAAACCTATCTTTACTCTGACCCTGACTTCAAACCACCGGAAAAGGCTACATCCGATTCAGATGCCTCAAGTAACTCATCAGGCAGCAGCAGTGGGTCAAATACCAGTGTTAGTAAACAGCGAGGAAGAGGAGGTAGAAGAGGGCAAGGAAATTTTTGGCCTGGGTTCAACCCTCCTATGTTTCAAGACCCTTTCAACCAAACAGCAAATTTCCAAATGTTTGGATGGCAACCTCCTTTTCAGCCACACTTTCAGCCTCCCCCATTCCATCAAAATCAGTTTCGGCCCCCTTTTTTTCACAGGGGCAGAAGGGGAAGAGGAAAAAACAGACAAGCCAACCAAGTACACTGGGAGGAAGACGACCCAGTGAGCAACAGAACGAAGAGCAAGGCAGGCACGAGCAGTGCGAAACTCTAGTTACCAATCTATCCTCAAGACCTCTAACACCTACTGAAGAATGTGTTCTAAACAAGGGACTTGGCTACGTCCCCACTGCCCGGTTGGACAAATTCCAGTTACACTGCGAGTTGGCCAGTTTTTTTAGGAAATTAAGACTAAAAGCTTTCTTTGAAAAGCAAGGCCCACTGAGGGAATGTGAAGTGGAAAATGAGAGCGGATTAAGGTTGAAGTCCACCTTCATGCCACCACCACACACAACCCCGGTTGAATTGATTGCTTTTGAACAAGCGGTTTATAATGATGTCGAAAAAATGCAGGCATCCTCTCAGTTCCAGAACTTGAGCAAAGCAGAAAAAACAGCAATAAAGGAACTACGTGCTTGTGAAACCACTATAATAAAACCAGCTGACAAAGGTGGTGGACTTGTGGTTATGGACATGACCTCCTACCGCGAGGAATGTATCCGACTCCTCAGCGACACTAAGAACTACCAGATTCTAAACACTGATCCCACAAGTGAATTGAAAGCTGAAATTCATCAATTAGTTGAAATTGCAGAATCCTCTGGTACAATATCCAAACAGGAAGCAGATTACCTATGTACTACCGAAGGCAAAATCCCTTATTTCTACATCCTGCCCAAAATGCATAAGGGTAGACTACCCCCACCTGGACGACCAATCGTTTCAGGCATTGGCTCCATGCTAGAACCGCTCTCAAGGTTCTGTGATTTTTTCTTAAAAACTATTGTTCAGAAATCAGCCACTTACCTACAGGACACTAAGAGCCTACTAAATTTACTACAGAATCTAGAGGTTGATGAAAATACTGTCTTGCTCAGTTTTGATATTGAGAGTCTGTACACGAGCATACCCCAGGACGACACCATCCGAGTCCTGGGTAACACTCTGGATAATGCAGACTGGCCTTTTCACACATCAAAAGCTTTCATCTTGGAATGTGCTAAGTTGGCTCTAAAACGCAACTACTTTGAATTCGAGGGCACCCTGTTCCTGCAAACTGGGGGCACATCAATGGGAAGCGTTTTTGCCCCCAGCATAGCTGGTTTGTACGTTTATGACTTTGAAAACAAATTTATTCTGAGTGAAAGAAACCCTTTCCGCGAAAATCTGACTTTTTGGAGACGTTACATTGATGATGTCCTGGCGATTTGGCAAGGACCTGTCGAACACCTTGATCAATTCATTGCCTGGATAAACACTTGTGACAACGACCTCAAATTCACCAACTGCTATGACAAAGAGGAAATTGTGTTTCTTGATGTAGTTATTAGCAAAGAAGGAAATCATCTGGAGACAAGAACTCACTACAAACCTACCTCAAAAAACAACCTTTTAAGATTTGAGAGTTTCCACCCTCGGCCACTAAGGGAGAACCTACCCTACGGACAGTTTTTAAGACTGCGCAGAAACTGCAGCAAATTGTCTGAATACAAGAAACAAGCAAAGGACCTATCTGAAAAATTAGGTAACCGTGGGTATCCCAATAAAATAGTGAACAAATGCCAAAAGAGGGCCAGAAATCAGCCCAGAGATCCACTTCTTGAAGAAAAAACCGAGAAAAATGAGGAAATACCCTTGACATGTGTGACCACATTTAACTCAATATCAAATCAAGTGACCAGAAGCATAAATAAACACTGGGCTATTGTGAACACTGGAAATCTACACTGGGAGAAGCCTCTGTTTTCTTTCAAGAAATCACAAAGTCTAAAAGACACTCTTGTCAACACTAGACCCAAAGTAACGACAGCCCCAACTACACCATCTATTACCAGGACCTGGGGTTTACCAGATGTAACCGGTCACTACCGCTGCGGAGATTGCAGTGCATGTCATCTGACCAGGAATACCAAAACACTTGATCTGGAAACTGGAAAGATCTGGAGGCAAATTTCACACACCAATTGCAACAGTAGTAATGTGGTATACTTGATCGAATGCACCTGCAAGAAACGATACATAGGAATGACCACCCGCAAAGTCAAACAAAGGATATGCGAACATCGCAGCACCATACGCTGCAAGAAAAATGCAACCCGACTTACTGATCATTTCATTGAGAAAGGCCACACACCAAACTATATGTTTAGGACTATCATTGAGCAAGTGGCCCCTGGACCAAACTTACAAAAACGTTTGCATGAGAAAGAGCAAAGATGGGTATACAGATTATCCACACATGTGAATGGTCTGAACGATAATATACCCTGGGCAAGTGTACTCTCCTAAATACCATTGTAAGACTCCATTTTGGTATACACCCTATTATACCATGCTGAATGGCTAACTCTCTTTTTCATTTCCGCGAATGAGATCATATCCCCTACGTTCCCATGACTACCCCCTTGTGTCTGGACGCTCCTCTCAATGGAGCTCTTTTGTAAATCTGTATTCCGTTTCTATGGCAACCTTCTACCTTACGGGCTTCCATAGATTTCCTTGTGGCCGCGTGACGTCATTACGTCACGGTAACCACGCCCACTCCGACCCCAATGGCGGCTGCCTTTAAATACGGCTCCGCATTTGGCTCTTGACGGGCGTATGGAGGGGCGAAATAGGTATACGGCTGTAGACAGACCACTGAAACTGTAAGTAGATTCCGGCTGCACAAAAAAGAAACGCGTCCGTTTCTAGTTGCCCATCTCGAGCAGCAATTTGGTGCCGATCAGCATTCCACCTAGCACTGTGCTGATCTGGTAAATTTTCCATTTACAGAATACGTTTCCTGTACTGTGGCCTCCCTTCCCTCTTATCCCGTGCAGCATTCTAACCCCTAAAGAGGAGTGAGCACGTTTTATTTACAATATGTGTTGTATGTTTTGTCTGTTCTGTATTGTCTATTTTGGATCAAGTTGTACTCTTAGCACGTCGGTAATCCCTGGCACCATTAAAATATGGGTAATACCTAGGCACGCACTCTTTAGCCTAAACGAACATGCAGTGAATAGACTTTGCTCGTTCTCCTTCACACTTATTTTGATAGGTGTGTCTACAATCAGCCCTAAACTTCACTGAAAAACAACACTCGATCACCGCACTTGAGTAGTTCGCATTAAATGGATGTGGGATGATTCACAGAAAGAGCAGATTCGGTCACTTCACTACGTTGGAGGCATGTAACTAGTTTTGTTGACTTAAAATTTCTTTTTCTCCACAGGTTTTTCTGCTTTTAATGCAACCACTTTTGGGTTGCTTTTTCTTTGCCCTATAACAACTTTTTGTTATTTGGGAACACATGGGTTGCAGGTATGGCAGGGTGTTAGTGTACCCTGCCCACCCAACACCTTTATTTTGGTCCTGAAGAAAAACCGGCAATTTCCTTACGGTTTGAAACATGTAGACCTCACATATATTTCACAGATACATTCGGTCATAATAAAACCTTCACTGTATCGACACACACTGTTTTTATTATTGTCCAGTAGTCTTAGAATACAAATTTTGTATAAGCCATACCAGGAGAATTTTTAACTCACTGATTTCTTTTTTCTACATTCATCACTCACATACCCGCTCCACTGTATCCCAGGTGTTGCAGCACACCTTGATGGCACTCGGCTGTCAAGGTAGCCCCGATGATGAAGCATGTCACCGACCAGGTCGGTGAGTGAGGGGTTTATTAAAAACAGAGAAGGACTTCTTCTTTTTCCTCATTAGAATCCCATCCCACCGATATCGCTTTCCAGCCTTATCTATGGTGGTACTCCTCCTTTTTTGTTATATAGTTACCTATCCAGGGGATCGGGAGTACCTTTCCGTACACCGAGGTGGATAAAATCCCTTTACTCTCCATTTCTGTTTATAATATACCTTGGCAGTGCACAGCTGCAAGAGTTTTTTGTCCTTCTTTGATCTAAATTACTTCTTCAGACACTTCACTAATACACATATTTTCCAACATGGGGGAAAACCAAGGCCTTACTTATTCCACAGAAGAGATTGACGCCATCATGGGCGAGATCTCTGGATTTGCAGACGCAAGCATCTCACAAACAATATCACAAACAGGCGACTGGGAGAAACTTACTGAGATGAAGAGGGAACGCATAAGAACTATACTACATGGTACCATCCTGAAAGAGTATGTTACGAATAACATGGCCCCGAAGGGCCTCCTGGTGACAAACGCTCCACGGATTTTTCTAAACGATGCCCAATTCAGAAAAGACTGGGCTTTAATAGCCTGGCACTGCACGCATGACTGGATTGTACTCATTTTGAAAACGGCTGTAAGATTATCCGAAACTATCCAAATAGAAATTCAAAAAACTGAGACGCATATCAAGACAAGCATAACTGGATACAAAAGGAGACTTGATGAAATAAATAAAGAGATAACCGAATATAAGGATAACTTGACTCAACAAAAAGTCACGAAATTCCAAAAGGATCTGAAAAGGTTCTCGTTTGTCAAAACCTATTCTTACTCTGACCCTGACTTCAAAACACCGGAAAAGGCTACATCCGATTCAGATGCCTCAAGTAACTCATCAGGCAGCAGCAGTGGGTCAAATACCAGTGTTAATAAACAGCGAGGAAGAGGAGGTAGAAGAGGGCAAGGAAATTTTTGGCCTGGGTTCAACCCTCCTATGTTTCAAGACCCTTTCAACCAAACAGCAAATTTCCAAATGTTTGGATGGCAACCTCCTTTTCAGCCACACTTTCAGCCTCCCCCATTCCATCAAAATCAGTTTCGGCCCCCTTTTTTCACAGGGGCAGAAGGGGAAGAGGAAAAAACAGACAAGCCAACCAAGTACACTGGGAGTAAGACGACCCAGTGAGCAACAGAACGAAGAGCAAGGCAGGCACGAGCAGTGCGAAACCCTAGTTACCAATCTATCCTCAAGACCTCTAACACCTACTGAAGAATGTGTTCTAAACAAGGGACTTGGCTACGTCCCCACTGCCCGGTTGGACAAATTCCAGTTACACTGCGAGTTGGCCAGTTTTTTTAGGAAATTAAGACTAAAAGCTTTCTTTGAAAAGCAAGGCCCACCGAGGCAATGTGAAGTGGAAAATGAGAGCGGATTAAGGTTGAAGTCCACCTTCATGCCACCACCACACACTACCCCGGTTGAATTGATTGCTTTTGAACAAGCGGTTTATAATGATGTCGAAAAAATGCAGGCATCCTCTCAGTTCCAGAACTTGAGCAAAGCAGAAAAACAGCAATAAAGGAACTACGTGCTTGTGAAACCACTATAATAAAACCAGCTGAGAAAGGTGGTGGGCTTGTGGTTATGGACATGACCTCCTACCGCGAGGAATGTATCCGACTCCTCAGCGACACTAAGGCCTGATTCCCGTCCTGCACATAGGCGCAATGCGCTGGAAGCTCGTAATTGATTTTTAAAAAACCCCGTTTTGTATTTACTTTCCGATTGGCGCTCGTTATCCCCTGATTTTAATAGTTAGATATATTGTTTAGAAATTACTAGGTCCCTACCTGTGCCCTTAGACACGGATCGCACTGCTGCACTTTAACAGGCCTGCATTCACCGCCATTCAGGCGGCCCGGTCCCCGCGCTTTGTTTGTCTGGGACGCCATCTTGGGTGGGTCACTAGCGCTACTCAGCCATTGGCTGAAGCAGACACGTGGTCTGATTAGAGGTTGTAATTGGTGACAGTATTTAACCCAGGTAGGAGAGTTTCTCACTCTTGCCTGATTCCCGTCCTGCACATAGCGCTATGCGCTGGAAGCTCGTAATTGATTTTTAAAAAACCCCGTTTTGTATTTACTTTCCGATTGGCGCTCGTTATCTCCTGATTTTAATAGTTAGATATATTGTTTAGAAATTACTAGGTCCCTACCTGTCCCCTTAGACACGGATCGCACTGCTGCACTTTAACAGGTCTGCATTCACCGCCATTCGGGCGGCCCGGTCCCCGCGCTTTGTTTGTCTGGGACGCCATCTTGGGTGGGTCACTAGCGCTACTCAGCCATTGGCTGAAGCAGACACGTGGTCTGATTAGAGGTTGTAATTGGTGACAGTATTTAACCCAGGTAGGAGAGTTTCTCACTCTTGCCTGATTCCCGTCCTGCACATAGCGCTATGCGCTGGAAGCTCGTAATTGATTTTTTAAAAAAACCCGTTTTGTATTTACTTTCCGATTGGCGCTCGTTATCCCCTGATTTTAATAGTTAGATATATTGTTTAGAAATTACTAGGTCCCTACCTGTGCCCTTAGACACGGATCGCACTGCTGCACTTTAACAGGTCTGCATTCACCGCCATTCGGGCGGCCCGGTCCCCGCGCTTTGTTTGTCTGGGACGCCATCTTGGGTGGGTCACTAGCGCTACTCAGCCATTGGCTGAAGCAGACACGTGGTCTGATTAGAGGTTGTAATTGGTGACAGTATTTAACCCAGGTAGGAGAGTTTCTCACTCTTGCCTGATTCCCGTCCTGCACATAGCGCTATGCGCTGGAAGCTCGTAATTGATTTTTAAAAAAACCCGTTTTGTATTTACTTTCCGATTGGCGCTCGTTATCCCCTGATTTTAATAGTTAGATATATTGTTTAGAAATTACTAGGTCCCTACCTGTGCCCTTAGACACGGATCGCACTGCTGCACTTTAACAGGTCTGCATTCACCGCCATTCGGGCGGCCCGTCCCCGCGCTTTGTTTGTCTGGGACGCCATCTTGGGTGGGTCACTAGCGCTACTCAGCCATTGGCTGAAGCAGACACGTGGTCTGATTAGAGGTTGTAATTGGTGACAGTATTTAACCCAGGTAGGAGAGTTTCTCACTCCTGCCTGATTCCCGTCCTGCACATAGCGCTATGCGCTGGAAGCTCGTAATTGATTTTTAAAAAAAACCCGTTTTGTATTTACTTTCCGATTGGCGCTCGTTATCCCCTGATTTTAATAGTTAGATATATTGTTTAGAAATTACTAGTTCCCTACCTGTGCCCTTAGACACGGATCGCACTGCTGCACTTTAACAGGTCTGCATTCACCGCCATTCGGGCGGCCCGGTCCCCGCGCTTTGTTTGTCTGGGACGCCATCTCGGGTGGGTCACTAGCGCTACTCAGCCATTGGCTGAAGCAGACACGTGGTCTGATTAGAGTCCTACATAGACAGCAGGATATGGCGCGCAGCGTGTACGCGCAGCGTGTACGCGCAGCGTGGACGCCATAGTGACGCCGGAGTCACGCCAGAGTCCAGCCCGTCTGTGCCCGTCCGCGCTGAGGACGCGCTGGACGGCTGGACTCGGGACTCCGGCGATACTCCTCCCGCCTTTTATAGCTATTCTCTCCAGCAACTGCTGGGTTTGAAAGCGCGCCGACAGCGATGCTCGCATTCCTACGAGCCGGATGATCTTCTTCTCCCCCTTCATTGCGGCTGCTACTTCGCGCGTAGGTTTCCCAATCCCGTCCCTAAATATCCTCTCTCTGGCCACCCCGCCATTTCCAGCCACAAGATAGTAGGAGTAGAAGGCATTTTGCTTAATGCCCGCTCACTTGTTAAGAATAAAATAATGTTTAAAGAGCTAGTATTGGATAAAACACCTACCATAGTGTTCATCACGGAGACATGGGCCAAGGATTCTTCTGACCCTGACCTAATCGAGGCGGTCCCAGAAGGGTACTGTTTGGTCAGACTTGATAGACAGGGTCGAGTGGGAGGGGGGTTAGCGATCCTTCACAAAGACCACCTGCAATGCCATTTTGTACCTATACCCGACTTTCCGGATAGCTTTCAAGCACTCTACTTCACAATAAAGGAAGCGCAATGCCCCTTTTTTAATGGGATCTTAGTATATCGACCACCTGGCTCGAGAACTCACTTTACGCACAACCTTCTCCAGGCCCTGGAACCTTATTTTGGCCAACAAAACTTTTCCATCCTAGGTGATTTTAATTATCACTTAGAACGACATGACCTATCTGACACATCATGTCTCATCGAGGCGCTGGAGTCATGTGGACTCACGCAACGAGTTAGCGGAGCCACCCATCGGGCAGGCCATACTTTGGATGGCATTTTCTCCAATGTCTCTCGGCTGACCATCAAGGATCCGATGCACCTATCTTGGTCTGATCATCTTGCGGTTCCTTTTTTTCTGGAATACCATAGGGTGGACTCTTGTAAAAGAGGGAATCACGTAATGGAAACTGCCAGAAATCTCAGGAATCTTAGCAGTGATTCCTTTGCGCCCTGGGCTGCAAGCCTTTCTGTCACTGGCTTGGACAGCGTACAGACTGCAGTCGGCCATTTCGAACAGGTCACCACTGAGGCCTTGAATAAATTGGCCCCAGTACAGTCCCGCCGCCGAGCCAGAAAGAGACCATCTGCCCCCTGGTTCTCTGATTCCCTCAGACTTCTTAGGCAAGAAGTGAGGAGAAAGGAGAGGCTCTGGCACGCTAGCTGGGACCCCAAGAACAAGGAAGCACATAAACTCCTTGTTAGGAAATATAAAGCCGAGATCACACAGGCCAAACAAGATTACTTTGTAACCCTGACCACCTCGCTGTCCTCGCCGAAGGAGCTCTTTAAAACTGTTGACTCTTTAGTCAACTTGCAAGCCCCTGATCCTGTTATTCCCTCGCAGGACCTATGTGACAGGATAGCCTCCTTTTTCCACACCAAAATACAGGATATCCACTTGGCTCTTGAGGAACAAAGAGTCTGCGTCAGTGCGGTATGTAACACTTACAACGCAACTTTTACGTCGTAATGCTGTTACAACGCAGCTATTACAACGCAGGATCCATTACATCGGATGCCATTACAACGCATGGCATTACATAGCAGATGCTATTACAACGCATACCATTACATCGTAAGTATTGGTAAGTATATAATTTTTTTAAATTTTATTTAATATTATAGAATTGATTTAATTATTATTAATTATAAAAAAAAATATTTATTTATGTTTTTAAATATTATAAATTAAATATATTAATTTAAGTAATTTTTTAAATAAGTATGAGAATAGGAGTATATGTTTTGGGGTACTGAGGTATATGTTTTGGGGTGTTTGGGTATTTTTAGGTTTTAGGGCAGGGTTTGGGTTTTGGGGTACAGGGGTGTTTTTAGGTTTTAGGGCAGGGTTTGGGTTTTGGGGTACAGGGGTGTTTTTAGGTTTTAGGGCAGGGTTTGGGTTTTGGGGTACAGGGGTGTTTTTAGGTTTTAGGGCAGAGTTTGGGTTTTGGGGTACGGGGGTGTTTTTAGGTTTTAGGGCAGGGTTTGGGTTTTGGGGTACAGGGGTGTTTTTAGGTTTTAGGGCAGGGTTTGGGTTTTGGGGTACAGGGGTGTTTTTAGGATTTAGGGCAGGGTTTGGGTTATGGGGTACAGGGGTGTTTTTAGGTTTTAGGGCAGGGTTTGGGTTTTGGGGTACAGGGGTGTTTTTAGGTTTTAGGGCAGGGTTTGGGTTTTGGGGTACAGGGGTGTTTTTAGGTTTTAGGGCAGGGTTTGGGGTTTGGGGTACAGGGGTGTTTTTAGGTTTTAGGGCAGGGTTTGGGTTTTGGGGTACAGGGGTGTTTTTAGGTTTTAGGCCAGGGTTTGGGTTTTGGGGTACAGGGGTGTTTTTAGGTTTTAGGGCAGGGTTTGGGTTTTGGGGTACAGGGGTGTTTTTAGGTTTTAGGGCAGGGTTTGGGTTTTGGGGTACAGGGGTGTTTTTAGGTTTTAGGGCAGGGTTTGAGTTTTGGGGTACAGGGGTGTTTTTAGGTTTTAGGGCAGGGTTTGGGTTTTGGGGTACAGGGGTGTTTTTAGGTTTTAGGGCAGGGTTTGGGTTTTGGGGTACAGGGGTGTTTTAGGGTTCAGGGGTAGGTTTGTGTTTAGGGATAATTAAATTATATTTACCATTTTTAAATTAATTAAAATATATTTAATAAATTAAATTAATTATTTTACATTAATTACATTTTTAAATTAAATTAATTAAATTAAATAAATTATTAATATTAATTTAATTTAATTTCAATTTTAAAAATATGTACATTAAACTAATTTCATTATTTTAATTAAATTAAATTAATTACAATTTTTATTAAAATTACATTTATTAAATAGATATTATTTTATTAAATTAAATTAATGACTATTTTAAAATGTATTTTAATTAAATTGTTTAAATAAAATTAATTAAATTAACTTAATAACATTTTTAAAAAAAGGTATACTTACCTATACTTACGATGTAATGCCATGCGTTGTAATAGCATCTGCTATGTAATGCCATGCATTGTAATGGCATCCGATGTAATGGATCCTGCGTTGTAAAATCTGCGTTGTAACGGAATGCGACGTAAAAGAACGCGTTGTACTGACACCAATCCGTCAGTGCGTCCATCACTCGGGTTGAGATGAATATGACTACTACAGACATCTCCCCACTGTGCACCTTGGACTCTTTTCCTCCGCTGGCCTTACAAGATCTGGAGATCCTGCTCAATAAGATCAAATCTGGCTCTCCCCTGGATACCTGCCCACTGAAAATCATCAAGCAGTGTAGGGAGACGCTCTTACCACCGCTGCTAGAAATAATGAATCTAGCCATCAGAGATGGCATTTTCCCTATGGAGTGGAAGAAGGCGGTAGTGAAACCCCTGTTAAAAAAGGCCTCCCTTGACCCGGAGGTCCTAAAAAACTTTCGTCCCATCTCGCTGCTTCCTGCCCCAGCGAAGATGCTTGAGGCACATCTCATCAAGCACCTCGCTATCTTTGTGGACAGCTCGGGATGCTTGGACTCCTCCCAGCATGGATTCAGGAGGGAACACAGCACCGAGTCAGCCCTCACCATCGTGCTTGATAAGATCCGCACGACAGTAGATGGGGGCCAGACCACCCTCCTGGTCCTACTAGATCTAACAGCGGCTTTCGATACCCTCTCCCCCTCAGTGCTTACATCTCGCCTGAGGGAGGTGGGGGTGAGGAACGCTGCCTTGGATCTTTTGACCTCTTTCCTTATTGGGAGCGAACAAAGAGTCAAGTTGGGGGAGTTCCTATCTCCATCCCGATCAGTGCTCTGTGGGGTCCCCCAAGGGTCGGCGCATAGTCCGACCCTTTTCAACATCTATGTGACCCCACTAGCCAGGCTAATAAGATCTTTCGGGATGGAGGTAGTGTCTTATGCAGACGACACCCAAATACTCGTCTCTCTCCCCCATTCAGATGTGCTTATCGCCTCCAAGTTTAGATCTTGTATGGAGGCGGTTGGTCACTGGATGATTCAGAACTCTCTTAAACTGAATGGGGAGAAGACTGAGGTATTGGTGTTCGGGGGAAAAGAAAACATCTGGTCAGCAAACTGGTGGCCTGACTCACTAGGAATATGTCCCTCCCCCACAACATCTGCTAAGAATCTTGGGGTGATGATAGATCCAGCCCTTGATATGGGCAGTCAGGTGAGTAGAACGGTCTCCACCTGCTGGGGTTTGATTCACACCCTGCGAAGGATCAGGAAATATCTTTCCTTGGAGGCTAGAAAGCAAATAGCCGTCGCACTCATTGGCTCTCGTTTGGACTACTGTAATGCGCTGTATGCTGGGCTAAACCGGAGCCACCTACAGCGCTTACAGGTGGTCCAAAACGCCATAGCCAGATTTGTCCTGGATACTCCCAGACGCTCCTCAGCCACTGCGGCCAGGAAAATGCTGCATTGGCTACCGGTAGAACTTCGAATCCGGTTCAAAGTTCTTTGCATGACCTACAGAGCCATCGCTAAAAATAGCGACACGGGTATTGGGTCTATCATCTCCCATTACATTCCCGGTAGGAACTTGCGTTCCTCCGGGAAATTGTTTCTGACAGCCCCCGCGTACGAAGAGCTAAATGGGGTAGCAGGGCTTTCTCCACGTTAGCCCCCAAATGGTGGAATGATCTTCCTCTTGACCTGAGATCCTTTCCATCTTTACAGAAATTCCGCATTGCCCTAAAAACTCGTCTCTTCCGACAAGTCAATATGTAAGGACGTCTGTCTCAATTTTGATTGTATTATTAGGCGCCTTGATACCTGCGGGTTATTGTTCTGCGCATTATAAATTTTTATCAATCAATCATTCAATCAAGAACTACCAGATTCTAAACACTGATCCCACAAGTTAATTGAAAGCTGAAATTCATCAATTAGTTGAAATTGCAGAATCCTCTGGTACAATATCCAAACAGGAAGCAGATTACCTATGTACTACCGAAGGCAAAATCCCTTATTTCTACATCCTGCCCAAAATGCATAAGGGTAGACTACCCCCACCTGGACGACCAATCGTTTCAGGCATTGGCTCCCTGCTAGAACCGCTCTCAAGGTTCTGTGATTTTTTCTTAAAAACTATTGTTCAGAAATCAGCCACTTACCTACAGGACACTAAGAGCCAACTAAATTTACTACAGAATCTAGAGGTTGATGAAAATACTGTCTTGCTCAGTTTTGATATTGAGAGTCTGTACACGAGCATACCCCAGGACGACACCATCCGAGTCCTGGGTAACACTCTGGATAATGCAGACTGGCCTTTTCACACATCAAAAGCTTTCATCTTGGAATGTGCTAAGTTGGCTCTAAAACGCAACTACTTTGAATTCGAGGGCACCCTGTTCCTGCAAACTGGGGGAACATCAATGGGAAGCGTTTTTGCCCCCAGCATAGCTGGTTTGTACGTTTATGACTTTGAAAACAAATGTATTCTGAGTGAAAGAAACCCTTTCCGCGAAAATCTGACTTTTTGGAGACGTTACATTGATGATGTCCTGGCGATTTGGCAAGGACCTGTCGAACACCTTGATCAATTCATTGCCTGGATAAACACTTGTGACAACAACCTCAAATTCACCAACTGCTATGACAAAGAGGAAATTGTGTTTCTTGATGTAGTTATTAGCAAAGAAGGAAATCATCTGGAGACAAGAACTCACTACAAACCTACCTCAAAAAACAACCTTTTAAGATTTGAGAGTTTCCACCCTCGGCCACTAAGGGAGAACCTACCCTACGGACAGTTTTTAAGACTGCGCAGAAACTGCAGCAAATTGTCTGAATACAAGAAACAAGCAAAGGACCTATCTGAAAAATTAGGTAACCGTGGGTATCCCAATAAAATAGTGAACAAATGCCAAAAGAGGGCCAGAAATCAGCCCAGAGATGCACTTCTTGAAGAAAAAAACGAGAAAAATGAGGAAATACCCTTGACATGTGTGACCACATTTAACTCAATATCCAATCAAGTGACCAGAAGCATAAATAAACACTGGGCTATCGTGAACACTGGAAATCTACACTGGGAGAAGCCTCTGTTTTCTTTCAAGAAATCACAAAGTCTAAAAGACACTCTTGTCAACACTAGACCCAAAGTAAGGACAGCCCCAACTACACCATCTATTACCAGGACCTGGGGTTTACCAGATGTAACCGGTCACTACCGCTGCGGAGATTGCAGTGTATGTCATCTGACCAGGAATACCAAAACACTTGATCTGGAAACTGGCAAGATCTGGAGGCAAATTTCACACACCAATAGCAACTGTAGTAATGTGGTATACTTGATTGAATGCACCTGCAAGAAACGATACATAGGAATGACCACCCGCAAAGTCAAACAAAGGATATGCGAACATCGCAGCACCATACGCTGCAATAAAAATGCAACCCGACTTACTGATCATTTCATTGAGAAAGGCCACACACCAAACGATATGTTTTGGACTATCATTGAGCAAGTGGCCCCTGGACCAAACTTACAAAAACATTTGCATGAGAAAGAGCAAAGATGGGTATACAGATTATCCACACATGTGAATGGTCTGAACGATAATATACCCTGGGCAAGTGTACTCTCCTAAATACCATTGTAAGACTCCATATTGGTATACACCCTATTATACCATGCTGAATGGCTAACTCTCTTTTTCATTTCCGCGAATGAGATCATATCCCCTACGTTCCCATGACTACCCCCTTGTGTCTGGACGCTCCTCTCAATGGAGCTCTTTTGTAAATCTGTGTTCCGTTTCTATGGCAACCTTCTACCTTACGGGCTTCCATAGATTTCCTTGTGGCCGCGTGACGTCATTACGTCACGGTAACCACGCCCACTCCGACCCCAATGGCGGCTGCCTTTAAATACGGCTCCGCATTTGGCTCTTGACGGGCGTATGGAGGGGCGAAATAGGTATACGGCTGTAGACAGACCACTGAAACTGTAAGTAGTTTCCAGCTGCACAAAAAAGAAACGCGTCCGTTTCTAGTTGCCCAACTCGAGCAGCAATTTGGTGCCGATCAGCATTCCACCTAGCACTGTGCTGATCTGTTAAACTTTCCATTTACAGAATACGTTTCCTGTACTGTGGCCTCCCTTCCCTCTTATCCCGTGCAGCATTCTAACCCCTAAAGAGGAGTGAGCACGTTTTATTTACAATATGTGTTGTATGTTGTGTCTGTTCTGTATTGTCTATTTTGGATCAAGTTGTACTCTTAGCACGTCGGTAATCCCTGGCACCATTAAAATATGGGTAATACCTAGGCACGCACTCTTTAGCCTAAACGAACATGCAGTGAATAGACTTTGCTCGTTCTCCTTCAGACTTATTTTGATAGGTGTGTCTACAATCAGCCCTAAACTTCACTGAAAAACAACACTCGATCACCGCACTTGAGTAGTTCGCATTAAATGGATGTGGGATGATTCACAGAAAGAGCAGATTCGGTCACTTCACTACGTTGCAGGCATGTAACTAGTTTTGTTGACTTAAAATTTCTTTTTCTCCACAGGTTTTTCTGCTTTTAATGCAACCACTTTTGGGTTGCTTTTTCTTTGCCCTATAACAACTTTTTGTTATTTGGGAACAAAGGGTTGCAGGTATGGCAGGGTGTTAGTGTACCCTGCCCACCCAACACCTTTATTTTGGTCCTGAAGAAAAACCGGCAATTTCCTTACGGTTTGAAACATGTAGACCTCACATATATTTCACAGATACATTCGGTCATAATAAAACCTTCACTGTATCGACACACACTGTTTTTATTATTGTCCAGTAGTCTTAGAATACAAATTTTGTATAAGCCATACCAGGACAATTTTTAACTCACTGATTTCTTTTTTCTACATTCATCACTCACATACCCGCTCCACTGTATCCCAGGTGTTGCAGCACACCTTGATGGCACTCGGCTGTCAAGGTGGCCCCGATGATGAAGCATGTCACCGACCAGGTTGGTGAGTGAGGGGTTTATTAAAAACAGAGAAGGACTTCTTCTTTTTCCTCATTAGAATACCATCCCACCGATATCGCTTTCCAGCCTTATCTATGGTGGTACTCCTCCTTTTTTGTTATATAGCTTTTTTTCTACTCCCATGGGTTGCTGACCCCAATGCCAGTCACTGAGGTATGTGAGTGAGTTTATTACATGACTGAAAGCTGTGCAGATTATCTGTCCAAAAGAGCCTGATGGGTTTTCTGGAAAGTGAGCCAAAGTGCATGCTGTTCTCCATAAATTGTTAATCTTGTTCATCTTCAAGGTCTCACACATACTTTTGATCCCAAACCCTTTCCCGTAGTCTGTCTTTGCTCAATGCCCACGAATTACCATAAAGAGAGAAGGTGTTTGTTTTACTGCCATTTGAAGAAAAGGCGGAGGTCCCAAGAGATAACCACCTCTTCATCCAAGCCTCACCCAGTGCTAAAAGCTACACATTTCCCAGAAGAAATCAGCTAAAAGGTTCTGACAGCCTTTAAGCATTTATTGATGGCTATCTTTCATAATCTTCCTAATTTCCTATGCACATATAAGACTTCAGGGCGCTGGACATAACCCCAGAAGTTAATTTACCAATTTTTTCCAACAACTTTATCATCATTTTGATGAACCAAGGAAAACATGACACACAGTTCAGCATCATCATATGTGCCAGCGGAGGGATAAAAAAAAAAACAAGAGGATTCAGTGTCCATCATTGCCCAGTGCTATATAAGACCAAGAAGCAGAAGTCCAGCAGAGCACTTAGAGACAATAAGAACCACTCCACTACCACAAATTATCTATGCATCACAAGAGCATATGATATAAGCACGTCAGGGGAATTAATCCAGCAACATAATAGGCTTGTGTCACAGTGATGGAAGGTCATAAAGTGAGTGGGGTCAAGGAGGGTCACTCTCTGTTTATGAAGGGGAGAGAACTCACATGTCAGAAGCTCTCAGCGTTTTAAACATAGTGAGTGGTATACCCCCTATTCTGTTTTGCCATCGGTTGTGCGTACTAAAAGGATGCCATGCCGTGTCTACTTCGGCCACCCTGTCCCTGAGTGGAGCAGTAAGTTTCTCCATGGCATATAGACTCTATAAATTTCCCCACCAAAGTTTCAGGGTAGCTTTGGTGTTATTTCCAAAATTGTGCAATGCACAGCCTTGCTACCATTAAAAGATGGGAAAGAAAGTGCCTCAGCGGTTTTGACGAGGGAAGAGCTCTATTTTCGCCTGGATCTGCAAGGAGAATTCTGAAGGGATCACAGGGCAAAGTGGTGTTGGTTATTGTAAGAAGCTGGCCTAGTATATGGTGAGAAAGCAAAACACACACAGATGATGGACGGAATGCAGAGCAAATCAAACATTCTCCCCAGTCAATAGATCTGGGTTAAATCCATTGTTCTTTTGTTCACCATGCCACCCCAGTTTAGAGGTATTGTTGTGAGGCTTAGCCATGAGGGGCGCCTAGCGCATACTCCATGCTCTTACCCATGTGCTGCTACGTCTGTGCCATCTGTAGCTGCACTAATTAGATGATTTGCCACCTACCCCTCTTCCTACAGGACATCCTCAAAGTCCTACCTATCTTCCTTAGGAAGCTTGTCCTTGAATCTGGATATCGAATCCCATAAGGAACTGTCATCATGCCCCAACTGGACACTTTTAATAAGGAAGCTCGTGTGCCACATAGCTTCCTTCCACAGGAGTCTCAGGTTTTGCTCTCCTTGTCCGGTGGGGACGGAGGACAAAGATGCTTCAGCGTGTTGTAGGAGCATGGCTTAGTATATGGTGCACACCTATTTAAGTGAAGCACCTTTCACTAATCCAGGCAACCCTTATGGGGATTTTAGTGGTCTTAGACAACCATAGAATGCTCTCTAAGTGGTAGCTGTGGAGAGCAGCCTTCAGGCTTATCCAGAAGGAGTGTTAAGCAGCTTGTTTTACCAGATCTAATCATATAGTGTAGTGTAAACGAAAAAGAACCACACAGTGTATATATTCAAATGTATATTTATTACACAACCCTCACCAACACATTGGTATATCTCCTACCTGGAGATAAAAACGCAAATACACAATAATACTTCAATTGCAATAGGAGGAGACAAAACCATGTATTAAAAAAGTGGAATGCGAATTGCGACCAAAGTCGGGACTTGGACCTGGAGACTCAGAGGAGCTGGGGACACTAGAATCTACTCAAGTTAAGTACCCAGGAACCCCACAGAGACTGTGTGCAGAGTGGAAACATAGCCTTGTACTCAATAGAAGTCAACAGGAAAGTCGTAGTTGCAGTTTTGAAGAAGAAGGACCTTTCCCAGTGGACCCTGATGAAACCCTGTGGAAGACAGAAGTTTGGAAGTCACCTCACCAGTGGATATCCCAGGGCCAGGATACCTAGACCAGGGAAGCTGAGTGCATAGGTGCGAAGTGATGTCGTAAACTGCCGTAGACCACAATGGAGGACTTCGGAAAAGATGCAGCTGGCGAAGACTGTGCAAGAATCCAGTGGAATCCAAGAGTGGATTCTTGAAGAGGAGAACCTGCAAGTAGAGGGCACAGAGTCCATGCCACTCGGAGGTGACCATAATGCACGGAGAAGCAATGCCCACTGATGTCGGAAGGTTCAGGAGTGATGAGGACGACCTTGTTGCTGCCGCTGTGAGGACCAGGTGATGCTGAGGAAGACCAGGAGCCATGCACGAGATGTCCCATGTCAGAAGCCATGAACCAGGGGGCCGGTGTCCAGCGGTAGCACCAATAAGCCTTGGTAGCTTCTACAGGCCTGGAAAGCAAAGAAGGAGCAACGTTGGGACCAGCAAGGCCTAAGGGACTCAACACAAGCAGGAGAGTCAAAGCAGGTCCAGAGCAAGCAGGGTATCCCACTGGAGTAGGAGAAGACCCTTGAGAGGACCCTCCGGCTGAAGGCACAGTAGTCGCAAGAGGACATCGAGCAACTCACCAAAGGTGAATGCCTTCAGATCAGATGATGAAGTGTGGACGCTGTTCTTGGCTAGAAGAGGTTCTGGAGGCTGGATCTCTGCAGTGCAGACCCATTAAGCCTTGGCAACGGCAAATCAACGCGATTCACAGGGGACCGGTCCCAGCAGTTCGACAAGGGATACACCAAACTATGGTATAACACTAAGGGGCATATTTACCCACCAAATTTTTTGTCGCACACGCTGCGAATCGCTAAAAACAGCGTTTGCGATTAAAAATTCGCTATTACAGATGTATGAGGCATAATCGCATCGCAAAATAAGAAATCGCAAAAATTGCAATTTCATGAAATGTGCGAACAATTTAGCGATTTCTTAATTAGCGATGTCCTCTGTTTGCGAACTGGATATCGCAAAATAAGAAATTGCAATGAAATGTAACAAGAATTAGCAAATTGCAGATATGCGAAAATAGCAATTTAAGAAATGGCAATTACCACCAAGTGCATGCAGGTGGTAACCAGGTGCAAGGTATAAAAAGCAGCCCACAATGCAAATGAAACATCCACAATGGCAGCACTGTATGTGACAACCAGGCGGCTGCGTATCCGTGCCCTTGCTCAGAGGAGACTGAGACAGGAGTGTATTTTCAGACTGCGCATCACGCTGTTCCAGCAGACGGAAGAGGACATTCATGAGAAGGACAGGCTGCACCCACACACCATCTTGGACCTGATTGAGGAGCTGAACCCCTTTTTGGAACACCCAACACGCAGGACACAAACATTTCCCACCCATGTGCAGGTCCTGTGCTCACTGCACCTCCTGGTCTCAGGGAGTTTTCAAGGAGTCATAGCAGAGGTTGGCATGGTGTCACTGAGTGCTCTATCTCGCTTTTTCCATGCCTTTTTGGATGCAATGCTGAAGAGGCTAGCACATCATATATACTTCCCCAGCACCCAACAGGCATTACAGTTAACCAAACTTGACTTCTATCAAATTGCACGTTTCCCCCATGTCATTGGCTGTATTGATGGGACCCATGTGGCCCTCACACCCCCAGCAGCAAAAGAATATGTGTTCAGGAACCGAAAATGCTACCATTTCCTGAATATACAGATTGTGTGCAATGCTTGGTACATTATCAACGACATTGTAGCAAAATACCCTGGCAGCACACATGACTCTTTCATCTTCCGACATAGTGGGATACACAGACGTCTGAGTGCTGGAGAGTTTGGAGAGGGATACCTGCTAGGTAAATCAATAGCACACATACATCCATCCACTACTCATTTTGGGGGGGGGTACATTGACTTACCTATCATTTCTATCCATGCAGGTGATAGTGCCTACGCAGTGCGAGACTTCATCCTAACACCGTATCTGGATCCAGCAAATGCAAGGGAGAGGAGGTATAACAGGGCACAGAGAACAACGCACAGCGTCTTAGAACATACCTTTGGCATACTGAAGAGCCGGTTCAGATGCCTACATAAAAGTGGAGGGGCACTGCAATACAGCCCTGAGACATGTTGTAAAACCGTGACAAGCTGCGCAATGCCCCACAGCATGGCTATGAGGAAAGGCACCACAATTGATGTGAGCGACACAGACACATCGGATGATGATTGTCCACCTCCCCCTGGCAGGGCAGCAGCAGGAGTAAGGGCAGCTGCTGGACGTCAGAGACTATCTGAGATCACACAGAACTACTTTTAGTTAAGAAATAAAGGTGATGAACCAAAATGCTTTTTGTAACATGTGATGTGTGTATTCACACTTCACACTCAATAATTTTAGCAGTAACCAACACATGTTTGAACACAGTGATAATACTGATCAATAATGTGCATTAATCAGTTTAAGTGGGTTGCTTCACCCCTTTTCACAAAAGTGTCATTGTCTAGTTCACCTCCTCCGGTGACGGCTCGGTGCAGGGCGGTGTTCTGCCTGAGTGCCCTCCGTTGTCTGCCTAGCTGCAGCACTTTGTCTGCCACTGCAACATCTTGCATCAGGCAAAGTAAGAGTGAGGCTGCTTCTACTGGAGGTCTCTTTGCTCTCCCCAGAGAACACAAGTGTGCTGCCACCAGAGTTTGCAGTTTGCATCTGTTCCACTGCGTTTGTTACCTGTTCCAACTCTCTCGCAATGTCCTGGCAGCAGTGTGTCATTTGCATCTGCATAGTTATGCTGCGACGTGTAAGGTTGCTGGTGGTTGTGCAGAGGCGGTTCACCGCCTTTGCATAATTGTGCATACGTGCATTGGCACGTTGGGCAGCCCTGTCCGTGGCACTTTCATTACGTTCCAGTGTTAAGCATATGTTTTGTATGGCACCTGCCATGGCCATGATGCCCTCCCCCATGTGCAGCTGATTTTTGTTTAGGGTGCTTAGCTGCCTGTTGTTTGAACGTAGTGCTTTGTGTTGCAGGCACTGAACTTCAAGCATGTTCTGCTCCAGTCCAGCAAAAAGAGTGTGTTCCTGTTCAGTGCCAGTGCTGCTCCTGGACGTGACCCCCGTGCTACATTTGCTTCAACCCTTTTTTGTGGTTGTTCCTCTCCACGACTGTCAGGCACTGACTTTCCACTCTATCCTCACTTGCCTCCCCTGTGGCGTGTCTGATGAGAGTCATCACTTGTGTCCCCATCACCGGAGTGCTCAAAATTAATTTGTAATTCCTCTCCCTCTGCATTGTCCTCAGGTGCCCTGGAGTATGCTGTGGATGTAAAGGGGGACATAAGAGTTTGTGTTTTGTCTGCATTTTGGACTAAATAAAGTTTTCAACTTTTAAGTTGTCTGACTCCTGACACTGTCATTTTGCCTTAACTGCAACCCACATTCTAGGCATGATTTCCTATGTGTCATTCACAAACTATCCTACATCCAACTACAACTCCCATGATGCATTGCTGTGTGTGTTGTAAGGAGTGGAGCGGAGTGAAATGTTTTTTCTTCATGTCACACATTCTACACAGTGTGCATGCTATGGGGAGCTGTGTAATAATTATTTGCCATGCATCTTACCTTGACTGCTGGATGCAGGGTCGGAGGTGTCAATGTCAGCCACACCACTTACATTCTCAGGCAGGAGAGTGGACTCCACCAGCTCTTCATCGGGTGTTGGCTGTCCTGCTGTGGATGTTCCTCCCCCGGTGTTCTGTGACTCCTTCAATCTGGCTGCTGTAGGAGAGTAGGGTCTGCTATCCTATGGTCACCCCAAACTTTTGCTTTTTGCTTTACTGGTTTATGACTTAATGTGGCTGTGGGCCTGCTAATCAGACCCACAGCCTGCTGTTCTCTCTAAATTACTGCCAATGCACTCTAGGTGCATTACGAATTGGAACTGGTTCACCTTATTGGCCCCTGTAACAGTGTACCCTAGGTACCCAGGGCATAGGTGCATCCAAGGCCTACCAGGGGCTGCAGCATGTATTGTGCCACCCCTGGCCTGGCCTCCATATTTGACACAACTGGCTGATCACTCAGCTGGGGTAAGTTGGTGTAATCACCTCTTACTTAGATATAGTATCCCTATATCTAACCTTAACTGGACACATATGTTCCTATCAGCCACTCCTATGGAAGGCCTCATCAATCCTGGAGGCAGAGTGCTTGGAAATATGTGAGATGTTGCTCTAGCATGAGCTGAGCCTGTCTGCAGCTGTCGGGAACCACTCCCTTAGCTGTTCCGGGATATTGCCATACCATATACTCTTAAGTGCATTATAATCCTCGCGGTTATATGATAACTTTGGTTTGGCTTTATCAAAACATGTCGAGTAAGGTGTCATACTATTTGGAATACTATCCCCTCGATGGTTCTGTCGACGGGGATAGCATTCCACCCTTCTAGAGGGACACAACATGTGTGTAGCCTTAACCCCAGTTAAAGTTAACCATAGCCTCAGCATCACAAAATGGATGCTGCCACCACAGACACAAGTCTGACCTCCTGCTGCTGGGAGTCCTTCCAGCGAGGGAGGCTTGGACAAAGAATTTCCTGCCTTGGGAGGTGCGAGCACCACCCCAGACAGGATTTTGTGTATTGGGTAGGACAGGGCTGAATAGATTGAGACATGTCTGGGGCACACAAGGTGTCCCTGTGCATAAGCCAGTCCAAACCGGTCCTGGGACTTTCCAGACCCAGGCCTGGCGAGGAGCTGGACAAAGGAAAGGGGGTGTAACCGCCCCCCTTCCTGGTCCCACCCAGAGGAGGGACCTAGCAGGTGATCCACTCCTCAGATTGGGAATAAGAGTGGGAGCAGTGCACTAGCACCTCAGATCATCCTGAATCAACTTGAAACTAAGAAGACGACTGGACTTCGACATTCTGCTGCACAGAAGACTGAAGAGCATCTCCCTTGTGGCCTAGGAGTGGCCACCCTTTGAACACAGGCACCATCCAGCAACTCAACGTCTGCTTTGCCACCGCCTCCCGCCGGAGCCCGAGCCCAGAGCCTGACAAGACCCAGACTCCCAGACTTCTCACAGCCCGATCCACAGTCCCTGCAAAGAAGGGACCCGTAGAGGCACCGAGAGACGTGGGACCGGACCTCTTGAAAGACCCCCGAGAAGCTGACTGCGCAGCATCTTAGGCATCCTCGACGTTGTACTTTAGGGACTGAGAAGCCCCACCACCAAGCAGCCCTTGCACCGAAGATCAGCCCCCCAGCATTTCCACGATCTGCGTGGGGCCCTTTTGCATTGTGCCACTCGACGCGCCATCCCGGCCACTTGCCACGTGGTCAGCGGCCATCTTGGCGACGAAACCTACAAACTACACTGCGGGTCTGGTTGCTCCAGACTTGCCCTCGCTCCTGTAAAAGGGAGCACCCGCTCTGACCTTGCTGGTCCGAGTAATAAGCCTTTTTTGATTCCTGCGTGGCTTGCATTAGCCAAGGCCTGTTTGCTCCAATCAAGTTGCCGACACCACCAACAGCGAGAAGCCTGCGTGGGACAGCTCGTGATTGACTCCTGGACGTCCTCGACCTTTTCGTGTCCACGTGGCTGCAGAGAGAAGCTACACCTCATCGCCTGTTTGCACCCGACATCGCCTGGTTCCAATCTGGTTTAACGGTAGTCACTGGCTAGTGACTTTGAACATTGTCCCCACTGCTTTCAGGTCTTCACAATTTCAGATCCACCCTTGGATCCACCGGAACTCTTCTCATCGAGCCGCCTACAGCTTCTTCAGCTCCAAGCACCATCGACCAGCGTGACGAAACCCAACACTACTTCGACCCTATGCACCCGCGTCCTGTGGGTGAGGTAACTCAGCAACGCCGGCGTTCCCACACTGGTACATACCTCTAGTGTCTGTGTCTTAAGTTTCAGCTTTAGGTCACTCGGAAGGTTCCTAACTAACTAAGTTTATAACTTTTACGCACCATAGACATTGCATTGGTGAGTGCGTGCACTTTAAACACTGTACCCGAGTCCCTTGGGCCTTTCCCGACTTAGTCACTGCTAGTCCCGATCAGCTCCAGCGATTTCCAAGGCCCTGGGCCTGTTTCCTTTTCGATTGGTATCTCTTATACCACTTTCTTAGTATATGGTTTAGGTGGCCCCTAGGGCTCATCCATATTGTGCAACTTTAGTGTATTTTAAACTGTGTTTTGTTTAACGCTTGTGCTTCTGTGCTCATAAAGAGTTCAGGGGATATTTGTAGTTAATAAATATATATATATTTTTTATATATATCTGTGTGGTGTCCTTTCATTTGGTATTCAAGGGGGTTGTATATGGTAATACAGCTGGCTTCACTTGCCTTTCAGAGATTAGCCTAAGACTGCTTTGTCCACGTTACCACTAGGATAACTGGTCTATAAGGTTGACTTACAACCAATCATCACAAGAGTTGCTTGGCATGGTACAGGGTGATCACTAGAACTAGTGAGCATCATATACCAGGCCAACTTCTCACATTGGTGAGCAGGGGATTGGGATCTGAGCTTGCTGTTGTTTTACCATTACAATCTTTGAGATTATCATTTGAAAGATCATACCTGCTAGGTACATATAAAACAAGACTAGTATACTTAAGTTCTACTGAACTTAGTTGTTGTAGAGGATAGGGAGTAGCACACCCTGACTACAACTACTAGATAGGTTTAGTAGGTAAACACCAGTGTAGGTAGATTGCAACATATCCACCCACACTAGAGCAATGTCTGGAGCAGAGGGTTCCACTGGGAATGTCTCTGCTGAGAGTGACCCACCAAAGGCACCATCCAGATTTGCTATCTTTACCTTTAAGGAACTAAGGCAGCTTTGTGCCTTAAGAGGTCTGAAGACAGGGCGATCCCCTAATACAGACCACCTTAGAGAGATCTTAGACCAGTCTGAGACTCTAAAGACCTCTAAAGCAGACCACACAGGGAATGTTGATGGAGGCTCTCCTTCTGAAGATGACAATACTGATGCCCCTGTCCCCATAGTCCAGGTAGATGAGGGTGACCAAGTCACTGGAGCTCCTCAGGTAGATGAGGAGGAGGAAGAAGAAGAGGAGACAGAAGGGGGGAGCAGTGATTCTGATGATGGCAGAAATAGCCAGGTGCTAGTCAGCAGGCTTAACCAGGCTAACTTAAGTGTATTTGGGACTGAAGCAAGGATGACCTTGCCCAGGCACCCAGGTGGACTTAACCAGGAGCATAGGAGGAGGAGGAATCACTCAGGTGATTCCAATACCTCCCAGGCTTCTAGAGGTTCTCATGGTCACTCCAGAAGGGAGATGACTAGCCCTCAGAGAAGTCAACATGAGGCCAAAATGAGAGAGGCTGAGCTTAGGATCCAGAGACAAGAATTAGAAGTTGCCCTGGCCCAAGAGAAACTTGCTAGAGCAAGACAGCCTAGAGAGAGTGGGGTAATAGAACCCACTGGTGGCAGCATTATCCACAAGGATAAAGACAGGTCTTTTGATAACAGAAACCTGAGTAAGATTGTGCCCCCCCCTACAAAGCTGGGGATGATATCCACAAATGGATGACTGCACTTGAGAGAGCCTGCAAGGTACAGCAGATCCCTCAGGAGCAGTGGGCAGCAATCTTGTGGCTCTCCTTTGAAGGTAGAGGCCGAGACAGACTCCTCACAGTTAGTGATGGGGATTCTAGAAACTACCTGTGCTCTGATTGATGGGTTAGGCTTAACCACTAAACAGTACACGTTAATGTTCAGAGATACCCAGAAGACACAGACTCAGGACTGGTCTGAATTTGTTGAGTGTGCCACTAAGGCTCTGGAGGGATGGTTGCTGGGAAGCAAGTTTACAGACTATGAAGGATTGTACAATTTGCTTATGAGAGAACAAATTTTAAATAATTGTCAGAACCAGCAGTTGCATCAACATTTGGTTGACTCAGATTTGACCTCTCCCCAAGAATTGGGAAAGAGGGCAGATAAATGGGTTAGAACCAGAGTTAAGCAAAAGAACCAGAACCAGAACCAGGGTGGTGACCAGAAGAAAACAGACCAGAAGGGTGGGGAGCAGAAAGCTAAAGACCAGAAGTCTTCAACAGGGCCCCAAACTAATACAGAGGGTGAGTCCCAAACTTCTAAGAAGAAGAAGAAAGAAGGTCAAAGAAAACCCTGGTGTAGTACTTGTAAAAACACCTCTCACTGGACAAGTGAGTGTAAAAAGGGTGGAGCCCCCAACACTGCAGCCCCTAAGGCACCTGCACCCACTAGTACAGCTGGCAGTGTTGGTCCACAAACCAAGGGGGTAGTGGGTATCACCTTGGGAACTGAAGGAGATTCTGACCTAGTCAGAACCCTTACACAGGCTGTTCTGGTTTGTGAGGGGGACATAGATTTGACCCCTACCATCAGCCCCAGTAATCTGGGCAAATACAGACAGACGCCTTTGATTAATGACAAAGTGGCTCAAGCATACAGGGACACATGTGCCAGTGTCACTACGGTGAGACCTAACTTTATGGACCCTGGACAAGACATGCCAGGTGATAATTACCTGGTGACCAATGCCAGCAATGTCACCACTACCCATAGTGTGGCAATTGTTAACTTTTCCTGGGGAGGGGTAACTGGCCTACAAAGAGTTGTGGTTAGTGCTGATCTCCCACTTGAATGTTTGTTGGGCAATGACCTGGAGAGCTCTCTATGGTCAGAAGTTGAGTACAGGACTCATGCAGAGATGTTAGGGATATCATCACATGTCCTTGCTGTGACCAGGTCACAGGCCAAAAAGTGCCTCTCTGAACCTCAGGACTTGAATTCTGGAACAATGGACCAAGCACCTTCCAAGAAGAAGAACAGGAGGGTAAAGGCTGTGCCTTCCCAACTGCCTACAAGTGAGGATCAGCCTTCACAGGAAGCTGGTCTTGAGACCCCTGAAGGAACTGTCTCTGAAGAACTTGAACCTGATCAGGTTGAGTTTCTGGGGACAGGGGGACCTTCTAGGGCAGACTTGGGGCAGGCTCAGTTAACCTGTCCTTTTCTTGAACCCCTCAGACAGCAGGCTGCTGCTGAGGCTGCTTGGAATGCACAAGGTGCCCATTAAGTTTATTGGGATGATGGACTCCTTTATACAGAGGCTAGAGACCCCAAGCCTGGTACAACCAGGAGGTTGGTTATACCTCTGCAATTTAGGGGTTTCCTTCTCACCTTGGCCCATGATATTCCTTTAGCATGACACCTAGGCCAGAATAAGACTTGGGACAGGCTTGTCCCTCACTTTCACTGGCCTCACATGTCTGAAGACACCAAGGAGTTTTGTCGCTCCTGTGTAACCTGCCAAGCCAGTGGTAAAGGAGGTGGCACAACAAAGGCCCCCCTGATACCACTACCTGTGGTGGGGGTAACCTTTGAAAGAGTGGGGATTGATATTGTAGGTCCAAGGGATTCCCCTACAGCATCTGGGCACAGATTCATACTGGAGGTGGTGGACCATGCCACCAGGTACCCAGAGGCAATTCCACTTAGGACCACAACATTGTGGCCAGGACCTTACTTGGAGTTTTCTCCAGTGTGGGGTTTCCTAAGGAGGAAGTATCTGATAGAGGTGCCAACTTCATGTCAGGATACTTGACAGCTATGTGGAAGGAATGTGGTGTCAACTACAAGTTCACCACTCCTTATCATCCACAATGTAATGGGCTTGTTGAAAGGTTTAACAAGACCCTAAAGGGTATGATCAAAGGATTACCAGAAAAGCTCAGGCGGAGATGGGACATCCTTCTACCCTGCCTTTTGTTTGCTTACAGAGAGGTCCCTCCAAAGGGGGTTGGCTTCAGCCCCTTTGAATTGTTGTTTGGGCACCCTGTAAGAGGACCTCTATGTCTGGTGAGGGAAGGATGGGAGTTACCTCTCAAAAAGCCTAAACAAGACATAGTGGACTATGTACTTGGTCTCCGCTCCAGGATGGCTGAGTATATGGAAAAGGCATCCAAAAACTTGAGGCTAGCCAAGAATTACAAAAAGCTTGGCATGACCAAAAGGCTGTCTTGATTGAGTATCAGCCAGGACAGAAGGTATGGGTGTTGGAGCCAGTGGCCCCAGCAGCACTCCAAGACAAATGGTCTGGACCCCATACAATTCTTGAGAAGAAGGGAGAGGTTACCTACTTAATAATAATAATAATAATAATAATAAACTTTATTCGGAATTTCAAAATTGGAAATCCATAAAAGCGGTACATAATAAAAACAGAAGTGCAAAGTGATTACATATAACATGAAGGTTCCATATCTAATTTATAAAATCATTAATTTGTTCAATAAGGTTAGTTTAAAGATTTTTTCTGTGTCTATATATACACTTCAAGAAGTTAAGAACATGGTAACAGGTGGCTTCAGTGTCCAAGAGCTGCAGGCTCAACATGGCAGGACGGCATTGCCTAAGACCCCAGGATTTTAGGAGTGTCAGTAGCCAAACTTTGCGATGTTCCTGATAAAACTTACAGAACAAGACAGTGTGGAGGGTGGTTTGTGTTGATTTTTCGTCACAGGGGCATAAAGGTGGATTCGGATCCCAGACGTTTGGGGTTGGAAAAGCTACCAGTTTGTGAAATATATTTAGTCTGAGTCTTATCAGAAGGTAGCGATCAAAAGTGCCAATGTTAAGAGTTAAGTAGGGCTGGATTGAGAAGGTGGATTGGACCATTATTGCATGTTGAACGGACGGTTTCCCTACTTCAGATTGCAATCTTAGATTTTCCAAGTGTCCCAGGGCTAATATTTTTAGATTGTTCTTTGTGAGTTCTCCAATTTTTTCAGGATTTAAGTAGTATTTCTCTGCCCCAAGGTCAATGAAGAAGTTCCTGATATAGGCTAACCATTTGATTTTTAAAGCATGGTCCAAAGACATTGCATCTGCCAGTATTGTCTTTGTAAGTTCATTTTTTTCTGAGGTCCAAATGCGGCGCCATAGGAGTAGCGGTTGTATTTTTGCAAGATCTTCGATATGTAGGACGCCAAGTTCTGCGTGGCAGGCATAAGTTGAAGATCGCTTTGGGGCCGACAGGAGAAATCTAAAAAAGTTATTTTCTGCTACTTGCAGGGAAGTGACATCCGTATGACCCCATAAACCTGCTCCATATAGAGCTGTCGATTGGCATTTGGCCTTGTATATTGCTAACAGTTCCATGGGCGGTCGTTTTCCCAGTTTTTGTGTGAACGTCACCAATGCAGCTAATGCTCTTTTAAAGCAGTGTTTCCTGGCTTCCACTGCCTTTTTCCAGGAGAGTTTGTTGTCTATTGTGACTCCTAGATAGCAATATTCAGTTGTAGAGTCTATTTTTTGGGTGTTAAGGGTAATGGTTTTTTGATGTTTTCTCCCAACCCCTGCTGTCATCACAAAAGTCTTTTTCACATTTATGTGAAGATCCAGGGTACTCATAAATTAAGAGTATCTATTAAGGGTCTTTTGGAGTTCACAAGGAGTTCGTGCCAGGAGGACAGCGTCATCCGCGTAGAGCAGAGCGGGGATCGGGCGATGTTTTGCCTGCGGGAGGTCCCGGGCGCCCTTCAGAAGCTCTACCTCCAGGTTGTTAGTATAGAGGGAGAAAAGGAAAGGCGCCAGGACACATCCTTGTCTGACCCCACGCTCCACTCTAAAGGACGTTGTCAGTTCTCCCTTTGTGCCATATCGAACTCTTGCGGAAGGATTGGAATACAATTCCCTTAAAAAGTTCAGGAGTGGCGGATCTACCCCCATTTGGGCTAAAAGGGACCATAGTTTGGTATGAGAGACACAGTCAAAAGCCGCGGACAAGTCCACGTAAATCATATAAAGTTTTTCTTTTTTGGCTTGTACATATTTTCCAAGAATGACGGAAAGGTTTAGGGCTTGTTCCACGGTTCCAAATCCCTCTCTGAAACCAAATTGTAAATCAGATAATATACCTCTCTCCTCCACCCAATCCTGAAGTCGTTCCAGGATCACCCTGCCTGCCATCTTCCCCAGTGAATCCAACAAAGAAATTGGGCGGTAGCAAGCAGGGTCCTGGCGGTTACCTTTCTTAAATATCGGTACCATAATGGACCTTGTCCACGACTCCAGAATTCCTTTCTTTGCCGTTGCGGTGCACACCCTTGTAATGATCGGGGCCCAAAGATCTATTTTATATTTGAAAAGGTCAGCCGGGACTCCGTCCGGGCCTGGAGCTTTTCCGTTTTTGGTTGAATTCAGTGCCATAAGGATCTCAGAGATTTCAAAGTTTATATCGATAGGGTATATTGGAGGTATTGCTTTTTCCTATTCTATTTCTTGATCGGAGGATGATTTTTGGAAGATTTTAGTGAAGTGGGATACCCATTCTGTTGCGTCTATCGCGACTTCAATTTTTGGAAGTGTATCGTCAACCAAAAAAGGAGTTCTTATTATTCTCCAGAAGGCTTGGCTGTTTTTTTCCTGTGCACTGGTATGGAGTTCATCCCAAAGGGCTTGCTTAAGTTCCGCTTTTCTCTTTTTTCTGATTTTATGGTATTCCCTTCTTAGGATGGATATAGTGTGAGGATCCCTTTCATCTTTATTTAGAGCTAATTTAAGTTTTGTATGGGCCTGGGTACACTCTTGATTAAACCAACCTTTTAATCGGGGTGGACCAACTTTATGTTTTGCTGTGAGTAGAACCTTTATTTTGTCCATAATTTGGGCAAAGTTGTTAAGAAGTTCCTCATCTTCTATCGACATATCCAGGCATTTCTTGATTTGGGGGTACGCTGACTTTATCAGATCTTTAGTGAGTTCCTCTGGATTTATCTTCCCCCACTTTATTGAATACCCATTTAATTTGCCCATGTTTATATTTTCCTGGGTCAGTGTGCTAGCTATCGTCATAGGAGGAGTCTGTTGGTGGTTTGTAATCACTTCCATTTTGAGTATAGCGTGGTCACTTTGGGAATTAGGTGTGACTTCAAAGTTTTTTACTCTAGGTTGTAGACTTGCTGATATTATAATATAGTCAACCGTGGTACTGAAACCTCTTCCTATATAGGTCGGTGCTAGTGAGTTGGTTCTATGATCCAAAGTATTTACTATTTGGAGATCCAGGTCTGATAGGAGATCGTTCATTGTTCTGCCCATATTGTTGTGTGAGAAGTGGGTAAGAGAAACACCTTCCTCTGTCACCATACCAGGACATTTTTGCTTTGGTTGGGTACATTTATGTAGGTTAAAATCACCTACCCATATTATAGATACCGCACCCCTTACTCCTTGTTTCTGTCTAAGGGTAGTTAATTTTTTGTAGAGGTGAGCCAAGACTCTCTGAAGTTCTGCTTCCTCAAGGTTATTATAGAAGTTGATAATGACTACGAACTCTTTTTTCGGTAGGGAGAGACCAAGGATTTGGAAGTTGGGGTCCAGTTCAATGATATTTATTTTTATGTTTTGAATGGTGTTAGCTACATAGATGTTTAGTCCTCCCTTTGGTCTACCCTTCTGTCCCAACAACGCAGGGGAGAAGTATGTCTTATACCCCTATAAATGCAGTTCTAGTTGTGAACACGTCTCCTGTAAACAGATTATTTGATGTCTGTGCACATGGTACATAATAGTCCCATCCTCCACCTTTGTCCGTAGTCCTGCAACATTCCAGGAGATCAGGCTTAAAGTTGGTGGATTGTTTTTAAGGGTTTTAACTGTTTGTAGGTTACTAGGAATCTCTGGGTCTTCAGGGATTAGGGGAGAGTCTGGAGATGCCAGTGAATCAGAGCTGTTTAGAAGCTGTTCTTCTGGCTGTGGTGGTCAGTCAACACACTCTAGACCACTATACTTATTTGTTAAAAGTAATCCATTCCAACCATCCCAACGTGGGGGTTCTCTGTAATTTCTCCACTGCTCTTGCCCTCTCCATTCGTCCCTTTCTCTGCCTCGATGGTTAGGACCTACTGGGTCGAAAGGGGGGGGGGCAGTCCTTGCCACGGTTGCTGCCACTGGTGAGTGATATGTTGTGTGGGTTGAGGAGGTTGCTGCCACTGCTGGGAAAAATGATATGAAGGTTGTGGAGGTTGAGGGGGTTGTTGCCACTGGAAAGTTGTATGCTGTGGTATTTGTGGAAGTCGTGGAGGTTGTGGAGGTTGCTGCCACTGATAGGTGGTGTATTGTGGGGGGTGTATAAACCCTCTATTTGTTGGGAAGGTAGAGCTGGGAAGATTTTGTCTTGGAGGTATGGGTAAAAAATAGCACAAGGGAAGTGGATTTATTTGGGTGGCAGGTCCACTGCTGGGTGTGTTGCATATATAATTTGCTGCCCCTATATCCCTGAATTTGATGGTAATAACATCACCCGCTATAGTCTTCGTGTTCCTGCCCACCCAGTCACCTCTACGTACAGAGAAAATCTCACCACTCATATGTGTAGGTAGGGGTTTATGCAGCTGGAGCCACTGATCACATTTATTTCTTAGCTCTACAAAAGTTTCTCTTACACCCTCCTTCAGTGGCGGAACGGCCGTTAAGACGACCACGAAGGGAGAAACTTCCGGCGGCAGGTTGATTATCTTAGAGCGAGCCTGCTTTGTCTTGGGTTCTTGAGGTTTATCTAAGGGGAAAGATACTGCTGGGGTAGTAGTGTTCCCATTGGGGCCCTTAACTTGTTGGTTATCTGCTTTAGTTGGGCCTGTAGATGTTTGCGTGGCTGTTTGCGTGGCTGAGGCAGAACCTACGACACTAGGGGTAGATTGGGGTGCATCTAATTTACTCCCTATTTGGGTTAGATGCTGTATAGCTGGTGCCTTACTGGCTAGTGGAGTATTAGACTTGATAGGTGTGTCTGTTGAGTGCTTGGTGGAGGGTATTTTTTTGGGAAGTACTTCTTTTGCCCCATGCAGCTGTGTAGACCCATTCCCGCTTATCTTATTACCACATTTCAAATTAATTAGCGACGTAAGTCTATCAAGCTTAGATATTAAAGGCTTGATTTGTGCCACTATTGTGGCTTCGAGATCCGATTTAAGGTCTATTACCATGTTTTCAACCCAGCAGGGTATGCCTGATACAGAGTTGGGGGTAGGTGAGATCAGGTTGTGATTCCTAACTTTAGCTTTAGGTTTTTCCTTAGTCTTAGGCGCAGCCTTGGTAGTAGTGGTAGTGCCTCTCCCTGATTCTATCAGTACAGGAGCCACTCCTGTATCAGGTATATGGGGGTGACTATCTGCACTCAGCTCTGGCTTATCGAGTGATTGACAGGCTTCTAGATCTGGGGTAGCCTCAAGGTCAACATATGACAGATCGGAGTCTGATTGAGTCACTGATAAGTCGACAGCGTTCGGGACAGTAAGCATGGCGACAGCCGTTAAGGGTAGGGGTAAGGAACAATTATTTAAGGCCTGGTGGGAAGGAGAGCTTGCAGTTGCAAGGGAGCCCAGAGATGAGCGTTTAGCGTTCATGAGATCCAAGGAGACTCTTTTTTCCAACAGGATAATGCTCTTGTCGATGGTTTCATTGACCCGGGAGATGAAATGATCTATAGGACCGGTCACTTGTGCCACAGCCGTAGCTTTTTTGGTATTGCTTCTAGTTCTATTGCGCATGGTGGACATCTGCGATGTGAAGCCAAGTACAGCAAAGTGGCCCTCACAGAAAGTAGATAGTGAATCTTGTGGGCGGCCGCTCTATATTGAAGTGTAAGATGAGAATCACTGGTCCGCCTACCTTACGTGAAATGAAGAAGAAAATGCTGGGGTTCTGGGCCAGGGCCGTCCTCTGCCGTCCTCGAACGGCCACAAACGGCCCTGTCTTTGCCCAGTCTTCGCCCGGGCTGCGTCCCGCGCTGCGGGAGTAAGATGTTATAATGTAGGGGGCGTAAAGGGCGGGGGCGGGCCAGCAGGGAGAGCGGACCGGAAGCTATCCGTCGGTCTTGCAGGGACTTCTGGGTAATGAAGTCCCCGCACGCTCGCAGCCCCGCTGGTGCCTCGCGCCCCTTACCGCCTTGCCGCCTGAGTCCAATAATGCTCCTCCCAGATGATGTTGCCACCAACACCCACAGACGAGGCGGCACCCGCGAAGCGGGTGCGGCGAGAAGTGGGCTGGTGGACTGATGCGCTGCTGGGCTGGTGGGCTGGTGCACTACTGTGCCTCGCTAATCAAGCCAGGAACCTCCGTTTCAGTAAGTAAGCGTCCCGCACGCTAAAGGGCAGGAACACTTTTAAAAGTCTTTGATGGGCGGGGGGCGGGCCAGCAGGGAGAGCGGACCGGAAGCTATCTGTCGGTCTTGCAGGGACTTCAGGGTAATGAAGTCTCCGCACGCTCGCAGCCCCGCTGGTGCCTCGCGCCCCTTACCGCCTTGCCGCCTGAGTCCAATAATGCTCCTCCCAGATGATGTTGCCACCAACACCCACAGACGAGGCGGCACCCGCGAAGCGGGTGCGGCGAGAAGTGGGCTGGTGGACTGATGCGCTGCTGGGCTGGTGGGCTGGTGCACTACTGTGCCTCGCTAATGAAGCCAGGAACCTCCGTTTCAGTAAGTAAGCGTCCCGCACGCTAAAGGGCAGGAACACTTTTAAAAGTCTTTGATGGGCGGGGGGCGGGCCAGCAGGGAGAGCGGACCGGAAGCTATCCGTCGGTCTTGCAGGGACTTCTGGGTAATGAAGTCCCCGCACGCTCGCAGCCCCGCTGGTGCCTCGCGACCCTTACCGCCTTGCCGCCTGAGTCCAATAATGCTCCTCCCAGATGATGTTGCCACCAACACCCACAGACGAGGCGGCACCCGTAAAGCGGGTGCGGCGAGAAGTGGGCTGGTGGACTGATGCGCTGCTGGGCTGGTGGGCTGGTGCACTACTGTGCCTCGCTAATGAAGCCAGGAACCTCCGTTTCAGTAAGTAAGCGTCCCCTACGCTTCACCTACTTGGTAAACCTAGGAACTCCCAGGAGCCCCCACAGGGAGCTCCATGGCAACAGACTGAAGGCATATGTTAACAGGGAAGACATGGGCTTGCTCATGGCTACAGATGAGGGACAGGAGGAAGAGAGTGACCCTCTCCCAGACCTGCTCACTCAGAACCCTGAGGATGGCTCAGTTGATGGTGTGGCCTTAGATGGCAGCCTCACTGAACATCAGCAACATGACTGTAGACAAGTTTTGCAGTCATACAGACATATGTTCTCCTTGACACCCAGTCAGACTAATTGGTGTACCCGTGTGGTGGACACTGGTGACAGTCTTCCTGTAAAAAGCAAGATTTACAGGCAACCTGACCATGTCAGGGACTGTATAAAGACTGAGGTGCAAAAGATGCTGGAATTAGGTGTCATTGAGCCTTCAGAGAGCCCCTGGGCTAGCCCAGTGGTTCTGGTCCCCAAACCTCACACCAAAGATGGCAAGAGAGAGATGAGGTTCTGTGTGGATTACAGAGGACTCAATGCTGTCACCAGGACAGATGCACACCCTATTCCAAGGGCAGATGAGCTCATTGACAAATTGGCTTCTGCCAAATATTTGAGCACATTTGACTTGACAGCTGGCTACTGGCAAATCAGGTTAGCTGAGGAGTCTAAAGCCAAAACTGCATTTTCTACCCCAGGTGGGCATTATCAATTTGTGGTAATGCCCTTTGGTTTGAAAAATGCACCTGCCACCTTCCAAAGGTTTGTGAATCAAGTCCTTACTGGGTTGGACGACTTTTGCGCAGCATATCTGGATGATATTGCTGTCTTCAGCTCCACCTGGGAGGATCACCTGGTCCACCTGAAGGAAGTGCTTGAGGCTCTGCAAAAGGCAGGCCTCACTATCAAGGCAACAAAGTGCCAGATAGGGCAGAGTAAGGTTGTATAACTGGGCCACCTTGTAGGTGGAGGCCAAGTTCAACCACTGGAGAGTAAGATCCAGACTATCAAGGACTGGTCCCCTCCAACTACCCAGACTCAGGTCAGAGCTTTCTTGGGCCTGACTGGGTACTACAGGAAGTGTGTTAAGAATTATGGGTCCATTGTGACTCCTCTTAATGATCTGACATCCAAGAAGATGCCCACAAAGGTTCAGTGGACAGTAAACTGTCTAAAGGCATTTGATGACCTGAAGAAGGCCATGTGCTCTGCACCTATCCTGAAGAGTCCTGACTACTCAAGAGAGTTCATTGTCCAAACAGATGCTTCTGAGTTGGGAGTGGGAGCAGTGCTTTCACAGCTTAATGTAGATGGTCAAGACCAGCCCATTGCTTTTATTAGCAGAAGGCTGACCCCCAGAGAAAAACGTTCGTCAGCCATTGAGAGGGAGGCCTTTGCTGTGGTGTGGGCCCTGAAGAAGTTGAGACCATACTTGTTTGGCACTCACTTCAAGATTCAGACCGACCATAAGCCCCTCTTATGGCTTAATCAGATGAAGGGTGAAAACCCCAAATTACTCAGGTGGTCCATTTCCCTACAGGGGATGGACTTTACAGTGGAGCACCGCACAGGAACTGACCATGGCAAGGCAGATGGTCTCTCCAGGTACTTCCACTTAGAATATGAAGACACAACTGGTCAAGGTTAGTCTAATGTCCCTGCGTTTGGGGGGGGGGGTTATGTAGGAGAGTAGGGTCTGCTATCCTATGGTCACCCCACATTTTTGCTTTTTGCTTCACTGGTTTATGACTTAATGTGGCTGTGGGCCTGCTAATCAGACCCACAGCCTGCTGTTCTCTCTCTAAATTACTGCCAATGCACTCTAGGTGCATTACGAATTGGAACTGGTTCACCTTATTGGCCCCTGTAACAGTGTACCCTAGGTACCCAGGGCATAGGTGCATCCAAGGCCTACCAGGGACTGCAGCATGTATTGTGCCACCCCTGGCCTCCATATTTGACACAACCGACTGCTCACTCAGCTGGGGTAAGTTGGTGTAATCACCTCTTACTTAGATATAGTATCCCTATATCTAACCTTAACTGGACACATATGTTCCTATCAGCCACTCCTATGGAAGGCCTCATCAATCCTGGAGGCAGAGTGCTTGGAAATATGTGAAATGGTGCTCTAGCATGAGCTGAGCCTGTCTGCAGCTGTCGGGAACCACTCCCTTAGCTGTTCCGGGATATTGCCATACCACATACTCTTAAGTGCATTATAATACTCGCGGTTATATGCTAACTTTGGTTTGGCTTTATCAAAACATGTCGAGTAAGGTGTCATACGATTTGGAATACTATCCCCTCGACGGTTCTGTCGACGGGGATAGCATTCCACCCTTCTAGAGGGACACAACATGTGTGTAGCCTTAACCCCAGTTAAAGTTAACCATAGCCTCAGCATCACAAAATGGATGCTGCCACCACAGACACAAGTCTGACCTCCTGCTGCTGGGAGTCCTTCCAGCGAGGGAGGCTTGGACAAAGAATTTCCTGCCTTGGGAGGTGCGAGCACCACCCCAGACAGGATTTTGTGTATTGGGTAGGACAGGGCTGAATAGATTGAGACATGTCTGGGGCACACAAGGTGTCCCCGTGCATAAGCCAGTCCAAACCGGTCCTGGGACTTTCCAGACCCAGGCCTGGCGAGGAGCTGGACAAAGGAAAGGGGGTGTAACCGCCCCCCTTCCTGGTCCCACCCAGAGGAGGGACCTAGCAGGTGATCCACTCCTCAGATTGGGAATAAGAGTGGGAGCAGTGCACTAGCACCTCAGATCATCCTGAATCAACTTGAAACTAAGATGACTGGACTTCGACATTATGCTGCACAGAAGACTGAAGAGCATCTCCCTTGTGGCCTAGGAGTGGCCACCCTGTGAACACAGGCACCATCCAGCAACTCGACGTCTGCTTTGCCGCCGCCTCCCGCCGGAACCCGAGCCCAGAGCCTGACAAGACACAGACTCCCAGACTTCTCACAGCCCGATCCACAGTCCCTGCAAAGAAGGGACCCGTGGAGGCACCGAGAGACGTGGGACCGGACCTCTTGAAAGACCCCCGAGAAGCTGACTGCGCAGCATCTGAGGCATCCTCGACGTTGTGCTTTGGGGACTGAGAAGCCCCACCACCGAGCAGCCCTTGCACCGAAGATCAGCCCCCCAGCATCTCCACGATATGCGTGGGGCCCTTTTGCATTGTGCCACTCGACGCGCCATCCCGGCCACTTGCCACGTGGTCAGCGGCCATCTTGGCGACCGAAACCTACGAACTACACTGCGGGTCTGGTTGCTCCAGACTTGCCCTCGCTCCTATAAAAGGGAGCACCCGCTCTGACCTTGCTGGTCCGAGTAATAAGCCTTTTTCGATTCCTGCGTGGCTTGCATTAGCCAAGGCCTGTTTGCTCCAATCAAGTTGCCGACACCGCAAACAGCGAGAAGCCTGCGTGGGACAGCTCGTGATTGACTCCTGAACGTCCTCGACCTCTTCGTGTCCACGTGGCTGCAGAGAGAATCTACACCTCATCGCCTGTTTGCACCCGACATCGCCTGGTTCCAATCTGGTTTCACGGTAGTCACTGGCTAGTGACTTTGAACATTGTCCCCTCTGCTTTCAGGTCTTCACAACTTCAGATCCACCCTTGGATCCACCGGAACTCTTCACATCGAGCCGCCTGCAGCATCTTCAGCTCCAAGCACCATCGACCAGCGTGACGAAACCCGACACTACTTCGACCGTATGCACCCGCGTCCTGTGGGTGAGGTAACTCAGCAACGCCGGTGTTCCCACACTGGTAAATACCTCTAGTGTCTGTGTCTTAAGTTTCAGCTTTCTAGGTCACTCGGAAGATTCCTAACTAACTAACTTTATAACTTTTACGCACCATAGACATTGCATTGGTGAGTGCGTGCACTTTAAACACTGCATCCGCGTCCCGCGGGCCTTTCCTGACTTAGTCACTGCTAGTCCCGATCAGCTCCAGCGATTCCCAAGGCCCTAGGCCTGTTTCCTTTTCGATTGGTATCTCTTATACCACTTTCTTAGTATATGGTTTAGGTGGCCCCTAGGGCTCATCCATATTGTGCAACTTTAGTGTATTTTAAACTGTGTTTTGTTTAACGTTTGTGCTTCAGTGCTCATAAAGAGTTCAGGGGATATTTGTAGTTAATAAATAAATATATATTTTCAATATATATCTGTGTGGTGTCCTTTCATTTGGTATTCAAGGGGGTTGTGTATGGTAATACAGCTGGCTTCACATGCCTTTCAGAGTTTAGCCTAAGACTGCTTTGTCCACGTTACCACTAGGATAACTGGTCTATAAGGTTGACTTACAACCAATCATCATAAGGGTTGCTTGGCATGGTACAGGGTGCTCACTAAAACTAGTGAGCATCATATACCAGGCCAACTTCTCACAGCTGCCGCCCTCTCCTTGGACCTTTGGCGCATATCGTACCACCTCTTGCGCAGTTCCTCGATGGTATGATTGGTCACACCCACATCATTCACTTCTCCTGTATTTGCAGCCATATCTTCCTCAGGTACTTTCAGGGCTTTCTTACCAAACAGGAGTTTATGACTGCAGACAATCTCCTCTATGAGGACCTCCTGCTCTTTCTCTGAAAATTGTGTTTTATTTTCCTTTTCTCACCCTCCATGCCCTCTGTGGCCTCTGTGACTCTATTGTTGATCTTGATGTGCTGTGCAGCCTCCAAACTGGGCGTGGCTCAGGCAAACAGGTGCAGCTAATCACTCCCACTTTCTGGTTGGGATGTCATCAAGCTGCACCTGTATTGCAGATTCCCGGAATTGCGATTTCTTAATTTGTGAATGTCGCTATTAAGGAATTCCAAAACAGAATTCGGAGAATTTTTTGCGATATTTAAGAAATTGCAAAACTTCAGCGTTTTTTTATATACATCCCGTTTTGCGAATCTGAAACTGCGATTCGCAAATTCTCACAATTTGAGATTCGCAAAATGGAATCATGATACATATGCCCCTAGGTCAACACTGAGGGGAGCGCAAATCGTGGACTGCTTGTACCATGATGCAAAGGAGCAAACTTTTCTGGGATCTGATGCAGTGTCTGGCCACACCCTTTTCCCTGTCCGAACTGATTTTCAGGACCTCCTTTACCATTTGTCTCACATTCCTAATGATCCTTTTTGTAAATATTGCGGTCAGGCCCATTGATTACACTTTATCCGTCCCGAGCCGGAGATTTCAGCCCAAGCCGGAGAGTACGACTTGAGAGGGAGAGTCAGGCCCCATTGCAGACGTAAAGATATGACTCCTAAATAACCTCTGTAAATCCAAAAGTCGTAAAGTTAGACTTTTGTCTCAGATTGCCTTTGTGAATTGGACCTAAGGTGTGGAGTATGGCATTGTAAATTAAAACATTGCAATCCCCCAATCAGCTCAAAATAGCCCAATAGTTGGCCAAAACAAGCACAAAAAGGCAACACAACTCTTTGAAAACAGATAAAGACAACGTTGTAAAGTAACAATGGCATGCCTGTCACAGAGAGTATGCTGGAATAAAAGCTTACAAGGCGTGTCTATCGCTGAAGACAGGCAACCCAATAAACATCTTTCCAAACTGATGGCTACCTTGTAGGAGAGTAGGGTCTGCAATCCTATGATCACCCAGATTTTTTGCTTTTGTTTCATTGGTTTACAACTTTCTCTGGCTGTGGGCCTGCTAATCAGACCCACAGCCTAGCTGTTCTCTCACTAAATTGACATATGTACCTTAGGTGCATTATCCAATTGGTACTGGGCCACCTTATCAGACCCTGTAACTCAGGGCATCGGTGTACCCAGGGCCTACCAGGGGCTGAAGCATGTATTATGCCACCCCTGGATGGCCATCTAAATCTGACACAACTGGCTGCACGACAGCTGGGGCAAGGTGGTGTAATCACCCTTTGCTTTAGATATAGTATACCTATATCTAACCCTAAAAATGGACACACAGATTCCTATCAGTCACTCCTATGGCAGGCCTTGACAATCCTGAGGGCAGAGTGCTTGGAATCGTGTGAGATGGTGCTCTGGCATGAGCTGATCCCGTTTGCAGCTTGCGGAACCAAGTCCTAATAGCTGTTCCATGATAACGCGTACCATATACTCTTAAGTGCATTATAATCCTCGCGGTTAAATGCTATCTTTGGTATCGCTTTATCAAAACATGTTGAGTAAGGTGTCATACAAATTGGAATACTAACCCCTCGCCAATTCTGGTGACGGGGTTAGCATTCCACCCTTCTAGAGGGACACGACATGTATGTGACTGTGAACCCCGGTTAAAGTTAACTCAAGCCTCAGCATCACAAAATGGATGCTGCCACCACAGACACGAGTCTGGCCCCCTGCAGCTGGGAGTCCTTCCAGCGAGGGGAGCTTGGACAAAGGGTTTCCTGTCAGGGGCGGTGCTAGCACCATCCCAGACAGGGTTTTGTGTATCCTGGGTAGGCAGGGCTTTACAGGAAGGTGACTGCAAGTGGCACCCCGGTGCTCACTACGCATCTGCCGGCTAGAACCAGTTCCAGGGGCACACCAGCCCCTGGCCTGGGGAAAGTCCGGCATGGGAGAGGGGTGTAACCACCTCCCTTCCTGGTCCCACCCCTAGGGCAGGACCTAGTTGCGTACCCACCCCTTTCTTTAGGATAAAGGCAGGAGCGGGGACCCTTCCAAATTAGATCATCTTTGAATCAAGAAACTACTTTCCACGAAAGGAACTCGACTCTTCTCAAGATTTCTCCCTTGTGACTAAGGAGTAGTCACCCTGCATCCGCAGGCACCATCTAAGAACTCTGTGGTTTCCTGCACGTCCTTCCTCTGGAATCCGACTGACCAGCTCGACGAGACCCGGCTTCCCTGGCACCTCTGACCTCTACCTAAATCTACAGCTAAGCTGAGAACCGTAGGTGTGACGAGACCTCAAGGGACCGGCCATCATCAGAACTGCACGACTTCAATCCAGCACGGAGCAGCTCCAGCACCGAAGTCCAGCCTCCCAGCATCCACGAGATCTGCGTGGGGCCCTTCTGCTTTTTGCTGCTCACGGCGTTGTCTGGCTAATAGGCCGCTGGCTTGTGGCCTTCCCGACGACACCCGACTACATCACCACTGCTGGTCTGATTGCTCCAGACTGGCCCTTGCTCCCTTCCAAAGGAGGAGCACCTCGGACCCTCCTGGTCCACTCCAGACGCCATTTTAGGTCCACCGCGTGGGCTTGAATTTGCCAAGACTTGTTGCCCCAATCCTGGGTCCAGCGACGTCGACAGCATCAACCATCGTGGGACAGCTCGCACCTCCATCCTGGTCGCTGACAACGCCTCCTGGCCCGTGAGACTGCAGAGCCCAGCGTCGCCCACTCACCTGGTCGAGGTGACTACCATCCGGTGCCCTCCTGGTGCCATCTGATCACTGGCTAGTGGTCACGAACTTGGTCCCCTCTGCTTTCAGGTGTCATCCGTCTTCGATCCAGGCTTGGATCACTTCGAACAATCTTCACTGGTCGCCTGCCAGCAACTTCTTTCTTCAGGCTCCTGGTTCGTCAACGAGGATTCCCGACGTCTTTTCAGACCTATGCAGCTGCAGCCCCTGGGATAGGTAACTTCGGCATTTCGGTGCCCCAGATCCACTTTCGTTTTCAACCTACCTAGTCGGGTTCGCCCGAGAACACTAACTTTGCTTTCACTAGCCTTCATAGACTTTGTCCCGCATCCCGCGTGAGAGTGCACACTCTGCACCCGAGTCCCCTAGGCCTCCTACTAGTAATCTGAAGGTTCAGTAACGTAGTCCTAGCGATTCCAAAGCCTATTAGTCCAGTACTTACCTGCTAGTAATTTCGCATTCCACTTCCATAGTATATGGTTTTTCGTGCCCCTCAGGCATTTGTGTAAATTGTGCAACTTAAAGTATTTTCGGAAGAGTTTTGTTGTGTGCTTAGTACCCTGTCCTCATAAAGAGTACAGGGCTGTTGTGACCTAAATAAATACACTGTTTATTTTTATAACACTTGTGTGGTGTCCTTTCACTTGGTGTTCAAGGGGTATATGTGATGGTATAACAGCTGGCTTAACACGCCCTCTAGAGTTTAGCCCGAAGACTGCTCGTATCCATGCTACTAGGATAGCTGGTCTATAAGGTTGACTTACAACCAATCACCATAAGGGTTGTTTGGACTGATACAAAGTGCTCACTAGAATAGTGAACATTATATATCAGGCCAACTTCTCACATTGGTGAGCAGTGGTTGGGATTTGAGCTTGCTGTTGTTTTACCACACGTATCCTAAGAATATCTTGTGAAAGATCACATAAGTACTCCAGGTACAGATAACTTAGCTTAGAATACTCTGAGTTCTACTGAACCAGCTGTTGTAGCTCCTCAAAGCTTAGCACACCTTGGCTACAACTCTTAGCAAGGGATCAGTAGGCAAACAAATAGTGTAGGTATGTGCATCACTTACACCACACTAGAAACAGCATGTCAGACAAAGGAGGAAACTCTGAGTCTCCCCTTATGTCAGTGGACCCTCCACAAGTCACTTCCAGATATGCTGCTCTTAGCTTCCAGGAGATGAGACAAGTGTGTACCCTCAGGAAGCTAAAACAGGGTTCTAACCCTACAATCCCATTCCTGATTGGTCTCTTAGAGACTTATGATGCCAGGAGGGCTGGTAACCCAGACCCTTCTAATCCAGATGGGACAATGCCTCCCCTAGAGGGAACCTCTGGTGACCCTGACCTTATCCATCTCTCTGCAGAAGGTGAAGAGGAGGATGAGGATCTAGAGCCATCTGAGGACGAGGCAGACAAAGGTCAAGAATTAGTTAGCCAGCTAACTAGGGCCAACTTAAGCAGGCATGAGAATGGTACTAGGAGACCCCTGGGGCCCCTCTCAGGCCAGCTTAACATTGGGAATGGACGAGTTAGGTATCTATCCAGAGGCTCTAACAGATCCATTTGAACCAATGGCTCTCAGACCTCTTCTCATAGAGGGATGTCATCCCCTAAGAGAAGGGAGCATGAAGCTAAGATGAGGGAGGCCAATCTGAGGATTGAAAGGGAAGAACTTGCCCTGGCCAAAGAGAGGCTTGCCTTTGCTAGAGAGCAAAAGTTAAGTGGACTAGATTCCACTGGTAGCAGCATTCTCCCAAGAGAAAAAGACAGGAGTTTAGACACTAGACACCTGAGTAAGATAGTGCCCCCCTTTAAACAAGGGGATGATATCCACAAATGGATGACTGCTTTGGAGAGGGCTTGCACTGTACAGTGTGTCCCCCAGAGTCAGTGGGCAGCTATCTTGGGGCTCTCCTTTGAGGGTAAAGGTAGAGACAAGCTCCTCACTACTAGAGCTGAGGATGCTAACAATTACCAAGTCCTGAAGAATACACTGATAGATGGGTTTGGCCTAACCACTGAGCAGTACAGGTTGCTGTTCAGGGATACCCAGAAAACTCAGTCTCAGGATTGGTCTGATTTTGTAGATTGTGCCACTAAGGCTTTGGAGGGCTAGTTGCTGGGCGGTAATGTTACTGATTACACAGGATTGTATAATCTGATCATGAGGGAACAGATTTTAAACAATTGTCAGAACCAGTTGTTGCATCAGCATCTTGTTGACTCAGATCTGACCTCTCCCCAATAATTGGGAAAGAAGGCAGACAGATGGGTCAGAACAAGAGTTAAGCAGAACCAGGGCCAGAACCAGGGAGGTCAGAAGAAAGCAGACCAGAAGGGTAAAGATACTAAAGGTGAACAAAATGACCAGAGGTCTTCGGCAGGTCCCCAACAATCCAAAGAGGGTGGGGGGCAGGCTTCCCAGAAGAAGAAGACTCAAGAAGGCCAGTCAAAACGGTGGTGCCAGTACTGTAAAAGTAAAACTCACTGGTTTAGTGAGTGCACCAAGAAAGGAGGGCAGACTCCTGCTACTGCAGCCCCTAAGGCACCTGTGCCCCCTAGTACAGCCAGCAGTAGTAGTGCACCTCCCAAGGGATTAGTTGGGTTAACCTTGGGTTCTGAGGGGTATGACAACTTAGTTGGCACACTCACTCAGGCTGTCCTTGTCTGTACAGGGGATGTGGATATATCCCCTGATGTCAGTCCCAATACTTTGGGCAAATACAGGCAGACACCTTTGATAAATGGCAAAATGGCTCAGGCCTATAGGGACACTTGTGCCAGTGTCACCATGGTGACACCTAACTTTGTGGACCCTGGACAGATCATGCCAGGTACAGATTCCCTGGTGACCAATGCCAGCAACGTCACTACCATTCATAGTATGGCGATTGTTGCTTTCTCCTGGGGAGGGGTAAATGGCCAAAAGAAGGTTGTAGTTAGCTCAGACCTCCCAGTGGATTGTTTGTTGGGCAATGATTTGGAGTCATCACAATGGTCAGAGGTGGAGCAGAGGACTCACATGGAGATGTTAGGCTTGCCGGCACATGTGCTTGCTGTGACTAGGTCACAGGCCAGAAAATGCCCCACTGAACAGGTTCTGGATCCTGGAACAATGGACCAGACACCCTCCAAGAAGAAGAGCAGTAGGGTTAAGGCAGTGCCTTCCCCCTTGCCCCAGGTTGAGGATCAAGTCTCAGAGGAGCCTGACCTACAGGAACTGAGGGAAACTGAGCCTAAAGAATTTGAACTTGATCAAGTTGAATTTCTGGGCTCAGGGGGACCCTCAAGAGAAGACCTGGGGAAGGAACAATTAGACTGCCCTTCCCTTGAACCCCTCAGACAGCAGGCTGCTGCTGAGGCTGCTGGGAACGCCACAGGTACCCACAAGATATACTGGGATGATGGACTCCTGTACACTGAGGCAAGAGACCCCAAGCCTGGCATGACCAGGAGGCTGGTTATCCCCTTGTCTCAGAGAGGTTTCCTTCTTACCTTGGCCCATGAGATTCCCTTAGCAGGACACTTAGGCCAGACAAAGACTTGGGACAGACTTGTCTCACACTTTCACTGGCCTCACATGAATGAGGATACCAAGGAGTTTTGTCGCTCCTGTGTCACTTGCCAAGCCAGTGGTAAGTCAGGTGGCACAACAAAGGCCCCCTTATACCAATGCCTGTGGTGGGGGTGCCCTTTGAAATGGTGGGGATTGACATTGTTGGTCCAATGGAACCCCAGACAGCATCAGGGCACAAGTTTATACTGGTGGTAGTGGATCATGCCACCAGGTATCCTGAAGCTATTCCACTTAGGACCACTACAGCACCTGTAGTGGCAAGAGCCCTAGTTGGAGTGTACTCCAGAGTGGGCTTCCCTAAGGAGGTTGTCTCTGACAGAGGTGCAAACTTCATGTCAAGCTACTTAACTGCAATGTGGAAGGAATGTGGTGTCAACTACAAGTTCACTACACCCTATCATCCACAATGCAATGGGCTTGTTGAAAGGTTCAACAGGACCCTCAAAGGGATGATTCATGGACTACCTGAAAAGCTCCGGCGTAGATGGGATGTCCTGATACCCTGCCTTCTGTTTGCTTACAGAGAGGTCCCACAAAAGGGGGTTGGCTACAGCCCTTTTGAACTTTTGTATGGGCATCCTGTAAGAGGACCCCTGTGTTTGGTGAAGGAAGGATGGGAGAGACCTCTCAAAAAGCCTGCAACCAACATAGTGGACTATGTACTTGGTCTCCGCTCCAGGATGGCTGAGTATATGGAGAAGGCATCTGAAAACCTTAAGGCCAGCCAAGAACTCCAAAAAGCTTGGCATGACCAAAAGGCTGTCCTGACTGTGTATCAGCCTGGACAGAAGGTGTGGGTGTTGGAGCCAGTGGCCCCAGCAACACTCAAAGACAAATGGTCTGGGCCCCACACAATCCTTGAGCAAAATGGAGAGGTCACCTACCTGGTGGACCTTGGAACTCCCAGGAGCCCCCACAGGGTGCTCCATGTAAACAGGCATATGTCGACAGGAAGGACATGAGCTTGCTCATGGCCATAGATGAGGGACAGGAGGAAGAGAGTGACCCTCTCCCAGACCTGCTCACTCAGAATTCTGATGATGGATCAGTGGATGGTGTTGTCTTTTGTGGCAGCCTCTCTGAACATCAACAGAAGGATTGCAAACAAGTTCTTCAATCCTTCAGGCATATGTTCTCTCTAACGCCCAGTCAAACCAATTGGTGTACCCATGAGGTTGACACTGGTGACAGTTTGCCAGTTAAGAGTAAAATCTACAGTCAGCCTGATCATGTTAGAGACTGCATCAAAACAGAAGTGCAGAAAATTTTGGAGTTGGGAGTCATTGAACCCTCAGATAGCCCTTGGGCTAGTCCAGTAGTTCTAGTGCCAAAGCCTCACACCCAGGGTGGTAAAAAAGAGATGAGGTTTTGCGTACACTACAGGGGTCTCAATGCAGTCACTAAGACTGATGCCCACCCAATACCAAGGGCAGATGAACTTATAGATAGATTGGCTTCTGCCAACTACTTAAGTACCTTTGACCTGACAGCTGGGTATTGGCAAATCAGGTTAGCTGAGGATGCCAAGCCCAAGACAGCATTTTCTACCCCTGGTGGGCATTATCAATTTGTGGTAATGCCCTTTGGTTTGAAAAATGCACCTGCCACCTTCCAAAGGCTGGTGAATCATGTTCTCACTGGGCTGGATGACTTCTGTGCAGCATATCTTGATGATATAGCTGTCTTTAGCTCCACCTGGGAGGACCACCTGGTCCACCTGAGGAAAGTGTTAGAGGCACTGCAAGCAGCAGGTCTCACTATCAAGGCCACAAAGTGCCAGATAGGGCAGACACAGGTTGTATACTTGGGCCACCTTGTAGGTGGAGGCCAAGTTCAGCCACTGGAGAGCAAGATACAGTCAATCAGGGACTGGGCTGCTCCAACCACCCAGACTCAGGTTCGAGCTTTCTTGGGCCTGACTGGTTACTACAGAAAGTTTGTCAGGAATTATGGATTAATTGTGACTCCACTTAATGAACTGACAAGTAAAAAGATGCCAAAGAAAGTTCAGTGGACAGCAGGCTGTCAAAAAGCATTCAATGACCTAAAGCAGGCCATGTGCACAGCACCTATCCTCAAGAGTCCAGACTACTCCAAACCATTCATTGTCCAAACAGTCTGAGTTGGGTGTGGGAGCTGTTCTATCTCAACTGAATTTTGATGGTCAAGACCAGCCCATTGCTTTTATAAGCAGAAGGCTGACCCCCAGAGAGAAAAATTGGTCAGCTATTGAGAGGGAGGCCTTTGCTGTGGTTTGGGCCCTGAAGAAACTGAGGCCATACTTGTTTGGCACTCATTTCAAGATTCAGACCGACCATAATCCCCTCTTATGGCTAAATCAGATGAAGGGTGAAAACCCCAAACTGCTTAGGTGGTCCATTTCCCTACAGGGGATGGATTTTACAGTGGAGCATAGATCTGGCACTGATCATGGCAATGCAGATGGGCTCTCCAGGTATTTCCACTTAGAGCAAGAAGACTCACCTGCTCAAGGTTAGTTTATTGTCCCAAAGTTTGGGGGGGGGGGGTCATGTAGGAGAGTAGGGTCTGCAATCCTATGATCGCCCAGATTTTTTGCTTTTGTTTCACTGGTTTACGACTTTCTCTGGCTGTGGGCCTGCTAATCAGACCCACAGCCTAGCTGTTCTCTCACTAAATTGACATATGTACCTTAGGTGCATTATCCAATTGGTACTGGGCCACCTTATCAGACCCTGTAACTCAGGGCATCGGTGTACCCAGGGCCTACCAGGGGCTGAAGCATGTATTATGCCACCCCTGGATGGCCATCTAAATCTGACACAACTGGCTGCACGACAGCTGGGGCTAGGTGGTGTAATCACCCTTTGCTTTAGATATAGTATACCTATATCTAACCCTAAAAATGGACACACAGATTCCTATCAGTCACTCCTATGGCAGGCCTTGACAATCCTGAGGGCAGAATGCTTGGAATCGTGTGAGATGGTGCTCTGGCATGATCTGAGCGGAACCAAGTCCTAATAGCTGTTCCATGATAACGCGTACCATATACTCTTAAGTGCATTATAATCCTCGCGGTTAAATGCTATCTTTGGTATCGCTTTATCAAAACATGTCGAGTAAGGTGTCTTACGAATTGGAATACTAACCCCTCGCCAATTCTGGCGACGGGGTTAGCATTCCACCCTTCTAGAGGGACACGACATGTATGTAACTGTGAACTCCGGTTAAAGTTAACTCAAGCCTCAGCATCACAAAATGGATGCTGCCACCTCAGACACGAGTCTGGCCCCCTGCAGCTGGGAGTCCTTCCAGCGAGGGGAGCTTGGACAAAGGGTTTCCTGTCAGGGGCGGTGCTAGCACCATCCCAGACAGGGTTTTGTGTATCCTGGGTAGGCAGGGCTTTACAGGAAGGTGACTGCAAGTGGCACCCCGGTGCTCACTACGCATCTGCCGGCTAGAACCAGTTCCAGGGGCACACCAGCCCCTGGCCTGGGGAAAGTCCGGCATGGAAGAGGGGTGTAACCACCCCCCTTCCTGGTCCCACCCCTAGGGCAGGACCTAGTTGCGTACCCACCCCTTTCTTTAGGATAAAGGCAGGAGCGGGGACCCTTCCAAATTAGAACATCTTTGAATCAAGAAACTACTTTCCACTAAAGGAACTCTCGACTCTTCTCAAGATTTCTCCCTTGTGACTAAGGAGTAGTCACCCTGCATCCGCAGGCACCATCTAAGAACTCTGCGGTTTGCTGCACGTCCTTCCTCCGGAATCCGACTGACCAGCTCGACGAGACCCGGCTTCCCTGGCACCTCTGACCTCTACCTACCTCTACAGCTAAGCTGAGAACCGTGGTGCGACGAGACCTCGAGGGACCGGCCATCATCAGAACTGCACCACTTCTATCCAGCACGACCGCCGAGGGATCCTCTGGTGAGTGCTTTGGGGTCCGAGAAGCCCCGACCCTGAGCAGCTCGAGCACCAAAGTCCAGCCTCCCAGCATCCACCAGATCTGCGTGGGGTCCTTCTGCTTTTTGCTGCTCACCGCGTTGTCTGGCTACTAGCCCGCTGGCTTGTGGCCTTCCCGACGATGCCCGACGACATCACCACTGCTGGTCTGGTTGCTCCAGACTGGCCCTTGCTCCCTTCCAAAAGAGGAGCACCCCGAACCCGCCTGGTCCACTCCAGACGCCATTTTAGGTCCACCGCGTGGGCTTGAATTTGCCAAGACTTGTTGCCCCAATCCTGGGTCCAGCGACGTCGACAGCATCAACCATCGTGGGACAGCTCGCACCTCCATCCTGGTCGCCGACAACGCCTCCTGGTCCGTGAGACTGCAGAGCCCAGCGTCGCCCACTCACCTGGTCGAGGTGACTACCATCCGGTGCCCTCCTGGTGCCATCTGATCACTGGCTAGTGGTCACGAACTTGGTCCCCTCTGCTTTCAGGTGTCATCCGTCTTCGATCCAGGCTTGGATCACTTCAACAATCTTCACTGGTCGCCTGCCAGCAACTTCTTTCTTCAGGCTCCTGGTTCGTCAACGAGGATTCCCGACGTCTTTTCAGACCTATGCAGCTGCAGCCCCTGGGCTAGGTAACTTCGGCATTTCGGTGCCCCAGCATAGCCTCACTATCCAAGGGTCCAGATCCACTTTCGTTTTCAACCTACCTAGTCGGGTTCGCCCGAGAACACTAAGTTTGCTTTCACTAGCCTCCATAGACTTTGTCCCGCATCCCGCGTGAGAGTGCACACTCTGCACCCGAGTCCCCTAGGCCTCCTACTAGTAATCTGAAGGTTCAGTAACGTAGTCCTAGCGATTCCAAAGCCTATTAGACCAGTACTTACCTGCTAGTAATTTCGCATTCCACTTCCATAGTATATGGTTTTTCGTGCCCCTCGGGCATTTGTGTAAATTGTGCAACTTAAAGTATTTTCGTAAGAGTTTTGTTGTGTGCTTAGTACCCTGTCCTCATAAAGAGTACAGGGCTGTTGTGACCTAAATAAATACACTGTTTATTTTTATAACACTTGTGTGGTGTCCTTTCACTTGGTGTTCAAGGGGTATATGTGATGGTATAACAGCTGGCTTAACACGCCCTCTAGAGTTTAGCCCGAAGACTGCTCGTATCCATGCTACTAGGATAGCTGGTCTATAAGGTTGACTTACAACCAATCACCATAAGGGTTGTTTGGACTGATACAAAGTGCTCACTAGAATAGTGAACATTATATATCAGGCCAACTTCTCACATACCTAAAACACAACGTGCTTTCCTTGGGAAATGGGGCTTGAATATCAGTTCAAAAACACAATTGATGGACAGAATGCAGAACAATGTAATACATTCACCCAGGTACAGAGATCTTGGCCTAAATCCATCTTTTTCTTTGCTCACCATGCCATTCCAGTTTTGACCCAGCCATATGCAAATCAGTCTTGACACTGCGCACAACAGTTCAGCCCGAACTACCAGGCCATATGGTGTGGTGAGCAAAAGAATGATGGTTTAATCCCGGATCTTTTTGACCGGGGGTGAATGTTTGCATTGTCCAGCATTCCGTCCATCAGTTGTTTCTTTTACATATGTCGCCCTAAGTGGGAAGGGTATGCCCAGACGTGGGTCCCGTGCTCACTACACCACAGGATTCTAGCTAGCCTGGCTGATGAAGGGTGATGCCCTGAAACCAGTCCCAGGATGCTTGTTTCCGGTCCAGAGAGGACCTGGCTTGGCAGTTCGAGGTGGACTGTTTCTACAAGGAAAAGGGTCAAGACTGATTTGCATACGGCCGGGTCCAAACTGGGGTGGTGTGGTGAGCAAAAGAATGAGGGTTTAAACCGGATCTTTGTGACTGGGGGTGAATGTTTGCATTGTTCAGCATTCCGTCCATCAATTGTTTCTTTTGCCTACATTTGTGATAATTGTGATATTTGTGAGGGTATTTCTAGAGCGCAACGTTCGCTCCGGAAGGAGCATCTTGGCGCTGAAATCCTGGATGACCGGTCCTGGTGACGGTAGGGGGTTAGATGGCTGCCTTGGAGTAGTCATCGGAGAGGTTAAAGATCCAGGTCTTTAGGAGTTTTCTGAAGGGTTTTTCGAGGGTTTGTTGTCTAAGATTTTTGGGCAAGTTGTTCCAGGCTTTAGTGGCCAGGAGGCTTAAGGTTTTTCCGCCCTTCGTCTTCAGGTTGTATTTAGCGGGGAGGATGAGGTTGTCCTGGGATGAGCGGAGGGATCGACTGGGGGTGTAGTGGGGAAAGCGTCTGGAGAGGTATTTTGGGCCGGATTTGTTAAAAGCTCGAAAGGCGATGATCAATATTTTAAAAAGAATTCTTTTGTGAAGAGGCAGCCAGTGTAAGGATCGTAGGGCTGCGGAGATAGATGCTCTACGGGGCAGTTTGAGGACCAGTCGGGCGGCCGTGTAAAGCACACTTTGGAGTTTCGATAGAGTTTTCTTTTTTGCCCCTGCAAGAAGACCGTTGCAGTAGTCTAAGCGTGAAATTATAAGGGCTACTGTCACCGTTTTTCTGGCGTCAAGTGGAAGGAAGTCGAAGAACTTTCTTAGTGATTTTATTATTCCGAAACATTTACCTGCTACAGTCCTGGCATGTTGATCGAAGGAAAGGTCTGAGTCGAATATGACCCCAAGATTCCTGGCCGTTGTTACTGTCTGAGGAGGTGCGACTGAGTCATCTGGCCACCAAAGGGCTGGGCAGAAGGAGGTGTTTTTTCCAATCGGGAGGATCTCCGTTTTGCTAGAGTTGCATTTGAGATGGTTGATGTCCATCCAACGGAAGACCTCAGTCAGGCAATTCTTGAGGTTGAGCTCAGCTCCGGTAGAATTGTCCTCTAGGGGCACGATGAGTTGTGTATCATCGGCATACGAAGTTACTGGTATGCCGAATGATTCAATCAAGGATAGGAGTGGGATGAGGTAGATATTGAAGAGGAGGGGACTCAGAATGGACCCCTGCGGTACACCTGAGGAGACCTTCTTCTCTTTGGAATGAAAGGGGCCAAGAGCGACAGTTTGTGATCGGTCGGTGAGAAATTACTTTATCCAGGATAGAGCGGATTCCGAGATCCCTATGTCTATCAATCTGCTGATTAGGATGGAGTGGGAGATGGTGTCAAACGCCGCGGTTAGGTCGGAAAGAATGAGAATTGAGTTTTTCCGCTGATCTTGGAGCAGCTTAATAGTGTCTGACAGTTCTATCAGCGCCTTTTCGGTCGAGTGTTTGGGTCGGAAACCGTATTGTTGTGGATGGAGTATGTTGTTTGCTTCCAGGTAATGTTTAAGTTCTCTGTAGACTAATTGTTCAGTTATTTTTCCCAGGGCCGGGAGTAATGAGATCGGGCGAAGATTGGTCAGGTCCGACGGGGATTTGTTGGCCTTTTTCATGAGAGGTTTGACAATTCCCTTCTTCCACAGGCGGGGGACAAACCTTGTGAGGAGCGACGAGTTAACTATGTCGTTGATTAATGGATTCACTACGTCGATTAGTTGGTGAAGAATTTTGGGGGGGCAAGGGTCAGACGGAGAGCCCGATTTGCAAGCCAAGATGACTTCTCTGGTTTGCGCCAAAGTGACCGGAGAGAAATTTTTAAGGTTTCCGACTCGAGAGTCCGGGGGAGGGGGGACTGAAGATGTATCTAAAGTGGGGAAGTTACTTTGAATGGATGCAATTTTGTCTTCGAAATAGACAGAGATTTTATCGCACAAATCCTGTGATGGGGGGATTTCGGGTTGAAGTGCTTTGGGCTGAGTGAACGATTTTACTATTGCGAACAGTGTTTTTTGTTTTTGACTGGATTCTTTGAAGGCGTTAACGTAGAAAGTTGTTTGGCTGATTTAATTTTAGAAAGATAAGTTTTCCTTATTAGGATTTAGGAGAGACGGTTGTCATTGTCATATGTCTTGCGCCATTTTCGCTCTGCCTTCTTACATAGCAGATGAGAGGTAGCTAGATCTGGGGTGAACCAGGGGGCATTGGTTTTGGTTTTTTTAAGAGAGGTGCAGGGACGTTTGGGAGGGTTTCTAGATTTCATTTCCTGTGAGATCCAGTTATGGAAAAGGTCAGCGTCAAGTTCGACGTTCCCGGATAAGGTGGGGGATTGGGATTGATGGATGGGGTTAAGAATAATGTTTTCTTGAACCTTTTTCCAGTTGACGGAGTTGGTAAGGTGAGTGTTGGTTTTATTACAGGAAGGTGGACGCACAATTTTGATATGGAATGGGATCAGGCTATGATCAGTACAAATTTGGGGAAGAGGGGGCAGGGTGGTTAGGGAGGAAAGGTTAGTGCAGACACCATCGAGGGTATGACCCAGCAAATGAGTAGGTAGTGTGACGCATTGCTGGATATTGAACATTTCGAGGGTTTGGGAGAAGTTGATGGTTTGTGCATCGGATTTGGACTCAAGGTGTAAGTTGAAGTCCCCGAGTAGGGTGAAATGAGGGTATCTGAGTAAGAAGTGTCCCAGGGAGTCAGACAGTGAGTCGAGAAACTCGGTGGCATTGCCGGGCGGGCGGTAAATAAGACCACCTGAGAAGGAGGTGTGTTCATTCAGTTTAATTGAGAAGCCTAGGCCTTCTGTATTTTTCAAGGGCTCTAAATTGAACGTATGGCAAGGGAAGGTGTTCTTAAGTATAATGGCAACACCTCCGCCTCTGCCTTTCAATCTATCTTGTCTGAAGAATGAAAAGCCCTGGGGTAGGGAGATGGCAATATCAGGATTGCTGTCTTCCGTTAGCCAAGTTTCTGTTATCATTAGGCAGTCAAGATCAGATTCACAGATGAGGTCGCATATGTCTTGGTTATGCTTGCACATGGAGCGGGCATTGATCAGACCACCTTTAAAGGGAGGCGGGGAGACCTTGGGGGGTGATGGGGGAGCGGATATGTCGGAAGGGTGTTTGATAGTAGTCCAGCGGCAGAGCTTGCAGCTGAATGCTCCAGAGAGCTTAGCTGGGTCAAGTTTGCAAGTGCAGTACTTAGTGCCCCGTAATCGGTGGAGGTCCCTAGAAAGGTACCTGAAGTAGGAGGGAGATTGGGCAGAGTTTCCTGCGCCTGTCGCGGTCTTGGCGCGGACGGGCGCAGGCGGGCTTGCCTTGGGCTCGCCTTCGGCGCGCAAACGGCGCTCCCGCTGCGCTCGTCCGCTGCGCTTCCTGTGCATGAACATTTCTGGCAGAAGGAAAAGGGCGTGGCCTAAGAGGTGGCAGTGGTTTAGCGCGCACGCCTGGGCTGATGGCGGCGGCTGAAGGATGACGAAATGCGCGACAGCGTTTAGATCGGCTGCGAGCAGTAGTGAGCAATATTTGCTTTTAAAAGCAGCAAGTTTTCTCAGATTGACAAGTAAGTGACACCACACAAAAAGGTTAAAATAGTAGACAAATATGCAATTTTTGAGTACCTCCAGCTCCCGGCTTCCGCCTCAGGACTGGGTCTAGGATTAGTGAAGGAACGCTTGTTTTCAGCGTATTTGTAGGCGGGCAGATGGGCGTGGCCTAAAAGGTGGGCGTGGTGTAGCGCGCACGCCTGGGCTGATGGCGGCGGCTGAAGGATGACGAAATGCGCGACAGCGTTTAGATCGGCTGCGTGCAGTAGTGAGCAATATTTGCTTTTAAAAGCAGCAAGTTTTCTCAGATTGACAAGTAAGTGACACCACACAAAAAGGTTAAAATAGTAGACAAATATGCAATTTTTGAGTACCTCCAGCTCCCGGCTTCCGCCTCAGGACTGGGTCTAGGATTAGTGAAGGAACGCTTGTTTTCAGCGTATTTGTAGGCGGGCAGATGGGCGTGGCCTAAAAGGTGGGCGTGGTTTAGCGCACACGCCTGGGCTGATGGCGGCGGCTGAAGGATGACGAAATGCGCGACAGCGTTTAGATCGGCTGCGTGCAGTAGTGAGCAATATTTGCTTTTAAAAGCAACAAGTTTTCTCAGGTTGACAAGTAAGTGACACCACACAAAAAGGTTAAAATAGTAGACAAATATGCAATTTTTGAGTACCTCCAGCTCCCGGCTTCCGCCTCAGGACTGGGTCTAGGATTAGTGAAGGAACGCTTGTTTTCAGCGTATTTGTAGGCGGGCAGATGGGCGTGGCCTAAAAGGTGGGCGTGGTTTAGCGGGCACGCCTGGGCTGATGGCGGCGGCTGAAGGATGACGAAATGCGCGACAGCGTTTAGATCGGCTGCGTGCAGTAGTGAGCAATATTTGCTTTTAAAAGCAGCAAGTTTTCTCAGATTGACAAGTAAGTGACACCACACAAAAAGGTTAAAATAGTAGACAAATATGCAATTTTTGAGTACCTCCAGCTCCCGGCTTCCGCCTCAGGACTGGGTCTAGGATTAGTGAAGGAACGCTTATTTTCAGCGTATTTGTAGGCGGGCAGATGGGCGTGGCCTAAAAGGTAGGCGTGGTTTAGCGCGCACGCCTGGGCTGATGGCGGCGGCTGAAGGATGACAAAATGCGCAACAGCGTTTAGATCGGCTGCGTGCAGTAGTGATCAATATTTGCTTTTAAAAGCAGCACGTTTTCTCAGATTGAAAAGTAAGTGACACCACACAAAAAGGTTAAAATAGTAGACAAATATGCAATTTTTGAGTACCTCCAGCTCCCGGCTTCCGCCTCAGGACTGGGTCTAGGATTGAATATCAGTGCGGTCTGGTGTCAGCAGTAGGGAAGTGAGGAACAGTGGAAGCTCGTGATCCCAATAGGGCGTTGCACGCGTGTATATTGCTGGATGCCTAACTCAGTGCTGGGCTCCAACTTCAGCGTGCACCTAACTTTCAAAGAAATGCTTTGGGCTGCAATTGACTCCTTTACGCTGGTATAACACTGTTAATGGAGCATGGTCTCAGAGAAAAGAGACTTACTTGGAAACAGTTTTGGGTTAGCGAAGCTTGTGTATGGATGTACTAATGCAGATAACATTAAAGAAGGACTAATACCGCTTTAAACGGGAAATCTGTTTTGCGCATGCGTCAACTACATCTACGTAGGATGACAAGTTAATGTTTGGAGGGAAATTCTGGCACATGAGCAGAAACTATTAATATGTAGGCAGCGGTCAATGTCTAGACATGCCTCGTCGTCGCCAGTAGAACAACGATCGGCATAGAAACAAGCGTCTCTGCTGCCGTCAACCAGGCAACGGTCGACGTCGAGACAGGTCTCATCATCGCCAGGTGCGAGACATTCGACGTCAAAGCGGAATCCTCCTTTGTCTCCGACCAGACGGCGTTCAACGTCAAGAACCAAACTTTTTTGTCTGCAAAGAAAGATTTGTCATCGGGACCCGCAGTTAAGTATTCCAGACGGCGTTCGACATTGAGACAGCGGTCAACGTCAAGGAAGAACACGATGTCGAGAAGGAGTTCTCCGTCGGTTCACACTTCTCCCAGACGCTCCGTGTCGAGGACGAGGTCGGTGAGGTCGATGGCTTCAACGTCAGTACATTCGACGTCGAAACGTAAAGAGAGGTCGACGTCGAGGAGAAGATCCCTCTCGAAAGACTCACCGGTGCTGGTCACATATTGTCGTTCAACGTCGTTCGACTCCCCATCGGCGTTGCATCGTTCCTCCAGACACCGCACAGCCTCCAGAGACTGCATGGCAGATTCTTCTCCTGTGCTGGACCTTAATGTAAATAAGTGTGGTCATGACGAGCTCAGCTCGTCATGAGCACCCTAGAGGTATACCTCATGACCAGCTAAGCTCGTCATGAGCACGGAAGGGGTTAAAGTCAGATCCTCAACCGGACTCTGTGATCATCCCGGCAGCAAAGAAAACTCATGCCGTCGCTTCTTCGTCCTCTGTCCCTCCAGACAAGGAGAGTCGAGCTCAGGACTCTTGGGGGAGAAAGGTATGCGGATCCGCAGCATCTTCCATGAAGGTATCAAACGCTGCAGCCCTGTTGGGCCGTTACGACAGGCCTTTATGGAGCGTTTTACGGAAAAGCTGTCATAAGAAGATAGACAAGATTTTGAGGAGATTCTCCAAGAAGGGGCAGTGGTTTCTAATCAGGTGATTAGTACTGCAGCAGACGGGGCTTCTCTGGCTGCCTATTCATATGCACACAGCATTTGTGCACAAAGGTATTCATGGCTGCGCCTAAAAGCTTTAAAGCCGAAATCTCAACATCAGATTTTAATTCTTCTATTCTCCGGAACCTCTCTTTTTGGTTCCCACACTCATGGAGAAATGGCCAGGATGAAGGCTGAGCTGGATACACTGAAGGCGGACAGGCCTGGAAAAGAAAAAAGAATTCAGACAAAGATACAGGCCGTACAATCGCAAAAACTACCATCAGAGGGTTCAAACCCCTCAATTGCAGCAGAGGCAGAACCAGCAATCCAGGTCTCAGTTTCAAGGCCATAGATCCTCTAGAGGCAGAGGAGGACAACATCAACAATCCTCCGGCACAGCCAAGACTTCAGGGAAACAGTGATGTTCTGCTTCCTCTAGCGCCGTTAGCCACGCCAGTGGGAGGAAGTATTTCGAATCACGTGGCAGAGTGGCGCAAAATAACAATACAGTGGGTGCTAAATATACTGAACAATGGCTACACACTTTGTTTCAGTGCGCCACCAAAGAACATTCCTCCAGTAAAGTCACACCCCCACCAACTACAATTGCTAATCAAGGAGGGGTCTGTCCTCCAGAAATTGGCCATAGAAGAAGTTCCTCCTGCTCAAAGTAGAAAAGGAATCAGTTCCAGGTACTTTCTGGTGCCAAAGAAAGACCCAGAGCACAAATTCAGAACTATCCTGGATCTGCGATCTCTGAACATGGTCATTCGGAGGGAGAAGTTTTGCATGTTGGCGCCACATCAAATATATCCACACCTGCAAAAGGGGGATTGGATGTGTTCGATCGACCTACAAGATGCGTACGTCCACATACCGATTGCTCCACGTTACCGCAAGTTCCTGAGATTCATGGTGGGCTCCAAGCATTACTAGTTCTGAGTCTTAATGTTCGTCCTAAAATCCACGCCGAGGGTATTCACAAAGTGCATGGCGGTGGTGGCTGCAGCTTTACATCGTCAAGGCCTATTTTTGTACCCGGACCTGGACGATTGGCTGTTGAAGGGTTCGTCTCCACAGATGGTGGAAGAACACTTTCGGATTTGCCTAAACCTGCTTCTACGTTCAGGCCTTCACATGAACCTGGACAAATCTGTCCAACAGCCCACTCAAACTCTGCATTATCTGGGTGCCACCATAGACTCTGGTATAGGAAAAGTGTTTTATTAGGAGGAATGACTGTTATCATCGAAGTGCAACTCTCTACTTCATGTGCACCAACCATCAGTGCGACAAGTGGCATCTCTTCTAGGGTCGATGGCCTCTTATTTCTCATCCCCAACTCCAGATTGAGAATGAGACCGCTGCAGCAGGATCTGGAGGACAAATGAGACCAATCCTCAGGACATTGGGAGGATCGGATTCTCCTTTCCCAAACTGCGAAGTCATCCATGGTTTGGTGGGCTCAACCGAAACACTCCTAGTGGGAGTGCATTTCCACCAGCCTCTCCCGCAGAAATCCCTGATCACGGATGCATCTCTCCAGGGATGGTGGGCGCACTTGGGTTATCTTCAAACTCAGGGCAGATGGTTAAGCAAGGAGCAGACCTACCACATAAACATGTTAGAGCTGCAGGCAGTTCATCTAGCCCTCAAGGCATTCCATCCATCAATTCAGTCAGAGTCGATACTGATTCAAACAGACAATACAACCACCATGTATTACTTGAACAAAGAAGGTGGAACACATTTTCACCCGCTGTCATTGGAATCCCAAGTGATCTGGCACTGGCCTCTGGCCAGGAACCTCTCGATCACAGTGGTACATATGCCAGGAGAACAGAACGTGCGGGCAGACGCTGTCAGTCGGCACTTTGAAGAACAAGAAGACTGTGAAATGCCACGCCTTCTCGCTCAGATTTTACCAGCCAGGAACTAGAGGGAATGCTCTTTTGATAAACTGGTCCGGAACATTTGCACACGCCTTTCCTCCCCTTCCACTCATCCCGAAGGTGGTGACCAAGCTCATCCGATCCTAGATGAAGATGATCCTGATAGCACCGGACTGGCCTCGCCAATGGTGGTATCCGGACCTATTGCAATGCTCAATATGTCCACACAGGAGGCTTCCTTGCAGCCCGAACCTTCTGACCAAAATGGGCGGGAAGATTCTGTACCCCAGCCTTCTATCGCTGAGGTTGGCAGCCTGGCTCCTGAAGTCCTGCAATACAGACACTTGAATCTCCCTCAGGACTGCATGAACATTTTGAGGTAGTCGAGGAGACCATCCACAAGGAGTTCTTATTCTTTTAAATGGAAGAGGTTTTTCTTGTGGTGCATGCGTAATGGTTTTAGTCTAACTAGTGGTCAGGAGGAGGTAATCTTGCTTTATCTGCTGTATTTATCCAAGTCTGATTTGAAGTACACTTCTATAAAAGTTCACTTGGCAGCCATTACGGCCTGCAGAAAATCACCTGATCAACCCTCCTTTTTTCAACTCCAGGTGGTCAAAGATTTACTTCAGGGGTTGAAGAAAGTTTTTTCCTCCTGTCCGACTTCCTTACCCTTCTTGGGAGTTGAATATTGTTCTGTCCAAACTAATGGGCTCTCCTTTCCAGCCCATTAATAAGGCCACTTTACAGCACCTAATGTGGAAAGTTGCTTTTTTAGTAGATATCACGTCAGCACGCAGAGTAAGTGAAATCTTGGCACTCGGCTCAAAAGAACCATACACGGTTTTCCAAGACAATTGGGGAGGTTCTGAGGACTCACCCGTCTTTCTTACCAAAAGTGGTGTCTGACTTCCATCTTAACCAGACAATTACTCTTCCCTCTTTTTTTCACAATCCTGCTACTCCAGCAGAAAGGTCTCTTCACTCATTTGTTCTCAAGAGGGTTCTAAAATTCTATTGGGAGGGAACAAAATCTATTAGGAAGTCTGACCAATTATTCGTAAACTATGGTGTCGTCAGGACAGGTGTTCCAGCCTCCAAACAATCCATCTCGAGGTGGATAGTGTCCTGCATTAAGTTGGCTTATCAATTGGCGAACAAGCCTTTATCGGTTTCCCTAAGGCCACTCCACTAGGGGAAAAGCAGCTACAGTAGCTTTCTTGCATGATGTACTGGCCAAGATTTGCAAGGCAGCAACTTGGAAATCGGTACACATGTTTAGTAGGCACTACTGTCTGATTCTGAATCCAGAGCAGATACCCAAATAGGCCAAGCCTCCTTGAGAATTTGTTCCAATGCTAATTTCATTGGCGTCATGATTTTTTTTCAATACCTGTTTGAGTTTATGCTTATCGTTTGCCCGCAGGTTGAGGGCATAGGCTTGCTATTCTATTAATATGCTTATGACTATTAATGAGGATCCCCTGGAAGAGAAATATAAGTTCTCTTCCAGGGGATCCTCATCAATAGTCATAAGCACTAGAATATTCCCTCCCATGCGCGTGACCCCGGAAACACAATCATATATGCGAAAAACATATATGTATCTCCATATATATATATATACACATATATATATATATATATATATATATATATATATATATATATATATATATATATATATATATATATATATATATATATATATATATATATATTTGCCACTGTTCCCTCACGAAGGAACAAATTGGGTCGCACTCCACGGGTCAATTTTGCAATTTTTTTTTTTTTTCATTACATTCCACAGACTCAGGCAGATGTTACGATCTACGCGTTTCGGTATTACAAATACCTTGCTCACGATCAACCGATCACTTGGCTCCCCCTCCCAGATATACTTGCATTGTATACATTACATCACTTCCTGTTTGGGGTTTGCCAGTGCCTCATTGCTTTATGGGACATGTAGTTTTTAAGTTTTGCAGAGTTTAAATTTCTACCTTTTGCCCAATATTCAACATTTTACAATTACAATTGACAATGGTTTGGTCAAAGATATCAAAACACGTAAAAATTGAGAGGATCCCTCTAGTGGGACGAGATAACTGCTATAGTAATTTCATATATAACTCAATGGTATAAAGTTATTCTCGGCAATTAGTAAGCAGTTGCGATGTTATCTACCAATATTTTCCCTCTGGTGGGATGACATTACTTACATTATTATATGTGTAACATAACAGTATCAACTCAGATTTGTTGACACGGGTATCACTAGTCATTTTAAACTAGACAATTGTTTCCCTCTGGTGGGAATACCTAATTGTTACGGCTGCTCAACATTATTTGAGTGCTTTAATTGCCAACTTCATTTGACTACCCGGGTGACAATATCGCATACAAACTCTGTTTACTGTACTCAGACATTGATAACATTTCCATCATCTCAATTTTGCAGTTTATGTATCAAACTCAATCCTGGTATTGTAAAAGTATATTGGGCAACAAACAATTTATCAAAGTGAAGTTCTCACAAATGTATATATAGCTCTTCCGACTGGTTCAGCCCATAGGGCGTAAGGGTTCTTAGGTTTAGGATATGGCGTGATTCTTTTTGTCTCAGGAGCCTTTCCCTGTCCCCCTCTCTTTCTTTCTTGGGGACACTTTCGAGACCAAAGAATTTTAATTGGCTCCAGTCACTTCGATGGTATAGTTCCATGTGTTTGTCTATTGCATTAGCCTTGTCCTTATGAATGGTCGCTCGAACGTGCTCTAGGATGCGTTTTTTTAGTTCGCACACTGTGCTGCCCACATACCTCATGGGGCATGGACATTCGACGACATATACAACGTGTGTTGTTTTGCAAGTGATCAGTTTCTTTATCTCCCAGTTTTTCTTATTGGACATTTGTACTTGTTTTGTCGGTTTGGCAATCTGACAGACCTTGCATGCATAACATTTCACAAAACCCGTTGTTTTTAGCCACTCTTCTTTTTTTGTCATTTTTTTAAAGTGGCTGTGAATGAGATGATCTTTAAGGTTCTTTGCCCTTCTGTATGTAATTGTCGGGTGTGATCCCACAATGTCTTTCACTGTCTCCTCCAATTGTAAGATTTTCCAATTGCGCCTTAAAATGTTTGCAATCCTTTTACTCTCGTTCGAGAAGTTCATGATCATGCGTATTGGTTCTGATTCTTCTGTTGGTTTTTTGGATTTTCTTTGGAGACATTCCTCTCTGCTCTTTTGATCTGTTCTTTTCAACAGAAGAATCAGAACCAATACGCATGATCATGAACTTCTCGAACGAGAGTAAAAGGATTGCAAACATTTTAAGGCGCAATTGGAAAACACATGGAACTATACCATCGAAGTGACTGGAGCCAATTAAAATTCTTTGGTCTCGAAAGTGTCCCCAAGAAAGAAAGAGGGGGGGACAGGGAAAGGCTCCTGAGACAAAAAGAATTACGCCATATCCTAAACCTAAGAACCCTTACGCCCTATGGGCTGAACCAGTCGGAAGAGCTATATATACATTTGTGAGAACTTCGCTTTGATAAATTGTTTGTTGCCCAATATACTTTTACAATACCAGGATTGAGTTTGATACATAAACTGCAAAATTGAGATGATGGAAATGTTATCAATGTCTGAGTACAGTAAACAGAGTTTGTATGCGATATTGTCACCCGGGTAGTCAAATGAAGTTGGCAATTAAAGCACTCAAATAATGTTGAGCAGCCGTAACAATTAGGTATTCCCACCAGAGGGAAACAATTGTCTAGTTTAAAATGACTAGTGATACCCGTGTCAACAAATCTGAATTGATACTGTTATGTTACACATATAATAATGTAAGTAATGTCATCCCACCAGAGGGAAAATATTGGTAGATAACATCGCAACTGCTTACTAATTGCCGAGAATAACTTTATACCATTGAGTTATATATGAAATTACTATAGCAGTTATCTCGTCCCACTAGAGGGATCCTCTCAATTTTTACGTGTTTTGATATCTTTGACCAAACCATTGTCAATTGTAATTGTAAAATGTTGAATATTGGGCAAAAGGTAGAAATTTAAACTCTGCAAAACTTAAAAACTACATGTCCTATAAAGCAATGAGGCACTGGCAAACCCCAAACAGTAAGTGATGTAATGTATACAATGCAAGTATATCAGGGAGGGGGAGCCAAGTGATCGGTTGATTCTCCATTGCTGGTTCCCTTTACCACTCGTGCAGCGCTCGGAACGGGTGCGGCGCCCTGCAGCTGGACCACGCTGCTAATCCATTTGCCACTGTTCCCTCACGAAGGAACAAATTGGGTCGCACTCCACGGGTCAATTTTGCAATTTTTTTATTTTTTCATTACATTCCACAGACTCAGGCAGATGTTACGATCTACGCGTTTCGGTATTACAAATACATTGCTCACGATCAACCGATCACTTGGCTCCCCCTCCCTGATATACTTGCATTGTATACATTACATCACTTACTGTTTGGGGTTTGCCAGTGCCTCATTGCTTTATGGGACATGTAGTTTTTAAGTTTTGCAGAGTTTAAATTTCTACCTTTTGCCCAATATTCAACATTTTACAATTACAATTGACAATGGTTTGGTCAAAGATATCAAAACACGTAAAAATTGAGAGGATCCCTCTAGTGGGACGAGATAACTGCTATAGTAATTTCATATATAACTCAATGGTATAAAGTTATTCTCGGCAATTAGTAAGCAGTTGCGATGTTATCTACCAATATTTATATATATATATATATATATATATATATATATATATATATATATATATATATATATATATATATATATATATATATATATATTGTCTCTCAAGACTCTTCTTCGTTACACAAGAAAGAGGCAGCACTCGTAGTCCAAGAGTCAACCAGAGTTTTAATTAAAGGGAACAGATAAGCACAGACGTGTTTCGGTGTGAGCCTTTGTCAGTGTGTCACTCGTCAATATCAGACATCCCATTAAATAAACAAAGTCATGAACATTGACATAAACATAGGACTATACCCCTTTTGCCACTGTGGGCGCCATATTGGAAAGGTGTTCTATCCATATGGGGGTCCTATCTAATTTGTTCGTGTATGTTCTCACGTTGAAATAAAGCTGTGGATCGGCTAGTGTCCTATGGTATAATGTACAATGTCATATTTACAAATAAACAAACAGTGCAAATCATAAGGCAAATCATCAAACACATGGAAAGAGTAGTAGCATACTTCATATGGAATTAGTCCAAAGTTCATCATGGAAGTTCATCAAGATATAACGCAAAAATTATTTCGTTCCGTAGAGTATATAACAGAAGAATACTCATTCCAAACAATACGCTACCAAAGGAAAAGGAAAAAAGGAAAGGCACCATCCGGGGTATGTATGTATAAGCAATAAAACTGAGTTGGCCAGAGGGAAGCTCCAGGGACTTAAATTACAGTCGATTCTGGATACTGGTATATACATCAGAAATCATGATTCGACTGTTATGAAATACAGTCCATAATAATACAGAAAGGCCTCGGGTGGTGGGTTATGATCACAGGAGACCTCTCACATCAGGTCATGTTTCCACACTGGCTAATTCTATGCATATATTTACACACATTACCATCTACATATCTACACATTTGCAACCCTAAGGTAGCCTGTCATAATCTGCAAGGGGGTATCACAGTCAAAATCATAATCAGATTCAAAATCAAAATCAAGAGCAGAATCAAGGCTAGGGAAATACGGTATTACAGTGATTCGATTAAAGTACTATAGAAAGAATGTACACATTATTGCTGGACTGACAGTTAATGTACCAGACCTCCTAAGAGAGAGTTTCTTCTTCCTATTATCTTATTTTCCCAGATGACATGCTAATTCCCCACCGCTATTAAGACCTCCAGGGTGTTTGGTGGAGAGATCTACAATATATCTGGACTCAAGTCTGCGGAGTCTCCTTAACCTGTCACCTCCTCTTATATTGGGTGGAACAATGTCCAATCCCAAAAATCGGAGTTGTTTGCGGTCTTTGCTGTGCTCCTCAGCAAAATGCCGGGCAACCGGATAGGTGGTGTCTACTTTCTCGATTGCCCGTTGGTGCTCCAGGATCCGCAGTTTGAGTTCCTTGATAGTACTGCCTATGTAGCGTAAGCCACACGGGCAGACTAAACAATAAACTACAAACTGGGAGCTGCACGTGATAAAGTGCTTAATCGGCACTTTGTTACCGGTGTCAGGTATTTCAAATGATAACACCCGTCTGCTACCACTACAAGCCTTGCAGTGGCCGCAAGGGAAGAAGCCCGCCATCCGCTTCAAGGAATTAGTTTTAGGTGTCGGTTTGTCTAGATGACTCGAGACAAGCATGTCACTGAGTGACCTGGCTCTGCTGAAAGTGATTAAGGGATGAGCAGGTAGGTCATCCGCGAGTACACTGTCCGTTTTCAAGATGTGCCAGTTCTTATTACATGGCTTGGCAGTTCGGGCTGGACTGTTCCCATGAGGCACAGGGTCAGACTGATTTGCATATGGCCATGTCTGAACTGGGGTGGCAGAGTGGGCTAAAGAACGGTGATGGATTAAACCCAGATCTTTTGACTGGGTGTGAGTGTTTGATTGATTCAGATGCTCCGTCCATCACCACCCCCTTTTGTACCGCTTTTGGCCGCCATAAGTGTGGCAGGGTATGCTCAGACGTGAGTCCCTTGCTCGCTTTGCCACTGGATCAAGCAAGCCGGGCTGAAGACGGCTGGAATGCCAGAAACCGGTCCTTGGAAGCTTGTTTCCGGTCCAGGGAAGACATGGCTTGGCAGTTCGGGCTGGACTGTTCCCATGAGGCACAGGGTCAGACTGATTTACATATGGTCATGTCTGAACTGGGGTGGCAGAGTGGGCTAAAGAACGGTGATGGATTAAACCCAGATCTTTTGACTGGGTGTGAGTGTTTGATTGATTCAGATGCTCCGTCCATCACCACCCCCTTTTGTACCCCCCCAGTTCTTATTAAGCATGGATTTCAGATCTCTAGCTCCCTTAGAATATGGAGTAATGAGTCTGAATTTACCGTTTTCCTTGCTCGATTTTCTATTCCTGCCCACAGTAGGATCGGTAATTGCCAAGAGTTGAGATCTTTGTATCTTCCTTACCTTCTTCAAGGTGTTTTTTAGTAAGGTGTTGCCATAGCCCCTCATGGAAAATCTTGTTATACATTCTGAAGCAGCCGCCTCAAAATCGGAGTCCTTTGAGCAGTTCCTGCGGATTCTTAATAGCTCTCCGTAGGGAATGCTGTTCTTTAGCTGGGTGGGATGGCTACTGCTGGCAAAGAGTGTCGAATTGCCAGCAGTGCCCTTTCTGTACAGGGTGGTATGCAGTTGGTTATTCTCAATATACACCTTCAGGTCTAGGTACTCCGCTCCCACCGGATTGACCGAGCCTGAGAAATGTAGATTGAGGTCATTTCTGTTAAGAATTTTAATAAATTCTTCTGCTGAGTCCATTCCTCCATCCCAAACAATAAACAAATTGTCAATGTAACGATGCCAGCATTTTACATGCCCTATGTCTGTGCCTGCTGTGCAGCTCCTGGGTACCTGCTCCTCCCACCAGCCAACTAATAAGTTCGCATAGCTGGGGGCGAAGCAGGTACCCATCGCCGTCCCTGATGTTTGTATGTACAGCTGGTCCTCAAGGAGGAAAATATTGTTGGTTAGGCAAAATTCTGTGAACTCCATGATCATTTCATTGTGGCATGCGTACTTCATTTGGCGTTGACCCAGAGCATGTTTAATGGCTTCGAGACCCTGCCTGTGGTCTATACAGGTGTAAAGACTAGTAATGTCTAAAACCATCAGCAGGTACCGAGTCCCATGTTAGTTCCTGGATCCTGGTCAAGAAGTCTTTCGTATCCCTTATATAAGATTTCAACTTGATCACTAAGGGAAACAGAATGTTGTCAACAAAACGTGACATGTTCTCAGTCAGGCTGCCAATGGATGATATTATTGGGCGGCCGGGGGGATTTTCCATGTTTTTATGAAGTTTGGGGAGATGGTAAAAAGTTGGTAGCATGGGGGTGTGGTTCCTTAGAAATAGATTTTCGTCCTTTCCGAGCATGTTGTGATTGTACCATTTTTGTACTAGAACGTCGTATCTGGTAATGCTCGTTTGGTACACTGCATTCGTGCATTCCTTGTAGAAATTTCTGTCTGCAAGTTGCCTCAGGGCTTCAGTTCTATATTGGTCTCTACTCATAAGAACCACGTTGCCCCCCTTATCAGAGGGCTTGATCACTATGGATTCATCACTGATCAGGCCCTTCAAAGCTTGGCGTTGGCATTCAGTAATGTTGTTTGTTGAAATTGACGGTTGCGATTTTCTATACAATGTCAGGTCTCTTTTCATTGCCTCCGTAAAGACATCTATTGCATCCCATGATGTTTGTGGTACAAAGGTCGATGCAGGTTTGAACAAGCTTTCTTCTCTTTCTTGATCGACCCCTTGAAGGACAGCCGTTGTGCGATAGTCAGGTTTTCCTGTTGATGATCGGAATCCTGATCTAATCGTAAATCCTCCAGTGCCTCGATAGCTGGTAGGTCTTTAGCGCTGAGTATATCCATTTCATTCATTTTAGGGCCCTTCTTAGTATTTTTTAGGTGCGGGCGCAGTTTAAAATGTTTATGGAGCTTCAGCTTTCTGGTGAATCGAAACAAGCCGATTCTAGTTTGTGTATATTCGAGGTCATTTGTGGGACAGAAAGTGAGACCCAGACTTAAAACTTCCATTTCTGCTTCCGTCAATTGTTTTGATGTTAGATTCACTACAGTCAGGCTGGCTTGGTCGATGATGCCTTTAGGATCCACAGTCACTGCTTCTTGTTCGTCTGACGGCTCGTCCATCGGGAAGTTCTTGCATTTCCTCTTCCTCTTTTTCCCGCCGCCTGCCCTCCTCGTCCTCCTCCTCTGGTTGATGTTGCTGTTGCAGTGGCATCTGCATCTGCATTTACATCCACATCGGGAGGTTTGCTTTTGCCGCCCCTTAGCCAGGAGCTTTTGATTACTTCGTATTCCTCCTGAAAAGGAGTCTTCTTCTGTAGGGCTCCTTGTACATTATGCAGTGCATCTTGTGAATCCGAGTCATTCTGCCTCCGTTGTTCATCCCCTGACTCGTTCTCAGTCAGGTCTGACTCTGAAGTGGCGGGTTCTGTCAAAGTCAAAGTCAAAGTCAAAAAGTAACTTTATTTCGATTGAATTTACAATCATAAAAAGTACATTTAAAAACAAATATTTACAACAATTTATAAAAAAATTTCATTTACTCAATAATTACTGAAGGAAGCATAGCACTATGACTCGGAACATTGAGAGATCATTCAAATTCAACTAAACATTGACACTCTATACAGAGATATAATAGCATAGTAGTCATTTGCACAGAAATGGAGTCTTAAGGGGCAGTAGCCAGTATTTGGGAATGGATTTTCAAACAGGCTTTGAGGTAGCAGGCTACAGTTTTGGCAGTAAACGGAGTATCTAAGTGCTGAAGTGCCAAAAGAGCCGGTCTGCATCTTCTCAGTCCTAACTGTCGGAGAAGTGGGACCAACCAGCGTTTACGCGGGGTCTCATAAAAGCTGCAGAAGAAGGTTACATGCAGGGTTGACTGGCGAGTGTGTCCATCACATGGACAGCTAGCTAGTTCACGTGACCAATCAGAGGGCACAGGCAGTGAGACAAGACGATAAAATAAATCAAACCGAAATCTGGAAAAAAAGACAAATAAGGTTGAATGCCATAGGAGGATTGAATCATCGTTAAATGAACATTTGACTTTTTACCAAGTTCTGAGCACAAACGTAGATCGCTTAAATGGGCGACACATAGTTTCTTCAAAGCTTTTCTTGGTATAGCCAATAGTGATACAGGGTCAGTGAAATATGCAGGGCAATTCAAATCATTCAAAAATTTAAAAACATATAACAGCCAGGGAATCTTTTTCCAATAGGTCAGTGTAAGACAATCAGATATTAGTGACCTAGTGAGATGACATTCCTCCTGGGTCCATATGCGATGCCAAAGGAGAATCGGCTGGTATCTAATGATGTCAGTTAGATACTCCCAGCCGAGCTCCATATGGGTGCCGTAAGTAGAAGCACTTCGGGGAAGGGCTAATATGTATTTCAGAAAATCGTTTTCGGTAGTTTGAAGCTCATTAGCGGGCGTATAGCCCCATACACCAGCTCCATAAGTGGCCACGCTCATACATTTGGCTTGGTAAATCTTCAAAATTACAGCAGGGGCGGGCTTGCCCAGTTTCCTTGAAAATGAAGTCAACGCCTATGTTGTGCGTTGAAACTGCAGTTTCTTGCTGGAAGTGGCAGGTTTCCAGGACAGATGTTTATCAATAAGAATCCCTAGATATGGATATGTGTTAGCAGTTTCTAACCTGGTCTTCCCGATAAAAGGAGATTTACATTTTTGGGCTTTCTTGCCGATGTTCATAACAAAAGTCTTGGACTTATTAACTTTAAGTCCAAGAGAAAGCATGAATTGGCAGTATTTGTCTAGTTGAATCTGGAGTTGGTTGGGTGTCCTTGCTAAAATGACAGAATCGTCTGCATATAGTAATGCAGGGATTGGGCGGGTGTTTATGCAGGGGAGATCTTTGCTGTCAACTAGCATCACTTGCTCCAGCCCGTTTGTGTAGATGTTAAATAGGAATGGAGCAAGGACGCACCCCTGCCTAACGCCTTTTACAATGTCAAATGATTCAGAAAGCTCCCCTTTAAATCCATATCTCACACAAGCTTTTGCATCCGAGTATAGCTCTCGGAGAAAATTCAGCAGTGCAGGATCTATGCCCAGATTACTCAGGATCTCCCACAGCTTGGAATGAATTACACAATCAAATGCGGAACTCAAGTCCACATAGACTAGGTAAAGATTACCGCCTTTGGCCCAGGCATATTTGCCCATGAGCAGAGTCAGGTTTAAGGCCTGTTCAACAGTGCCCAATCCCTCCTGGAAACCAAACTGTAAGTCGGTTAAGATCTTATTCTCTGAGGCCCAGTCCCGGAGACGCTCCAAAATGAGTCTACCGGCGACCTTGCCCAGAGAATCCAAGAGGGAACTGGGCCTGTAGCAGGCTGGATTGTCACGTTCTCCCTTTTTAAATATGGGTAGGAGCACAGAAGTGGACCAAGAAACAATAAGGCCGATCTGAGTCACTGCGGACATGACCTGCGTAACAATTGGGGACCATAGGTCTATGTTGCTCACAAAGATGTCTAATGGGACCCCATCGGGGCCGGGCGCTTTACCGGTCTTTGAGGAGGTCAGCGCAGCGGTCACCTCCGCTAGATCGAAGTGGAGGTCAATAGGATAGATATTGTTGCTTGTGACAGCTGCCACCTCTAGTCTAGAGGCCTCGGTTGTTAAGGTGGGGTCCCCAAAGATCTGTGAGTAGTGTGCTACCCATTTTTCAGCAGGTACTGCCACATCTAGATGCCGTACAGCAGTCGCATCAGCTAAAAAAGGGGCCTTAACTGTTCTCCAAAACAGGGTACAGTCCTTGCTTAATGTGCTCTGATGTAGTTGGGCCCAAAGGTTGTTTTTTATTTCCCGTTTACGGGATTTTTGTGCCATCTTATAGTTTTTTCTTAGGGAGGCAATTAGGGGCATGTCCCTGACTTGATTATGTAGAGCACTTTTTAGTGCGCGCAGGGCTTTACGGCAGTGAGAATCGAACCACCCTCTGGAATCCTTATCATGAATCTTATGTTGGCATGTAAGCTCTTGTCGAATAGCTTCTAGGATTTTGACAAAACTAGAGAGGATCAACTGAGGGGATGATGACTTCTCTAAGCAGTGATAGATAAGGGGAAGGGTTTTTTGGATAATCTTGCTAGTGGCCTCTGAGGGATTGATCTTTGACCATTTGACAGTATAGCCATTGATTTTACTCATCTCCAGGGAATGCTGCGTTAAAAGGCTTGTTTTCGAACAGGCTGGGGATGGGGTATTTAGTACTATAGTAATGCTATTGGAGTAGTGGTCGCTTGAAGGATCAGTACCAGTTATAAAATGTTTTAATCGATTGTTTAAAGATTGAGAACATAAGATAAAATCAATAATGGTAGAAAAACCTCTACCATGAAAAGTCGGCTTAAACTCGACAGCAGGACTCACTAGTTCATTCGCGTATTCAAGTTCTAAAGCAAAAAAACAGTTGTTTAAAGCATCACCAATACTACTATGGGCGAAGTGGGCCAGGGGGACATTGTGCTCGTCTTGGAGCCCACAAATACCTTTGTTATAGTTGTTACACAAATAAACATTGAAATCCCCACCCCACACAACATGACATTGTAGCTGCTGGTTCTTGGCTTTCTAATCCTGCAAATATGAAGCGATTTCCAACAAAGATTTTACACAGTCACCAGGCGTGGAATTATTATACATATTAATGAAATAATAACAAGAACTATTGTCTGGAACTAATTTGAGGATTTGAAAGATTGGAGATACTAGCGGGACTTCCATGGTCGTAAATGGAATTAAGTTGGAAATGTAGATAGCTAAGCCACCCGTGGGTCTTCCGTGAGCGGACGGTGTGGCCGGAAGATGAAATGTTTTGAAGCCCTGGATGTGGATAGGGTCAATTGCCCAGGTTTCCTGAAGGCAGATTAGCTTATAATTATTGGTCACATCTAGCCAGGACTGGAGGTGGATTTTGGATCTAAGGCCAGCTACGTTCCAATATAGGACTGGAAGATCCTGGGTTGATGGCAAAATAGGGTTTGAAATCTGTGGTTCGTCAGAGGAATGTGGGGGTTGGGACAGGGACTGGATAGTTGGGACGGAAAGGAAGGAAGTATATAGAGCCAACCATCCGAGTGCTCTTACAGATATGTTTGGGGTTAGGCGGAACATTGTTGGGGCCGTTGTCTAAGGTAGGTGGAGTTGGTGGTCAGTCTACCAAATCCAAACAATCATATCTATTGGATAATGGTGGGCCTCTCCAGTTGTTAAAGTGGCCGGGTGGTGGATTACTAAAACCATAACCTGACCACTGGTCTCGATCTCTATTCCCACCCCAGTTCCCTACCCTCGTCCAGGACCACGGAGGACCAGCCTTACGTCGTGTGGTCGGGGGGTAGAAGTACGACAGATTATGGGTGGCTATCCCTTCAGTAGAGGTATGATCACCCCAGGAGCAGATGTGCTCAACTGTATTAGGATCTGCGAAGTTTACTATAACGCAGTCGCCCTGGATGTTTTTCGGTTCATTACCTAACCAGGGCACTCTGCGCACAGTAGTAACTCTGTTGTCCATAAAGATTGGAAGAGGTCTGTTGTTGGACAACCAGTATATTACTTTATTTTTTAGTGACCAAACCGGTTCGTCCTGGTTTGGGGAGAGTTCCGGAACACCTGTCAATATTACTACATATGGGGATGCCTCGGGTGGGAGATGAATAGGGTGGCTCCTTCTCTTTCGGTTTTTCGGAATGGTGTTAAATCCAGTAGAGTTTTTGGGATGGGTGGGGGCAGGGGTGGGGACAGCGGGGGTAGGAAAGGAAGAAAGAGGATTTGATTGGGTAGATGATGTTGGCTTGGGATTGGTTACAGGATGGGACGGTAAGGGATTAGAAGATTTAAGGAGTGGTTGCGGCTTGGTTGTAGGTACTGATGATTGTTTTTGAGTGGGCTTCTCTGGGGCTTTTTGTTTGTTGGTATTGGGATTCTGCGCAGAGGTTGCAGGCTTTGATGTATTTGTATTAAGAGTGGTGGGCCTACCTTGCGCCAAGTTGGGATCCTTCTTATTTCCCTTACTTTGGTTTAGGTCTAAAGACAGTTGAGTTAGTTGGGACTGAACCAAGTGTAGAGCTTTTTCTATTGGTTCTAAATAGGATTTAAATAGGTCTCCAATTCTGCTAAGCAGTAAGCTGTCGTTGCTGCATGTGTTAGTTGTAAGGTTACCGTTTTCCATGTCTCCTCCACTGTCATAGCTGCTAGAGCTGGTACAACTGATGTTCAGGTTAACCGAAATGGGATCCACTGTTTGTACGCTTGACAGGGAAGGAGGTTGGTGGGGGGTTGTGGGGTTAAGGATTTGTGGGGAAAGATGAGAAACAGAAGGAGTTGCAGGGATAGTTGTAGGAGGAGGAATGATGGTGTGGTGAGACTTAGTAGTTGCCTTCTTCTTCAATTTTTTGGGAATTGCTCCTTCTCGTACACCCCTAGCTATAGAGGAGGAGGGGGTATCGTCTGATTGGGTAACAAAAATGACTGGAGATTTTTCGAGAGAAAGATGGGATTCGGAAAGATCTAGGGATGCAGATAGGTCCACTGTGCGAGGGACAGTGTGCATCTCTGCATGTGCTGTCACTGGAGGGGGTAGATCAGCAGGACGCTGGGGGGTTTTTGCAGTGGCCAGTAAGCCCATTGAAGAACGTCTGGCAATCATCAGGTCCTGTGAAACCCTCCGTTCCAATAGAATGATACCCTGCTCAATGGCGTCGTTAGCTTTAGTTATGAATTGGTCTATTGGCCCAATGACCTCGGCAGCAGTTTGAGCCTGCTTCTTAACGGTATTCCTGGTGGTTCTCGGAGACATTGTACAATAGGAATCGTAACAGTGGGGAGGTACAGTGAGACTACTAAGGCCAATAGCAAAACTACCGGGACCTGGAAAGAAGTATAATCAGTGACAAAATATAGAAGCAAACTGAAATAGGGTGGCCCAGTCCAGTCCTGCCTGGTCTTGAACGGGCTTAAACGGGCCCGCCCTTGGCCCGGGCTTCGACCCGCGCGCGTTCCGCGTTGCGTGAGGGACTGTTCAATTTATAATGGGCGAGATAGGGGGCGTGGCCGCCGGGGGAAGAGGCACCAGCTGTATGGTGTAGAGGCTGCTGGTCCTCGCAGTCCCCCGGTAAGGCAACAGGTAGCTTGAAGGTCTTAGTGCACGCTGGGAGCGTGCAGGCTGTCCGCCGAATGCGGAGAAGCTCCCACCAGCGGCGCAACCTTACCAAAGCTGATTGGATTTAGCAGTGCGCCCTCCGTGTTCAGCGATGAAGTGACCTCCTTCGTGGCAAAGCAAGTTCAGACGAATGAGCGGCACCCGCGAAGCGGGTGTCGCGAAAAGTAAATAGAGCAGGTGGGGGGCGTGGCCGCCGGGGGAAGAGGCACCAGCTGTATGGTGTAGAGGCTGCTGGTCCTCGCAGTCCCCCGGTAAGGCAACAGGTAGCTTGAAGGTCTTAGTGCACGCTGGGAGCGTGCAGGCTGTCCGCCGAATGCGGAGAAGCTCCCACCAGCGGCGCGACCTTACCAAAGCTGATTGGATTTAGCAGTGCACCCTCCGCGTTCAGCGATGAAGTGACCTCCTTCGTGGCAAAGCAAGTTCAGACAAATGAGCGGCACCAGCGAAGCGGGTGTCGCGAAAAGTAAATAGAGCAGGTGGGGGGCGTGGCCGCCGGGGGAAGAGGCACCAGCTGTATGGTGTAGAGGCTGCTGGTCCTCGCAGTCCCCCGGTAAGGCAACAGGTAGCTTGAAGGTCTTAGTGCACGCTGGGAGCATGCAGGCTGTCCGCCGAATGCGGAGAAGCTCCCACCAGCGGCGCGACCTTACCAAAGCTGATTGGATTTAGCAGTGCGCCCTCCGTGTTCAGCGATGAAGTGACCTCCTTCGTGGCAAAGCAAGTTCAGACGAATGAGCGGGTTCTGTTTCCGGCATACTGCTTGTCATAGCTGTCATGGTTCTTTTCTGAAGAGCTTTCCGAGGGGCGTCGAATTTCTTTGCATATGTTAATACGCACCCAGTCGCGTAGTCATTGGCATCGCGCTCATATTTTTCTTGTTTGCGCATTCTGATTTTATGTTCGTATTTTGCCAATCTCGCTTTCAACTGGTCTCTCATCTGGGATATTGTTGTTTTTATCCCTGTATCCGTTACTTTTTCTAGCTCTTCATTGATCGTATCAATCTCTTCCAGCACTTTCCCCCTATCGCTCCAGGCATATTTGACTAGGATTTTCAGAGTGCCTTCGCAATAGGATGCTGTATGGTCGAACCAGTCTGTAAGCAGTTGGGGATCCGGATGTTCATACGAGGGTACCGTGTGCACTCTCAGTCCCCTAGGTACTCTCTTTTCCTCGATATAGTTTGTTAAGCTTGTAGCCTCCCACCACTTGCGCACTTCGCGCTCGTGTAGTTTCTCCAGCTTTATGAATGTCTCTTTTAATTTTCGATCCTGTGGTGCTTCTACAGGCGTTGTTGTTTTATTCGCCGCCTGCGTTGACGCCCCTTTGCGTTTAAACATGTCCTTTGCCGCATTCATGCGCTCTGTGTCGGAAAACATTATGCCTCTGTTAATGGGTCTAGTTACAAGGACGGCTGCCTTTGTGGTTCTTAGCAACCTAGGTGCGTGTTCCCTCCCGTCTGGCTGCTCTCGATACTACTGGCGTTCTGTTGTTTAGATGCCGCTACACGCTTAGCATTCATGCGTGAAAAAGGAAATGAAAGGAATCCGCTCACCGGCAAGTCCGTCTGTCGTCAGGGGCTCCGGAGTCAGTCCAGCGCTTTCCTTCAATTATATATATATAATAAAACGTAAATGAAGCCTTCCGTACACTATAGCTGAATAATGCTGTTAGGACTCCCCTGTATATTGTAAACAATATATTAAAAACAGGGAAAAACAACAGCAAAGCATGTTTGAAAACTGTTTTAATGCTTAGCACTTAGCACAATCCCTCAGATAGGAATGAAAGCATCGACAGCTCACAGGCTGCATTGTAGAAAACATAGCATTGAAAAGCTAACCCTTAGCAACATAGAAATAAACTGGCACTGTGCCTTTAAGGCAGCCATGACTCCTAGCTTCCCATCATGCCTCAGGGGGTAACAGGTCAGTTGTTCTTTCCGGCTCTTTCAGGCAGGACCCTGGTTACACAGCTCTACCTTTTTCTGATTTTTTGTCAGAAATAATCTCCAGTTTTTGGGAAAATCTCTTCTTACTTCGACGTATAACAACTTGGGAAGTAAGGTACTGTCTTTTTATTGACAGACTTTGGCATTTTTTCCACTCCAAAATGCCATCTCTATTTGACTCCTGCCCTTCTTGTGGAAAAAAGAAGGCCAGGTCAGACTCTCATGCAGTCTGTATACTTTGTCTTCCTAAGGACCATGTCCCCAAGACTTGCCCTCATTGCCAGTCTTTTTCCAAAAGAATTTTGAAAGACAGAGAAAGAATCCGTCTGTATGGACTGGCTGAAAAGGATAGAACATCTTCAAGAGGCAGGTCACCGGTGAGAAAGGGCTCTAAGAGGGCCAGATCCTCTTCAAGAAGTAGGATTCTGCACTCTTCTTCTTCAGCGTCAGGCTCGGCGCTGAACAAACTTCCACCGGTAGGACATATGTCCAAGAGAAGACCATCGACGGCAGGCTCGCCGTTGAAAGAACACAGACATTCAGGTGCATCTCTTCATTCGCCGTCGAAGAATCGTGATTCCCCCGCCGTCGTCAACCCGGTGATGATCGGCGTTGAGAGTAACAAGTCCTCCGCCATCGTCAACCCGGCCGAAAATCGACGTCGAGAAGATCGCATTCGGCGTCGAGGGAGGCTCCGTCTGAGCAGGTCATTCGCTCGATGTCGAGACCCGCATCAGTGAGGTCTGGAGAAGGCTCTGTAGTTTTGGTGATGGAGTCAGCATTACGGCACTCGTCCTAACACTCATCGAGGCGTCATTCACCAGAGCATTCACCATCTACATCTCCAGAGCGACATTCGAATAGGTCGTGAAGAAGGTCTCCTTCGCAACACAAGGGTTCCTCCCCTTTTATTCATTTGTCTCCGAGATGGCTGCTTCCAATCCATCACTGGAGTAAAAACCCTACAGGATCAACAGGGCAAGAGGAGGAATACACCAGTCCACTCCACAGGTCGCCCCTGCAAAGATTGGTACAAGAGGTGGATAGATCTCCATCAACTCGACATAGGGACCGTGCAGGCATGTCAAGGGAGCACAAAACCCTCTGGTTCTCATCACAAGAGGAGAAGGTCCCCTACATGGTCTTCCTCCTCCACTCGTTCCTCTAAGAGGGACTACTCACCCACTCTGTCGGATAGTTCTCAATCAAGGGTATCTCTGATCGACGACATAAATACTTACCATGATGTGCTTCAGAGGGGAGCACAGAAGCTGAACATCGAGATGTCGACTCCTCAGGTCACTACAACGATTATTTTTGAGACACTCCATCAGAGATAAGTGTCTCGACCGTTGCTCCCTCTGGTTCCTGGTCTTCTGGAACCGGTGATGGACATTTTTTTAACTCCATCTTCAATTAAGGCTGCACCGGCTAGAATCCAGAAGAAATATAAGCCGGCAGAGAAAGACCCTTTTTTCCTGAAATCAGATCCGCCTGCGGACTCTGTGATCATTGCGTCGGCAAAAAAGTAGATCCCAAGATCCTTGGGGACGGAAGGTTTGCGGTCTGTAGCATCTTCTCTGAAAGTGTCTAGTGCAGCAGCCTTATTAGGCCGCTATGACTGGGCCTTATGGGACTCCTTGGACCGTTTCAAGGAAAATCTTCCAAAAGAAGACCAAAGAGACTTTGAGGAGGTTATCAAAGAGGGATCCCTCATAGCCAACCAAGTGATTAGCAAGGCAGCGGATGGTGCTACTCTGTCGGCACATTCTTATGCGCATGGGATTTGCGCTGGGCGGTCTGCTTAGTTGAGACTAACGGCTCTTAAACCAAATGCACAACAGAGGATCCTTAATCTACCCTTCTCTGGCTCCTCCCTGTTTGGCTCCCACACCGATGAGGAGATGGCGAGGATAAAAGCCGAGTTAGACACTCTCAAGGCTGTGGGACTCGAAAAGAGTACAAGCAAAGATACAGGCCCAACCAACACAAGGGCTACCAACAGAGGGTTCAAACCCCTCAGTGGTCTCAAAGCAAGTAGCAAGGCAAGTCGCAGTTCCAAGGCCGAGAGTCAAACAGAGGTAGAGGAGGTCATCAGCAGCAATCCTCCAACACAGCCAGATCAGCAGGGAAGCAATGAACACGAGCTTCCTCTGGACCCGTTGCCCACTCCAGTGGGAGGAAGTGTTTCACATCATCTGAGAGAGTGGTGCAACATAACAAAAGATTGTGGGTGCTCAGTATACTGCGCAATGGATACTCACTATGTTTTTGTGTGCCTCCAAAGGACAGTCTTCCAAAAAGATCACGCCCTCACCAGCTAAAGTCGCTTCATCAGGAAGTGGTAATCCTTCTGCAAAAAAAGGCCATAGAAGAGGTAACTCGTGCTCATCAAGGGAAGGGAGTACATTCCAGGTACTTCCTTGTGCCAAAAAGAGATCAAGAGCACAAATTCAGACCTATCCTGGATCTTCGATCGTTGAACAAAGTCATCTTGAAGGAGACGTTTTGCATGTTGGCGCTTCATCAAATCTACAAGAAGGAGATTGGATGTGTTCGATGGATCTCCAAGATGCGTACTTCCACATACCAATCGTTCCACGTCATTGCAAGTACCCACAGTTCGAGGTTGGCAGCAAGCATTACCAGTTCAAGTTTGTTCAAATCTGCTCCACTGATTGGGCCTTCATGTAAACATGAAAAAATCAGTCCACCGGCCTACTCAGATGATCCATTATTTGGGCTCCACTCTGGATTGAAACATAGGAAGAGCGTTTCCTTCGGAGGAGAGACTTTTTTCAATGCAGCAGAAATGCGATGCTCTTCTCCAGGCAGCTCAGCCAACGGTCTTTCAAGTGGCATCTTATTAGAATTGGGGGTCTCTGGTTGGCACAGGTAGGTACTTGTGACAAGCAGGGACCATCTCCTCTAGTCAGGGCAAGAGAATTACCCTCTTAAAATAACCCCTGCTCACCCTCTAGGCGGCGTGGCGCGAGCAGTCAAGGCTAGTTCAGAGGCGATGTAAGTTAAGCATTTGTGACCACATACAGTAACCCAGTGACAACACTACAAATGGACACCACACAAGGTTTTGTATAAAAAAATAGGTATACTTTATATAGAATTATCACAAGAACAATAAACAACAAAAAGAATCCACAGTACTATTAAATTTCAAGAGTTTTGGTTAAAACGGTGTAAATCAAAGTTCTGTGCGAGTCGGTAGCATTGTCCGGCTACGGCGTGCTGAAAGAACACAGAGTCTAACAAATCCAGGGGACCGCGGCGGTCCGGGTCCACTCAAATGTCGACAGACTCAAATACAGTACCTTTTCCTTGAGCCGGCCGGCACGGATGTGCGAGCCGGTTCCGGGGATCGTCGCGGTGTACAAAAAGAAAGCGTTGCAGGTCACGGTGTCCCTTCCGTCGCGGTGCAGGCTATGGCTCATTGACGGTGTCAAGACATAGTCGGTGAGCGCAGAGCTTGCGTTATTCGAGGCGGATGTTGCTCAGTGAGGTGCCAACAGGACACTGGGCTGGTCGTGAGGGTCGGTCACAGCTCCCTACCTCTGTAGCCACTGGAACAGCAGCAATTCACAAAGGCTGGTGAAGTCCACTGGTCCTGGGACTTCGGTCAGGGGGCAAGCTTTCTTCCAAGCCGTTGGAGATCTTTTTAGCACAAGTTGAAAGCAAAGGTAAAATCCACAAAGTCCTTTTTCCTCTCTAGGCAGACAGGCAACCACTGCAGGCCAATCCCCCAAGCAGCACTTCAGCTTGGGAATAGTCTCTCCTCAGTTTCATCAGGTTCCTTCTCCTCAACAGAGGTTTCTTCTTGTCAGTTCCAGGAGTGATATAATTTCATGGGATCAGGGCCCCAATACTTATACCCCAAAATCATTTGTTCTCTGTGGGGAGAGGGGCCTGTGCCCAGTTCAAGCCAGTTCTGAAGCACTCTGTTTACCAGACTTCTCCTTCCCTTTCACAGCACCGGACAGGCACATCAGACGCCCCACAGGAGGTGGAGCCAGCACTGTGGAAGGCAAGTACAGTCATGGAGCACTTTGTTGACAGTCTTACTACTCTTCTTTCAGTGTGCAGGGCAGAGACATCAGACGCACCACAAGGGGTGGAGCCAGCAATGTGGGGGGCGGCACAGTCCTATTCAGGTCCCAGGTGCAACTCCTCCCTCACATCTGGTTGCAGATCTCCCTATTCACCAACGGGCTGCCCTAGCCTGTCTCCTGGAATTCCCCAATCCTGTCACACACAAACCAAGACAAGGAATACACAACCTAGCAGAGGCGGGCTCAAATGGTTAGGCAAGCAAATACCTACTTTCTAAAAGTGGTATTTGCAAACACAGAATCTTAAAATAAACTTTACTAAAAGATGTATTAGTCCAGGCATACTAAACTCGAATTTCTACCATGTTCCCTGAGTCTGCTAGGATTATAAACATGTAACAATCCAGCAGCTCATTCTAGCCTATGGAGAACAGGTAGCCTTGCAATAGTGAAAAACAAAAATGGCTGTAATTCATTATTAGGACATGCCACACACATCAGAGCTTGTCCTACCTTACACTTACAATGCACCTTGCCCTTAGCCCTACCATAGAGATGATTAAATATGAAGAAAAGAGAAGGTTTAGGGACTGGCAAGTGGGTGCACTTGCCCAGTCAACATGACAGGACCAGACTGCATGCAAGCTCTGCAATGGCAGACCTTAGAAATGTTTTATAAGGCCGCCTCTGTGGGTGGCACAACCAGTGCTGCAAGCCCACCAGCAGCATTTGGATTTACACGCCCTGGGCACACTCAGTGCACTGTACTAGGGTCTGACAAGTAAACCAAATATCCAATCATATAACCACTAATCAATACATCAATTTACAGTAGGGAGCAGTCACACTGTGGCACTGGACAGCAGTGGCACAGTGCCCAAAGCATCTAACACCAGAAAAACACACGAGGCAACAGCAAAAAATGGAAGGGAGACCCACGCCAATGGTGCCAGGTCTAACACATCTCTACTAGGGTCAATGGCTTCTTGCATCTTTCTCATGCCCAACGCCAGGCTGAGGATGAGACCTTTGCAACAGGATCTGGAGGGCAAGTGGGATTAAGCATCAGGTCACTGGAAAGACAGGATTGTGCTCTCTCAAGCAGCAAAGTCGTCCATTCTATGGTGGACTCGACCGAAGAACCTCTTGGTGGGAGTCCCCTTCCATCATCCAGTTCAGGCACAGTCCTTGATCACGGTGCATCTCTACAAGGATGGGGGGCACTCATGGATTGCCTTCAGACGCAGGGCCGGTGGTCCAGCAAGGAGCAGTCCTATCATATGAACATGTTAAAGCTGCGAGCAGTCCATCTAGCTCTAGAAGCTTTTCAGCCTTCAATCAAATCCAACTCGATTCTGATGTTATGTTATGTTAAATATGCTTATATAGCGCTCGGCTGCCCCAGCAAAGGGGCGTCCTGGCTCTCATAAAGACAGAAAGTGTAGCTGCAGATGGAACTAGCAGTAAACATAACAATACCAGCCTAACAGAAGAGGTGGGTTTTCATTGCCTTTCTGAAGGATAGAAGATCGTTCAGGCCGCGGATCGGGGGATGTAAGGCATTCCAGAGCTTGGCCGCAAGATATCGGAAGGAGCGACCGCCCATCCGGGCTAGCTTAATGCGCGGGACAATTGCCAAGTTCTGGCCTTCTGAGCGGAGGGTGCGTCTGGGTAAGTAAGGTGATAGAAGGGGAATTAGCATGTGTGGTGATGCAGTTTTCAAGATTTTAAACGCCATGCATAGGGTCTTGAAGTGGATCCTCTTCTCCACCAGGAGCCAGTGCAGTTTAATTAAGGTGCTTGCCACTGACTGGTGCCGGGGAATACCAGTCAGCGCTCTGGCTGCCGCATTTTGGACGCGTTGCAGCCTTGTTTTCTCCGCTAGCGTAGTCCAGCCGAGAAAGAATGGCAGACTGAACCACTATCTGCCGTGTTTTAGGGTCAAAGAACTTTAGGATTGGCCTGAGATTCCGCAGGATCCCAAAGCAGGTGGCCGTGACCTTTTTTGTCTGTTGGGTATAATTTAAGGCAGAGTCAATCCAAACTCCGAGGTTTTTTACATGGTTTTGGGGTCTGGTAGCTTGCTAAGAGCCTCAGGCCACCATTTGGCGTCCCAGGTACTCTCTTCTTTGCCTACCAACAGTACATCTGTTTCACCAGCGTTATGCTGAAGGTAGTTAGAGGTCATCCAAGTGGTGATGTCAATGAGGCATTGTTTGAAGTTCTTCGCGCTCAGCCCGTTTCCATCCCTCAAGGCCACCACCAGCTGGGTGTCGTCGGAGTAAGATATGAGCGACAGCCCCCCTCTTCTGGCGACCTCAGCTAATGGTCGGACATAAATGTTAAATAATGTGGGGCTGAGCGCCGACCCCTGGGGGACACCCTGTCTGATGGGACACTCTTTGGAAATAAATGGAGGAGTAGATACTCTGACTGTCCTTCCTGATAGAAAAGACTTGAACCAGTTCAGGGCCTGACCTGTAACTCCAATCTCCTGCAGTCTGAACAACAGCACCTTGTGTGAGACCGTATCGAAGGCAGCACTGAGATCTAAAAGAATCAGTGCTGCCGTATCGCCGGAGTCCAGGATGTTCCTGAGATTTTCCATCACACTTAAGAGGGCCATTTCCGTACTTTGACCCGCCCAGAAGCCATGCTGAGAATTATCCAGGATGGAGTTGGCTGTCAAGAATTTAGTCAGGATAGAGTTGACATATGACTCTGCCACCTTGGCTGGCCAAGGAAGTAACGAAATTGGCCTGAAATTCTCAGGTAGAGTAGGATCTAATGTGGGCTTTTTTATGATGGGAGTGACCCAAGTGTGAGAAGGTGGCCTGATATGCAGTGCTCACTATTCTAGTGATCACTATGTATCAGTCCAACAACCCTTATTGATGATTGGTTGTAAGTCAACCTTATAGACCAGCTATCCTAGTAGCGTGGATACGAGCAGTCTAAGGCTAAAGACTCGAGAGGGCGTGTTAAGCCAGCTGTTATACCACACATATACCCCTTGAACACCAAGTGAAAGGACACCACACAAGTGTTATGAAAATAAACAGTGTATTTATTAGAATCACAACAGCCCTGTACTCTTTATGAGGACAGGGTACTAAGCACAAAACAAAACTCTTACGAAAATACTTAAGTTCGCACAGTATATACAAATGCCCGAGGGGCACGGAAAACCATATACTCTGAAAGTGGAATGCGAAATTACTAGCAGGTAAGTACAGTACTAATAGGCTTTGGAATCACTAGGACTTGACTATAGAATCTTTAGATTACTTCTAGGAGGCCCAGGGGACTCGGGTGCAGAGTGTGCACTCTCACGCGTGATGCGGGACAAAGTCTATGGTAGCTAGTAAAGACAAAGTTAGTGTTCTCGGGCGAACCCGACCTGGTAGGAGGAAAACGAAAGTGGATTCTGACCCTTGGATAGTGAGGCTATGCTGGGGCACCGAAATGCCGAAGTTACCTAGCCCATGGGCTGCAGCTGCATAGGTCTCAAAAGACGTCGGGAATCCTCGTAGACGGACCAGGAGCCTGGAAGAAAGATGCTGGCAGGCGACCAGTGAAGAGAGTTCGATGTGATCCAAGCCTGGATCTTGAAGATGGACGATACCTGAAAGCAGAGGGGACCAAGTTCGTGAATGCTAGCCAGTAGTCAGGTGGCACCAGGAGGGCACCGGATGGTAGTCACCTCGACTAGGTGAGTGGGCGACGCTTTGATCTGCAGATCTCACGGACCAGGAGGCGTTGTCGGCAACCAGGATGGAGGAGCGAGCTGTCCCATGATGGATGATGCTGTCAGCGTCGCTGGACCCAGGATTGGGCAACAAAGCCTTGGCTAATTCAAGCCCACGCGGTGGACCTAAAATGGCGTCTTGAGTTGACCAGGAGGGTCCGGGGTGCTCCTCTCTTGGAAGGGAGCAAGGGCAAGTCTGGAGCAACCAGACCAGCAGCAGTGATGTCGTCGGGCGTCGTTCAGAAGGCCACAAGCCAGCGGGCTAGTAGCCAAACAACGCGGTGAGCAGCAAAAAGCAGAAGGGCCCCACGCAGATCGTGGAGATGCTGGGAGGCTGTACTTCGGTGCTGGAGCTGCTCAGGGTCGGGGCTTCTCGGACCCCAAAGCACTCACCAGAGGGTCACTCGGCGGGCGTGCTGTAAAGAAGTCGTGCAGTCTTGGCGATAGCCGGTCCCTCGAGGTCTTGTCGCACTCACGGTTCTCAGCTTGGCTGTAGAGGTGAGTAGAGGTCAGAGGTGCCAGGGAAGCCGGGTCTCGTCGAGCTGTGTCGTCGGATTCCTGAGGAAGGACTTGCAGCAGACCGCAGTGTTCTTTAGATGGTGCCTGCGGATGCAGGGTGACTACTCCTTAGTCACAAGGGAAAATCTTGAAGAAGAAATCTTGAAGTCCTTTCGCAGAAAGTCGTGTCTTGATTCCAAAGATGATCTAATTTGAACAGGGGGCCCACTCCTATCTTTATACTAAGAAAAGGGGCTGACCCGGTGACTAGGTCCTGCCTATGGGTGGGACTAGGAGGGGGGTGGTTACACCCCTCTCCCATGCCGGACTTTCCCCAGGCCAGGGGCTGGTGTGCCCCTGGAACTGGTTCTGACCGGCCTATGCGTAGTGAGCACCGGGGTGCCACTCAGCAGTCACCTTCCTGTAAAGCCCTGCCTACCCAGGATACACAAAACCCTGTCTGGGATGGTGCTAGCATGCTAGCACCGCCCCGGACACGAAACCCTTTGTCCAGGCTCTCCTCCCTGGAAGGACTCCCAGCAGCAGGAGGTCAGACTCGTGTCTGTGGTGGCAGCATCCATTTTGTGGAGCTGAGGCTTCGTTTAACTTTAACCGGGGTTCACAGTTACCTACATGTCGTGTCCCTCTAGGAGGGTGGAATGCTAACCCCGTCGCCAGAATTGGCGAGGGGTTAGTATTCCAATTCGTATGACACCTTACTCGACATGTTTTGATAAAGCAATACCAAAGATAGCATTTAACCGCGAGGATTATAATGCACTTAAGAGTATATGGTATGCGTTATCATGGAACAGCTATTAGGACTTGGTTCCGCAAGCTGCAAACGGGCTCAGCTCATGCCAGAGCACCATTTCACACGATTCCATGCACTCTGCCTTCAGGATTGTTAAGGCCTGCCATAGGAGTGACTGATAGGAATCTGTGTGTCCATTTTTAGGGTTAGATATAGGGATACTATATCTAAAGCAAAGGGTGATTACACCACCTTGCACCAGCTGTCGTGCAGCCAGTTGTGTCAGATTTAGATGGCCATCCAGGGGTGGCATAATACATGCTTCAGCCCCTGGTAGGCCCTGGGTACACCTATGCCCTGAGTTACAGGGTCTGATAAGGTGGCCCAGTACCAATTGGAAATGTACCTAAGGTACATGGAATCCATTTTACAGCGATAGCAGTAGGCCTGGGGTCCTGATTGGCAGGGTCCCAGGTCGACTATGTCAGAAACCAGCTAAAACACAGGGCAAAAAGTTGGGGGCAACCATAGTCAGGAGGTACCTTCCTACACAAAGCTTGTTTCCATCTGGCGGGAATGATGGCAGTGGAAAAAGATGAGTTGATAATATCCCTAAGGGGCCCAAGCAGTGTCCTATCAGCGGTTCTAAAGTAGTCGGTTTTAGGGGATCCGCTGGTGAACCTGATTTGACTTTGTTACACAGATGAAGGAACTGCTCCTGACTAAGTGCCGGTATGTCAGCTAGTATGGAGGTGGCCATAGTATCTGAGGGAACATAGGGGGGCAGTGTGGGGAAAGCCTTGTAAATTTTCTCTATTTTCTCCATGAAAAAAGATGCGAGGTTCTCGCATAAGGAGGGTGACAAAATAAGATTTTGGACCATTTGTTTTGTGCTGAGTTCTTTTAATATTTTGAAGATGGTTTTAGAGGTGTTCTGACTACACCTGATTTCGTTCGCATAATAGGTGGCGCGTACCCTGCAAATATTGCGGTGGTAGTTTTTTTGTGCTTGCATATAGAGGGTTTTGAGTTCGGCATCATACTCTTTTCTCCATTTCCATTCAGCAAGTTTACATTCTTTTTTCAGGGAAACAAGCTCCTCATTCAAACAGTTAACACGACTACCATGTATTACCTCAACAAACAGGGTGGTACACACTCTCGCCCACTCTCCCTGGAAGCTCAAGCGATTTGGCACTGGCTTCTAGCCCGGGGCCTCTCCATCACGGCGGTGCTCCTTCCAGGTGAGAAAAACGTGCGAGCAGACGCACTCAGTCGGCACTTAGAAGATCAGCCAGACTGGGTGCTAAACAATGAGGTGGTGGCGGACATTTTCCATCAGTGGGGTCGACCTTCAATAGATTTGTTTGCAGAGGACCATAACAAAAAATGCCACGCTTTCACGTGCAGGTTCTACCGCCCAGGGACGAAGGGGAATGCGCTTTTTATGGATTGGTCTAGAACATTTGCATACGCCTTTCCTCCCCTACCTCTAATCCCAAAGGTGGTGTCCAAGCTCATCAGATCCAACATGACGATGTTCTTGATGGCTCCATACTGGCCTCGTCAGTGGTGGTACCCAGAGCTATTACAGAAGTCGGTACTCCCCCACAAGAGGCTGCCTTACAGATCGGACCTTCTGACCGAGATAGGCGGGAAGATTCTCCATCCCAGCCTTCCCTCACTGAGCTTGGCAGTATGGCTCCTGAGGTCCTGCAATATGGACACTTGAATCTACCGCAGGACTGTATGCACATCTTGAAGGAGGCAAAGAGACCATCCACAAGGGCGTCATACGCTTTTAAGTGGAAGAGATTCTACTTGTGCTGTGCATGTAATCATTTTAATCCTACAACGGGGCTGGAGGAGTTAATTCTTCCTTACCTCCTTTATTTAGCCAAGGCAGGTTTGAAGTATTCATCGATCAGGGTGCACTTGGCGGCCATTACGGCCTACAGAAGGTCACCCAACAAGCCTTCCTTTTTTCAACTGCAGGTGGTCAAGGATTTCCTACAGGGTTAGAAGAAGGTGTATTTCCCTGTTCGGCCTCCTTCTCCTCCTTGGGAGTTGAATCTAGTCCTTTCCAGATTGATGGGTCCTCCCTTTGAGCCCATTCGAGCCCATTCATAAGGCCACACTGCAGCACTTGACATGGAAGACCGCTTTCCTAGTGGCAATTACATCAGCGTGCCGGGTAAGTGAGATCCAAGCGCTAGGTGCCAAAGAACCATATACTGTGTTTCACCACAACAGGGTGGTGTTAATGACTCATCCTTCGTTTTTGCCGAAGGTTGTGTCTGATTTTCATGTTAAACAAACAATCTCTCTACCTTCCTTCTTTCCCAATCCTACAACTCTTGTGGAGAGGTCACTCCACTCCTTAAGAGAGTGGTCAAGTTCTATTTGGAGAGAACGAAAGCCATAAGGAAATCAGACCAGTTGTTTCTAAATTATGGTGCCAAGAGGACAGGCTTTCCAGCTTCCAAACGGTCCATTTTCAAGATGGATAGTGTCCTGTATTAGATTGCCCAACCAGTTGGCAAACAAACTCCTATTGTTGTCTCCTAAAGCACATTCCACTAGGGGGAAAGCGGCTACAGTAGCTTTCTTGCATGACTTGCCAATGGCAGAGATTGGCAAGGCAGCAACCTGGAGATCGGTACACACTTTCACAAGGCATTACTGTCTTGAATCCGACTCCAGGGCGGATACCCAAGGAGGCCAAGCCTCCTTGAGGAATCTGTTCAGATAATAAGATATCTGTGTTTTCAAGTTTGGTTATCTGAGCTTGACTGATTCTTCTTCTTTTTCCTTTGCCCGTAGGTGGAAGAAGTGTTACTAGCTATTCTATTCTAGTGCTTATGACTATTGACGAGGATCCCCTGGAAGAGAAGGATTAGTTACTTACTTGTAATCCTAGTTCTCTTCCAGGGGTATCCTCATCAAAGTCATAAGCAACCCTCCCGCCTCCTCGGGCAAAGGAACTTTGTTTAAAGAAATGTAATCGCTTTGTGCCCTGGCCTTTGGGTCACCACAAAGAACAACTGACCTAACTGTCACCCCTGACGCATGATGGGAAGCTAGGGGTCATGGCTGCCTTAAAGGCACGGTGCCAGTTTATTTCTATGTTGCTAAGGGTTAGCTTTTCAGCTTTTCTATGCTATGTTTTCTACAATGCAGCCTGTGAGCTGTCAATGCTTTTAGTCCTATCTGAGGGATTAGCTGAGATTGCTAAGCATTAAAACAGTTTTCAAACATGCTTTGCTGTTGTTTTTCCCTGTGTTTAATGTATTGTTTACAATATACAGGGGAGTCCTTACAGCCTTATTCAGCTCTAGTGTATGGAAGGCTGCATTTATGTTTTAATATATGTATATATTTATTTATATATGTATGGAGATACATATATGTTTTTCACATATATGATTGTGTTTCCGGGGTCCCGCGCATGGGCGGGAATATTCTAGTGCTTATGACTTTGACGAGGATACCCCTGGAAGAGAACTAGGATTACAGGTAAGTAACTAATCCTTACTTACCTGAAATCCTAGTTCTCTTCCACGGGTATCTTCATCAATAGTCATAAGCAACCCACCCGCTTCCCTAATGATTAAGATAAATGTCATTTCTTTGTGCCCTGGTCTATGGGTCTCCGCAAAGAACAGCTTACCTAACTGTCACCCCTGAGGCATGAAGGGAAGCTAGGGTCATGGCTGCCTTAAAGGCACGATGCCAGTTTATTCCTATGTGTTTCTATGAGGTTAGGTTTTCAGCTTTTTACACTGAGTTTTTCTGAAATGCAGCCTGTGAGCTGGCAGTGCTGTCATTCCTCTTTGCAGGATTATATTTTTTCTGCTGCACATTAAAGCAGCTCAATTGCTCTTTGTTTTCTTCACTGCTTCGTGTTGAGTGTGTATATGTGTGCAAAGGGAATTCTTGTAGCATTGCTCAGCTCATCTTTTCTGTATGGAGGGCTGCATTTGTGTGTATATATATATATGTATGTGTATATATATATATATATATATTTAGTAGCAAGTAAAAAATAACGCTGCACTCTTCTCGGATAGGTTTCAACTCAGTTTATTCCAGCTCTGAGATACTTCCTTCACTCTCACGTTTCGAACAAAACTGTTCTTGATCACGGTAGTTACAAGTCCGTCTTTAGTTTCATGTTTTATACTCTTACCCACCACTTGGCCATTATGCAGCATTGTGGGTGAGGTAGTTTCAACTCGGCTACAACTTACGGTAAACCGGCACTTAGTCCGTAACTACCGAACAGATAATTGACATAGGCGTCAAATTAATCGCCACACAAAATATTCAATCTGAATTGGGCTGACAGTTTGTAAAAGGATATCGATTTGGCTTAACAAAGTCGAGTTGAAACTACCTGACCCACAATGCTGCATAATGGCCAAGTGGTGTGTAAGAGAATAAAACATGAAACTAAAGACAGACTTGTAACTACCGTGATCAGGAACAGTTTTGTTCGAAACGCGTAGGTGAAGGAAGTATCTCAGAGCTGGAATAAACTGAGTTGAAACCTATCCGAGAAGAGTGCGGCGTATTTTTTACTTGCTACTTAATAAACAACGAGCCGAGTCCTTGGCTCGCCGCCGGCACCAGCTGGAAGCTGCTCCTCCTTGCTCAAGGACGTTTGCTGCTAATATATATATTCAGGACCAGGCCCACGATCCGTGAGGGGGAGGCGCTCGTTTGTCAGGAAAGTGGACAGAAGCGAGGAGCTTTTCTTAAGGGTGCCCCCGGCTGTAACAAGCTACAGGAGACAAACCTGATGGATGAGGCCACCATGTGAGAAATTTCCTTTTTACTGCGTGATTCGCACTCGGCGCACAGAGTGCTCAGTGGAGTTTTGCCATCACCTACACTGAAATCCGGTAAAGAGAACGGAGGACAGGTGAAGAGGATTCTGGGAATTGCAGTCTCAAACAACTGAACAATATATAAATGAGACTGGGCAGCAAAGGTAACCTCCAATTAATGAACATTCTGTAAAGCGTTACTTACAACAATCGAATAAGAATGGTACTAACCTCTGCAGCAGAAATGAACTGTGAAAATCTAAAACCTTCCCGAACAACGATGCCTGTCCCCTTAAATCCGGAACATTATAGACTGTGGTCCCTCTTCAGTGTTTTAAAGCTACGTTCCTTTAAAATCAGCAACGAACCCATTGATGTAGTAGCTGTTGGCATTTGATAAAGAGTCAAGGGACTCGAAACGCGTTATGCCTGAACTTTTAACTTTAATAAAATCCATCTGGAAGAGTATTGCTGGTGTGGCCTGGATTGCGTCGCAGAAGCAGCGCGTGATGTTGTATGCATTGCACAGGAGTGTCTGACACACTTCAGGACCAGGCCCACGATCCGTGAGGGGGAGGCGCTCGTTTATCAGGAAAGTGGACAGCAGCGAGGAGCTTTTCTTAAGGGTGCCCCCCGGCTGTAACAAGCTACAGGAGACGAACCTGATGGATGAGGCCACCATGTGAGGCCCGCCTTGGTCGGGCGAATGGAATTTGAAACAGCTAGGGTATGCGGAAGACTTTTCTGAAGCACGGCATACTCGACGCTTTAAAAGACTGGCTACATCAATGGTCGTGAAACTATACAAGCACAACGTGGCCGAGACATGGAAATTTCCTTTTTACTGCGTGATTCGCACTCGGCGCACAGAGTGCTCAGTGGAGTTTTGCCATCACCTACACTGAAATCCGGTAAAGAGAACGGAGGACAGGTGAAGAGGATTCTGGGAATTGCAGTCTCAAACAACTGAACAATATATCAATGAGACTGGGCAGCAAAGGTAACCTCCAATTAATGAACATTCTGTAAAGCGTTACTTACAACAATCGAATAAGAATGGTACTAACCTCTGCAGCAGAAATGAACTGTGAACATCTAAAACCTTCACGAACAACGATGCCTGTCCCCTTAAATCCGGAACATTATAGACTGTGGTCCCTCTTCAGTGTTTTAAAGCCACGTTCCTTTAAAATCAGCAACGAACCCATTGATGTAGTAGCTGTTGGCGTTTGATAAAGAGTCAAGGGACTCGAAACGCGTTATGCCTGAACTTTTAACTTTAATAAAATCCATCTGGAAGAGTATTGCTGGTGTGGCCTGGATTGCGTCGCAGAAGCAGCGCGTGATGTTGTATGCATATATATATATATATATATATATATATATATATATATATATATATATATATATATATATATATATTTTAGCAGGGCTCTCCTCACGATGGAGGAGAGAAGGATTGAGTCGCAACCTCCATCCGGTTTGAAGTATGTTAATTTATTCTTTTAAAAGCGGCATTGTTCTTAGCTCAAATGCATTTCGCTCACTCCTGTGAGCTTCGTCAGCGAGAAGAAGAAGAGGCGCCGCAGGTTCAGGACATCACAGCTCACCACAAGACCCTCAATGTTCCGGTACTTACGTTTTTAACCCCTTGTTGGGAACCAGTTTCAGCTGCTGTTTGGATTTGCTGCATGCTGGGTCTTGTAGTTGGCTGTTGCCTTCGGTGCGTGTTTGCATGTCGATTTTCGCCTCCCATGCCTGCCGGAAAGACCCTTGAAAATGTCCTTTGCAACATCTTCTGGGACCCTGACCATAGTCTAGTCTATGGGGGCACCTCACACCCTTTCGTGTTTTACACGTTCCGCAGGTTGGTCCAATTTCGGGTGTGAATGGCGCTCTGATGGGCGGTGCGTTTCTCTTGGGCCGGACCTTGGCACCATGAATATTTTAGCAGGGCTCTCCTCACGATGGAGGAGAGAAGGATTGAGTCGCAACCTCCATCCGGTTTGAAGTATGTTAATTTATTCTTTTAAAAGCGGCATTGTTCTTAGCTCAAATGCATTTCGCTCACTCCTGTGAGCTTCGTCAGCGAGAAGAAGAAGAGGCGCCGCAGGTTCAGGACATCACAGCTCACCACAAGACCCTCAATGTTCCGGTACTATACTATATATACTATATACTATATATATATATAGCTTCATCTATATTTTTCACATATATATGTATATATTGCTTCCGGGGTCCCCGTGCATGGGCGGGAATATTCATATGTCTAGTTCTCTTCCAGGGTTATCCTCATCAATGGTCATATGCTTAAGACTATTGATGAGGAAAACCCTGAAAGAGAACAAGGATTACAGGTAAGTAACTTATCCATCTGTGGAGGGTTAGTTGAAAATTGAACAGAGGTATTGAATAAACTAATCCTAAACAGTTTGTGAAATTTTATCAAACTTGACCCCCCCAGCGGTTTAACCACTGTGAGTTTATGGGCCCAGGTGAGTATATGGTAGTGGAGTATCTGTTGTTGGTGATCTGCTGGATCACTGTCATTACTGTTTTAATTATTTTATACAACACACTGCAAAAATCCTCCACAGCCAAATACAGTCTAGCAGGTATATTCAAAATATTTGCTGTTCATCTGGCATTTTCAATGTGTATTCGATGCGTAAAAGCCAATTAAAGCGTCTCTGGTTGGCCTACTCTAAGGCTGGTATGCTGATCGTGCGTCTTTTCTTCCAAGTTGTCGGCAAATTGTAGTAGTCTTGAAGTCACACCAAACACAAATTAAGTAAAATATCCTTTCTTATTCCACACAATAACAGGCCCAAAAGATAACACAACAAAGTGAAGTGAATGCGATGACAACCTTCCCAGCTATGTCCCGCAAAATTCCACCGCCACAGTTATACACTACCCACATTGTATAATGGAACATTACCTAAAGTAATATTCTATTATGTGTACCTAATGCATTGGTACAACAATAATGTGTAAATATGTGATGTACAAAATAGCTCTGCTGTTTTGTTTTATGTTTCCACATCTCCTTCCCAACAGGTTCTGGTTTCTCCTGGATACAACACATATATTTTGCAATTCTGATTCAATCCATTGCACTTGGTGACTGGCATACTCCTGCTGTAATAATAAAAATGAAATATTTAAAACGTTGAACTCTCCTTGGTGGTTGGTTATCACTATTTCAACGTACCCTAACATTTTGAAAAATGTATTGTAGGTACGGAGATATATTTGCTCAGAACACTTCAGAAGTCCTTATCTCCATTGTAGCTATTTGGCTGGGTACAGCGACGATTAGCGGAATGATCCTGGCAGGGATGAGTTCATTGGCTTCAAATAGTGATGCACGAAGAGGACAGTATTACTACCGTCTTAAAAGTATACAAAAGAACATGGTATGTATTATTCTAATATCATCATTATTTTCTTTATTTCGGCGTTATTTTGCCATAAAAGATTGTGACAATAACATTTCATTTAAAACCATCCAAAATCCATTTAACATACTATAATATAAGTGATATTTAACATTTTTAAAATACATATGTTTAAAAATCATAAAATATTACTCCTTATCTGTCCGACAGAATCAGTTCGTAACAACATACAACGTCCCATAGCTTTACAGTTTTAGGCCTTTTTTCTTACGAATGAAAAAAATACAGTGAAGGTATCTGCTGACACTAAATACAACAGTCTGTGCTGTGTCAGGTTTAATTATTCTAAATGCCGTCATACATGACCTGGTTCCTAAAAGTTTACACAGGGGTTGAATCCACTTTCTTCTGGCCATAGTATATGCTGGGCAGAAGAAGAGGATATGCATGTCGTCCTCCCTGTAATTACCCTCACACAAGGAACATGTATTTCCTACAGTTGCAATATCATTAACGTTTTTTCTAGACCAACGTGCAAGAGTTGTATTAGTCATAAGGTTGCCATACCTAAATTTCAAGAAAAGGGTTTTTGCAAGTGGGGGCTCAATTTCATCGAGAAAACTCTCAAATAAGGGTACATCCTTAAAAGTTAGAAAGGTACTAACCAGTGACCCACTGTTATTACCGTTATATACTTGATTATTTATATAGCCCCAAAAAGCCTTTTTTACCACATTTTTACAATTCGGCGGCAACCCTTCAGGATTTTTCCAAAAGTGGGGAAGGCCTATTCTAGTAAACCATATTCTCATGTGTTTTAGCCAAACATTGGAATTAGATACATTTAGGCACAATAGCTCTTTTAACCCATTCCTGTAGTCCAGCAGTTCTGGAGTCTAATTAATATTCTAATAAGATTTTCTTCAACGTGCTGGTAAGCCTCTGATATGTGTTTGCAAAATAGATTGTACCTATTCATACCAACCTGTCTTTGCTGCATGTTCTGTCTGACGCTCATGTCATCATAATGGATATGACTAAGTATCTGGGCAGACAATGGTGTTGTAGACAGGGAGAGTTCAGTGGAGAAAAGGGCACTTGCACCGAGGCCAATGAGAGCAGAAGCACCTAGTAGTCGGGCTATATAAACACAGCGAGAAAGGCACAAGAGCTAGGGTGACCAACTGGAATGTAGGCAAATTCAGGACGGTGATTGTAAAAATTCAGGACAAAGGGTCAAAATTCAGGACAAAAATTCAGGACAGAAGGTCAAAATTCAGGACAAAAATTTGGAACAAAGGGTACGTTTTACAGACACATCAGAGGAGGTCGCGCAATAGTAAATAAGTTAATAGACAATCAACATACATACAAGTCAAAATAAGTTTATATTAGTTTGAGAGAATCATGCACTTCACGTTTTTTCCGTATGCCCACAATTTTGAGCAACTCTGCAGGTCTTTTTATGTTATTTCATATGATCATAATCTACTTATATGGTTACTGCACTGGGTTGTTCAGTCTTATATTTTGTTTACAGTTCATGGTCCTGAGCAAGCATGTGTGGTGAGAGAAGTGGTTGGGAAGATTTGTTTGGATGGACTTTATTACTAGCATCTCATATCTGAGTGCCACTGTGAGATATAAAGCAGCACGCATAGGATATAGCTAAATGGGTTTTGCACTGCTGGACTAGAGTGCAATTCTCCGAGTGACCAGCTTTGTGTCAGATGCCACTGGATTCAAGCTAGCCTGGCTGATAAGGGGTGTTACCCCGAAACCGGTACCAGGATGCTTGTTTCCGGTCCAGTGAGATCAGGCTGGACTGTTCCCATGAGGCAAAGGGTCAAGACTGATTTGCATATGGCTGAGTCTGAACTGGGGTGGCGAAGTGAGCTAAAGAATGATGATGGATTCAATCCAGATCTGTGACTGGGCGTGAGTGTGAAAAGTTTCAGCACTCCGTCCATCATCTCTTTGTGTTTGCACTGTGAGATGTAAAGCAGCACACATAGCATGTAGCTAAATAGGTCCTGCCCTGCTGGAATAGAGTGCAATCCTCCGAGTGGCCAGCTTTGTGTCCGATGAATATATTATACATATAATTTTAGCAAAATCAAAAGGTCTTGGCTAATGTGAGACCTAATCTATTGTGCCAAAGTCCATGGGCAAGTACATTTGCAGTTAATGATGATGACATTGCACCCCAGTCTGAAATATGAAAATTGCACCAAGTCACTGAACTGCTGTTGTTCGCATGTACAGCAGAAGAGAGCACAAGGATAGTACCACATCTCTCCTGCCCTGTGTGTTCCTATTTCCAGAGCACTGAAAGTATGCTTTGTCTTTAATCCATACATTGTGCATGAGAAAATGAAAGCAGACTCTGGGAAAAATGAAACACACACATTCTCTTCGTAAAATGTCTAGCCTAGCAGTTTATTTTCTTTTTTTCAGTTGTGCAGAGTCCACTCAAACTGGCTTGAGGATCTGTAAAAGGAATATAGAAGGGTAGGGGAAGCACATAATGAAACTATTATAGCGCACTACACAATAGATTTCACAATAGCAGGAGTGCAGAGAAACAATTTGTGGAGCTCCACATAGAGTATTGTCATAACAGGAGTAACATTTAGAAGGATCACATTAGCATAGAAATGGTAATCATTGTAGCGTGTCTACATAGATGTGCAGAAGGTGTATGACATGAAACCATGACAAGGGAATTGCCTGATCAGTTCTAACCTTGAGATATTGAAAGGTCCACAGTATACAAAAATCCAGCCCAAAAATATACCAGCAAGATATACACTAGTAAATCGGAGCGGTAAGCAAAAAGATTGGATGAAAGCAGGGTAAAGGTAGGAGAGCAGTATAGTTATACCAAGAAGATGAGGATCACAGGTGGGACAGTATAGCCTAAAGTGTCATGCCCACTCACGTGTAGCTAGTTTTATGTCTCAGCAGATGTACTGAGGTGATGAGTACTTTTTAAGATGTACATGATCGAAATTAAGTTTTGATGATGATATAATGCAAACCCCTAAGGTTTATGTCTTCTCTGACTGTAGCTTGCAGGACACAAATGACCTCAAATGGTGCCTGATATGTTTCTGCTGACTGCTGGAGTAAAATGATGAAGAAGAGCTACAGGACAGCCATACGTACAGTACCTAGTGCAGGGCTTTAAGTGGGATGAAAAAACTGGGGGGCCTGTCAAAGGAGCTTGGCCGATGTAACTAAGAGCGTGGCTTAAAAACACGTAAACTCAAAATCTGTGCTTAGCATATTTTGCCGCCCGACTGGTAAATTTGCTGCTTATGTCAGTGCATTCAGATAAATAACACAATAAGTAACAATCCACCTAGAACAAGCCAGGACTTTAGGCTTTATCAATGGTTGTTAGTTGCATAAGACAAATTAGCTGCAACTTTGGCTTAGATGTAAATAATATTGAAAATGCTTCAGTTCTAAAATTATGAGACTGAAAGAACTGCAACCAGTTACATCAAAGGCAGTGAAGCGTGGAACTGCAGCAGAGTTAAGATTTTGTTTCCACCCTGAGGATTAGGGCAAAAATTGAGAGCCCAATAGGGAGACATCCTAGCAACTACTTTTTAGAACTGCACTCGGCGCTGAGCACAGGCAGGACCCGGCCCTCTTAAAGCCCTGACCTAGTAAAACATCCTGTTTCATGAGGCACCGGCACACACAATATCACATCCCATCTATGATTTACTTTGATGTTATGTGCAAGGTGACATTGATATATGTATATTTACTGCAGCTAATATACTACCACAGCCCAAAGCCTACATTTCCACAGTGAAAAGCGCAATAAGAAAAAAATCCTGTTTAAAGCAAGAAGAATACCGACAGGTCAATCCACGAGGGGCCGCATGTCATAAAGGTTTTTTTTAAGCTGCAAAGTCTTTGAATCACGCTTAATTGGCGAAACATCTTTTTACAATGCAAAGAACTTGTTTTAAGAGTGGGGAAAGAGTTTTTGAATTGTGAACGGGTTTTGCGACACCTTCCAAATTTTAAACATGAGCCGGCATGAAAGAGCTATTCGCATCCTCTTTGTGAGTCATGATGTAATGTAATAGTGGTTTGTGACCTCAGTTGTGGTTGTGAAGCGCACTCTTCACAGCTCAGCTTGGAACACCTTAACAATACGATGGCGAAAAATCTTTCACGTCGGGCAGTTTAGGGTCAATTAACACCTATTTATTGCTCATTCAATCAGCCTTTACATGCACAGATTAACCAGGCCCCACATTTCCATTTCCATGAAGCAGCCCGGCACCCTGGCTGCCTCTCCCTCTGATTCACTGCACAGGAGACCCCCTCGCTTCTGCCTGAGCTGAGCCATCTCAACCGCTGAACATTTGCCCTTTGGCCCCTGTAGAGAGCCACCCAGCCCCAAGGTTAAATTATGGACAAATGCCGTCCGTGGAAACTTCCTTCACGGACAACGGACACAACAGTAAATTCACGGACTGTCCGTGAAATTTACGGACGGTTGGTCACCCTAACAAGAGCGCGTATGAAATTACCTTAAAGCACCGGGCCAGAGCTGGGAGGCCGTTTTGCCCAAATTTTTCCTTTTGATATTACCTGGACAAATTAAAAGAGAGAATCATTTATTAGGTTATCGCTGGTGAGGGAAAGGAAATTCATGGGGTAGATTTTGTTTGGACAGGACCCAGAACAGCCCGGTGTTTTTTGTGATAGAAAGAGAGATGAGTATAGGAAGAAAAATAAAGGAAAAAGAGAGAAGGTTCATAAAAGGTATCTGGGGAGACAGTTACACCTACTCCTTTTTATAGTCTGGCTTACAGTGCAGTTGTTGCCAGACTATTAAGTGAGCATCACCAAGAGACAGGAGCTTTGGCTCCGCTCGCATGTTGGGCTGCAGGAGTACACGATTTGATTAGGCAGCAGTTGTGTGCTTCCTCATATTCAGACTGAGCTGAATACAGTCAGCGTATGTCACAGTGGGTAGTTTCTCGTTCACTTCCAGGTACACAATCCATGCTCAGGCAGTCTAGGGTGACATATCAGCGAATGCCAGAATGTGGTCTAGCCACATCCCAGGCAAGGAGAGGGTGGGGGTCAATGTATTGGTAAACAGTCAAAATATCGATTTTTTAATTTCGACTTACACTTATATCGAGTTGCTAATATCGATGGGACAGAATATCGATGTCCAGAATATCGATGGCCAGAATATCGACCCTAAGGTAAGTAATATCGAAATTACTTATATCGATAGCATATATATCGATGTAAGTAATTTCGATTTACTAATATGTGTTAGAAAGTTTAGTTAAGTATTTAAATTAATTGTTATAATATGTGTTTAATATGTTTTTATAAATAAAAAATATATAAAAGTAAATAATATGTTTTACTACCAGAGCGGGTTGTGGGTTTTTAGGGGAATAGGGTGGGAAGTAATTTATTTGTAATTAAATAAATATTTTTTAATGATTAATTTATTTTGCAATTAAATATTAATTGGCAATGAATTATTTCAATTGATTAATTGAATAATTAATTGATAATTTATGTATATTTTTAAATAAATTATATGTTTTACTACTGGAGCGGGTTGTGGGTTTGTAGGGGAATAGGGTGGGAAGTAATTTATTTTTAATTAAATAATTATTTTTCAATGATTCATTTATTTTTCAATTCAATATTAATTGGCAATGAATTATTTTAATTGATTAATTGATTAATTAATTGATAATTTATGTATTTTTTTAAATTAAATTATATGTTTTACTACTGGAGCGGGTTGTGGGTTTGTAGGGGAATAGGGTGGGAAGTAATTTATTTGTAATTAAATAATTATTTTTCATTGATTAATTTATTTTTCAATTCAATATTAATTGGCAATGAATTATTTTAATTGATTAATTGATTAATCAATTGATAATTTATGTATTTTTTTAATTAAATTATATGTTTTTCTACTGGAGCGGGTTGTGGGTTTATAGGGGAATAGGGTGGGAAGTAATTTATTTGTAATTAAATAATTATTTTTTAATAATTTATTTATTTTGCTATTAAATATTAATTGGCAATGAATTATTTTAATTGATTAATAGAATAATTAATTGATAATTTATGTTTAGTTTTTAACTAAATTATATGTTTTACTACTGGAGCGGGTTGTGGGTTTATAGGGGAATAGGGTGGGAAGTAATTTAATTGTAATATTAATTAATTTTAGGTAAAGGAGTATTTTTAGTGTTCAGGGTCAGTTTGGGGTTTTTGGGTAAAGGGGTATTTTTAGTGTTCTGGGTCAGTTTTGGTTTTTGGGGTAAAGGGGTATTTTTAGGATTCAGGGTCAGTTTTCAGTTTTTGGGTAAAGGGGTATTTTTAGGGTTCAGGGTCAGTTTTCAGTTTTTGGGTAAAGGGGTATTTTTGGGGTTCAGGGTCAGTTTTCAGTTTTTGGGTAAAGGGGTATTTTTAGGGTTCAGGGTCAGTTTTTAGTTTTTGGGTAAAGGGGTATTTTTAGGGTTCAGGGTCAGTTTTCAGTTTTTGGGTTAAAGGGTATTTTTAGGGTTCAGGATCAGTTTTCAGTTTTTGGGTAAAGGGGTATTTTCAGGGTTCAGGGTCAGTTTTCAGTTTTTGGGTAAAGGGGTATTTTTTGGGTTCAGGGTCAGTTTTCAGTTTTGGGGTAAAGGGGTATTTTTAGGGTTCAGGGTCAGTTTTAAGTTTTTGGGTAAAGGGGTATTTTTAGGGTTCAGGGTCAGTTTTCCCTACTGTTGCACCCACTGGAGTGGGAATAGTAATTATTGTTAAGTAATTATATATTATATATGATTTTTAATTATTATTTTTTAAATTAAATATGTATTATTAATTTTTTTACCATTATTACATATATTTAAATATGTTTAAGTAATTAATAAGTATTATTTACAGTATTTTTTATGTTATTTTAAATTGAAAAAAAATCGATATATTTAACAACGATATTTTTAACATCGATATTATTTTTTCGATATTTTGGTACTTACCATGTTGTACATAGGGCGTCGATATTTTTGCTATCGATATAATTACGCCGATATTTGTGTAGGTCGAAATTCTGTCTGTCGAAACTCTGTCATAGATCCCAATGTATTTATGCCCTTGACCTCTGGAATCCTCTCTCGGTTCCTGAATGAGGGGCTCAGCAGGCAGTAGCAGGTGCAGTCTTTTGTGTGAGTTTTTTCACAGAAGTGTGCCTAATAATAGTGTAACCTCAGAGCAGAAGTTGAGGGTACACGTGGGTAAATGATGTCTACCCACTCTTTTCACAGGGTGGATGCCGTATACCCTGTTATGTTATGTTATGTTATGTTATTCGCTTTTATATAGCGCTCGAATCACCTGGGGGTATCTCGGCGCTTAACTCTTGATCACCTCCTCGAGGAGGAGACGGAGGCAGGAGAATATTTAAAACAGAAATGCTTTTAAATGTTTCCTAAAACTAAGATAAGAAGGGGATTCTCGTAGTGCTTGTAGGAGGCTATTCCAGTACTTAGGAGCAATATACGAGAAAGCCAGCCCTCCTGAACGCTGGCGTCTAATGCGAGGCACCAGAAGCAGCTGCTGCTTGCCAGATCTTAGAAGGCGAGAAGGCGCATATCTATCCAGTTTGTCCTGGAAATACCGAGGGCCATGACCCTGGAGTGCGTTAAAAGTGAGGCAGCAGATCTTAAAAAAGGCTCTTTGTTTGATCGGCAGCCAATGCAGCTGTCTCAACAGTGGTCGAGAGGGGGTACCTGCCGGCATGTTCAAAACCAGTCTAGCTGCCGTGTTCTGAATGACCTGTAATTTTTGCAAGGCAGTCACTCCCACTTCTGCAAGCAGAGCGTTATCATAATCCATACGGCTCATCACTAGGGCCTGGGTTAAAGTTCTTCGGTGTTCTGTGGGGATGAAAGGCAGGATCTTCCGCAGTAGCCTTAATCTATAGTAACAGGCCCCTGATATAGCAGCCCCATGATCTTGCATGGACAGCGACTGATTTAATTTAATGCCCAAATTATTTACGCATGCTTTTGGAGTGGGGGGCACGCCAAGTTGTGATGGCCACCACTCATTGGTCCAGACCGCTTCTGCCTTCCCAAGAAGCATACCTTCCGTCTTGCTGGGGTTAAGCTGTAAGCAATTGGAAGTCATCCAGTTGGCGATTGCCAAAATGACCTTGGAAAAGCGGATTCTGTCAGCTTCATGGTGTTGGCCGATGTTAAAAATTAACTGGGTATCATCGGCGTACGATATTATTTCAAACCCCAGGGCTTCCACCACCTTAGCCAACGGAGCCATATAGATATTAAATAGCGTGGGGCTAAGGCAGGAGCCCTGGGGGATGCCTTTAACCAATGCAGTTCTTTTTGATTGGTGAGGGCCCAGTATGATTGTTTGAAAACGATCTGCCAAAAAGTTCTGGAGCCATTTAAAGGCCGGCCCCTGAATACCACAGGCGCTTAGCCTCTCCGCGAGCCCAGAGTGGGAGATGGTATCAAAGGCCGCGGAGAGGTCAAGCAGAATCAGGATAGCAGAGCCGCCGATGTCCAGGTTAGTTCTCAGGGAGAAGGTCACAGATAGAAGAGCCGTCTCTGTGCTAAATCCTCGGCGGAAGCCCGATTGTGAGGAATCCAGAATGTTATTCAATTCCAAGTAACTATTTAGTTGCCTGTTAATCAGGTTTTCCAATATTTTGCCCAGAAGAGGGAGCAGGGATATGGGGCGATAATTGGACAGCTCTGCTGGGTCGGCCGTGGGTTTCTTCAAAATGGGGCACACAAAAGCTTCCTTCCACAGGGCAGGGATCACCCCTTCCCTTATGGAGAGGTTAAAGATCTTTAGTACTGTGGGGGCTAGGATGTGTGATAGTAGGGACATAATTTTAGGTGGACAGAGGTCCGTTGGTGACCCCGATTTGGCAGAGGGTAACGCCATTTGGGCCTCCCTAATGTGATAGGGTCGAAGTGTTTAAGAGTGCAATAGGGCCCATCCACATCGCCCTCTAGGTTAACCTGAGCAGGGGGGCTGGCCTGTTTTTCAATGGGAAAATTTGCATACATCATTTCGATTTTTTCATGGAAGAACTCAGCGAGTGAGTCACATAGGTCCTTCTTCTCAATGGCGGGAAGTTTATATACCGAAGGTTCCACGAACTCCTTTACTACATCAAAAAGGGCTTTAGCAGAGTTTTTGGACTGTTCAATTTGGTTAGCAATGAACGTGCACCGTGCCACCTTATGATTCCGATGATATGTGGCGAGTGCTCCTTTATATGGAAGTTTTGATTGCGCTGTTTTATTGCGTCTCCATTGTCTTTCTAATTTTTTGCATGTCGACTTTTCCTGGCTTAAATCTGAGGTGAACCAATTTGCAGACTTTCGGTTGGGGGTGGCTCTGGGTTTATGTTTCAAAGGGATGACAATATCCAGAACCTCCTTCATCCCCCTATTAAATTCTGTCAGCCTGCTATCTACATCCTGGTCCTCAGACCATTCAACTAGTTGGAAGGCTTTCTCAAAAGCATGGGGAGTAAGTTTTTCCCATTGCCTGTGTTCCGTAGGGCACCTGCTAGTGGACTGTCCACAGGGGACCTGAGCTGACAGGATGGAGGTGAACTTGATCATCAGATGGTCCGACCATACCAGGGGCTGAGGATGATCAAATCTGAAGTCCTCGATATTGGTAAAGACTAAGTCAAGGGTATGACCGCTATCATGCGTGGGCCCTAGAATTCTTTGGTGCAGGCCCAGTTGTTCCATATCTAAGAGCAGTTTGTTGACCTCTGGAAGGGAATTTAATTCCCCATGGTGGTTAAAATCCCCAAGTACTATAAATTTGGTTTCTGCCAGGGCATACGTGGCTATCAGATCTATGAATGTGTCTGAGAAGTCATTTTTCGGACCGGGCAGACGATAAACTAAGACGCCCGTCCAGCACTCTGAGGTCGAGAACAAGAGGCTGGGCCCCACGGCAAAATGCGAAACGTGTCCGTGTGTAATTTTCTGACACCGGAACACATTCAGCAGTGCCTGCATGTTATCTGCTTTCATTCCGAGCAGCAAGGTGCAGGCAGGGAGAGGGCTTATCAAATTCCAGCAGGGCCCATAACAAAGGCTGAAGTTAAGGGCCATTAAAACAATTACAAAGAAAGAGGAGCACTCAAGTTTATATCAATTTAACAAAATGAACTAAGGGTGCAAACTGCTAGACTATGTTGGCTACATAGTACCAAAACAGTGACTGGAAATGCAAGCAGAGCCTACATGCAGGATGCACTGTTCCTAGGAGAAAATTATTCTCACAAAGTAAACATATGATAAAATGCTAATGAATCAAAAGATCTATACCTGGATATTGCCAACATAAATTTTATTTTTCACAGTGATTATTCAGTAATAATCCTGCCTTTTCAACTCATCTTGTTGATCATGCAATGTTATCTTTACATGAATCTATATGGTTGATAACAAGAGCAAAATACAAATATATGTGTGACTTAATGCGCCACTATGCTTCAAGTTAATCCATTAGAAGAAATAACATTAAATGTAGTTTCTAGTTGTCGCCCGATGCATTTCGGGAAGCCCTGTTCCCTTCTTCAGGGGCGAGTACCTAGAGCAAATATAATACAGAGAAATGTATGTGTCAAAAAAATTCAACTGCAGATGAATAAACAATATACACAGGAAGGAAAAAAGAAGAAATAGCTTTCAAAATTTGTCATTAAAAGAACATTCAATCGTTAGAGCATATCAACTGTGTTAAGCAGAAGAATCATTGTACATATCCCCTAGTGTGAATCAGTAAGACATTCATCCTATGTTGTAGTGCTGCCCATCTAATGGAAGAACAGACTAATAGTCAGCCAACGAAAATATACTTAAGCAGAAAACACCGCTCATTATTCTAGAACAATAACATATAAAAACATCTAAGTATATGTGCGTGGTCTGTGGGTAAACTTAAAAAACCGAGCAAATGCCATGTAAGTTAGGCCAGTATGTATCATAACCTGCAGTAAAGGTCACAAGGACTGAATAACCATCAGTGCGTTTATGCTTGCTCTAATACGCACGATCGGGAGAATGGGAGAGTAATGAACCTACCAGCTAGAGGGTGGTGGATAATACGCTCTCTGAGTCTTTCCTTGGTATCTGTCACCTTCAAACACTGTGGAGACATGAAGTTGATGGACACCGAATAAGCTAACGTTATTCCATAAGACGGGGTTGCTTTAAAGATTATCTCAACTCATTAAATAGAAATAGCTGTGTTCTAGCCAGCATGAGCCAAAAAACGTGCGCATGGGAAGCATTTACAAAAGTGCAAACTCGGCTCTAGGGAATGTCCTATTAGTTGTTGGACGTGCATGTCCCCTAAGGTGGAATTAAAAGTAACACTGCCAATTTTCAAATAAGAAAATAAGAAAAGTACCTGGAGTCTTAGGTGACTATAAGCAGATCCAGTAACATATGCTTAACACCGGACCGTTCTGTGAAATGCGTAGAAAGCTCTTCTCATTATTAAAGAGGGAATCTACAGGGAAATACAAAACAGGGCTAGAGGCTATGTCTAGTGCACTGTGACTGTAAAGGCATGAGCACTGAAACGAGTCTTACCGGTTCTGTCATGAACTCGGAATTATCCTCGTGAGTTTTAAGGTGGACTCCTATGAAAGGAAATACATAACGGAACAATGCTTAGTCAGACGGCAACCCGATGAAGGGAAAATGAAGAATACGAGCGCTGCACTGAGTCTTACCGGAAAGCTGGTGAACGCGACGACACACGCGACGGTGGAATCCTGATGCGGAAATCAGCGGAGGGATACCATACAGGTTCTTAAATAGTTCCTAGGTGAAGCACGTGTGTGAGTCTAACAGGGATACTGGAAAATGAAGTGCTACCACTAACGTGGTATCGAAAAAAGACTAAAGTGACAGGGGCTCTTACAAAGGAATACAACTCATGATGAAATGACCCTCATTGAATAAGATGGATAACCATAATATGGAGATACAATAAAACTTGCAGGCACGATAAAAACCACATACTTGAGATATCGATTTACTAAACTGAACAGTGCTGTACACAATAAATAATTAATAGCCTCAGTTTGGTGTCAACTACGTAATTATTCACAAAAAAAGACCACAGTCTCAAAATACCGATGTGTATTGTCCTGACTATAGTGATGTGAGATGTCCCTCTACATGCGTAGTTACATTCTATTTATGTAGCGAGTGCTTACTGGTTTCTATCAATTGTGGAAATAGATGCACAAATCAATTATAAACAATATACCATGGTAAATGCATAATAATGTGGTTACATCGCCATATCGAGATTCCAAAACACCTGAAGGAATGCAATTAATGTGTACATCAAGCAACATGAATAAAACCATTAATATGGTGATCATAACAAAAGAATGCGAACTATGCGTGAGCATAACTGGGGACAGTATATGCTGTGGGATGAATGTGGGAATTTAATATGACAATGAGTCTGCCACACGAACTTGAAATGCTAAACAGATACTAAGACTCATAAGAAACAACTGTAATCAACCCTATCATTGAGACCTGTGGGTATCAAGGTGGTGAGATATTCAATCCAGTACACCTCCCTCTGCAGTAGTTTGGCGTTGTTATCTTGGCCTTCTAGTTTAGGTACAACTTCAATGATTTGCGCTCTCAGTTGAGCAATATTGTGTTTGAACTCTATCCAATGTGTTGCTACTGAGGTGGTTCTGTTTTTACACCTGAAATTGCTTTTGTGCTCAGTGAGCCTTGTCTTGAATTTACGTGCAGTTTTGCCTATATATAATTTGCCACATGGGCATTTTAGGCAGTAAACAATGTTCATGGTGTTACAGTCCCCAGAGTGACGTAACTCAATCTTTTTACCTGTAGTGGGGTGCGTCATGCTATTACCTGTTATGATGTTATTGCAATGTACACAATTTTGACAGCGCATAGTGCCTGAATGGGGTTGTGTAGTTACTTTGGTATTGCAAGTTCTCAACTTATCCATTAAATTCTTGCCTCGGGTGTAAGCAAAAATAGGTTTGTCGGCAAAAATATTCCTGAAGTCACTTTCGTTCTGTAGCAGTTCCCATCTGCTAAGAATAATTCTCTTGATTTTATTGGACACAGTGGAAAATTTAGACACAAATGTGATTCCTGACTTCTGTACTTTAGGTGGAGGATTAAGTAGTATTTGTCTGTCTACCGTTGACAGTCTTTCAATTGTGTGATCAAGAACTTCTGTGGGATAGCCTCTACTCTCAAACCTGTTGCGATGCTTGGGGATTTGTGCGTTTAGTGCATCGTCATTAGTGCAAATTCTTTTCAGTCTCAGAAAGTGCGAATAGGGTAAATTGGTGATGAGACTCTTTGGATGGAAACTGGAAAATAGTAGAGTGCTGTTACGGTCTGTGGGCTTTGAAAAAATGTCAGTATGCAACCTCCGTGACTGGTCATCTTTCTTAATCAGTACGTCTAAGTAATTGACCTCAATCTCACTCATGGAGTGAGTGAATTGTATTCTCAAGTTCCTGGTATTGAGTTCAGTGATGAGTCTATGGAGTTCAGTGGTGTCTTTGCTCCAAATTAGAAAAATTAGAAAAATGTCATCGATATATCGACAGTATTGGACGAGACCCATTTGCCATTCTTCATTGGTCAAAATATATTCGTCTTCAAACTTGGACATGAATATATTTGCATAGGCTGGAGCCCCAGAAAATCCCATGCTCGTCCCTGTCAATTGGCCATAGAAATTATCTTTCCATCTGAAATAACTGTTGTTTAAGCAGAAATGCAATAATTTCAAGATAAATATACTTTTGTCCTTCGGGAGATCCAGTTTGAGCAATGCCCATTCGGTAGCATCCATACCTTCCTGTTTTTGGAGGTAGTAATCCAAATATTTACCTACAGGATCAAATATGGATCCACACCCCACCAACACTTTACAAAGTATTTTGCAAACATACTTGCAGAAAGCCATACAAGATGGTATCATCACCGATGTAGAAAAGTCTTTTCTCACTACACCTAATCCCAAGAGACCGCGTCTCTATATGACGCCCAAGATTCACAAACACCCCACGGATCCTCCCTTCCGCCCCATTGTGGCGGGGTGTGGATCCATATTTGATCCTGTAGGTAAATATTTGGATTACTACCTCCAAAAATTTGTGCAAACATGGTGTACTTACACCAGAGATACCACACATTTTCTTAACAAAATCGAGACCATCCAAAGTATGTATAGTCGCAAGTGGACATTATGTACCAGAGATGTTACCGCACTATACACGTCCATAAATCATCAGGAAGGTATGGATGCTACCGAATGGGCATTGCTCAAACTGGATCTCCCGAAGGACAAAAGTATATTTATCTTGAAATTATTGCATTTCTGCTTAAACAACAGTTATTTCAGATGGAAAGATAATTTCTATGGCCAATTGACAGGGACGAGCATGGGATTTTCTGGGGCTCCAGCCTATGCAAATATATTCATGTCCAAGTTTGAAGACGAATATATTTTGACCAATGAAGAATGGCAAATGGGTCTCGTCCAATACTGTCGATATATCGATGACATTTTTCTAATTTGGAGCAAAGACACCACTGAACTCCATAGACTCATCACTGAACTCAATACCAGGAACTTGAGAATACAATTCACTCACTCCATGAGTGAGATTGAGGTCAATTACTTAGACGTACTGATTAAGAAAGATGACCAGTCACGGAGGTTGCATACTGACATTTTTTCAAAGCCCACAGACCGTAACAGCACTCTACTATTTTCCAGTTTCCATCCAAAGAGTCTCATCACCAATTTACCCTATTCGCACTTTCTGAGACTGAAAAGAATTTGCACTAATGACGATGCACTAAACGCACAAATCCCCAAGCATCGCAACAGGTTTGAGAGTAGAGGCTATCCCACAGAAGTTCTTGATCACACAATTGAAAGACTGTCAACGGTAGACAGACAAATACTACTTAATCCTCCACCTAAAGTACAGAAGTCAGGAATCACATTTGTGTCTAAATTTTCCACTGTGTCCAATAAAATCAAGATAATTATTCTTAGCAGATGGGAACTGCTACAGAACGAAAGTGACTTCAGGAATATTTTTGCCGACAAACCTATTTTTGCTTACACCCGAGGCAAGAATTTAATGGATAAGTTGAGAACTTGCAATACCAAAGTAACTACACAACCCCATTCAGGCACTATGCGCTGTCAAAATTGTGTACATTGCAATAACATCATAACAGGTAACAGCATGACGCACCCCACTACAGGTAAAAAGATTGAGTTACGTCACTCTGGGGACTGTAACACCATGAACATTGTTTACTGCCTAAAATGCCCATGTGGCAAATTATATATAGGCAAAACTGCACGTAAATTCAAGACAAGGCTCACTGAGCACAAAAGCAATTTCAGGTGTAAAAACAGAACCACCTCAGTAGCAACACATTGGATAGAGTTCAAACACAATATTGCTCAACTGAGAGCGCAAATCATTGAAGTTGTACCTAAACTAGAAGGCCAAGATAACAACGCCAAACTACTGCAGAGGGAGGTGTACTGGATTGAATATCTCACCACCTTGATACCCACAGGTCTCAATGATAGGGTTGATTACAGTTGTTTCTTATGAGTCTTAGTATCTGTTTAGCATTTCAAGTTCGTGTTGCAGACTCATTGTCATATTAAATTCCCACATTCATCCCACAGCATATACTGTCCCCAGTTATGCTCACGCATAGTTCGCATTCTTTTGTTATGATCACCATATTAATGGTTTTATTCATGTTGCTTGATGTACACATTAATTGCATTCCTTCAGGTGTTTTGGAATCTCGATATGGCGATGTAACCACATTATTATGCATTTACCATGGTATATTGTTTATAATTGATTTGTGCATCTATTTCCACAATTGATAGAAACCAGTAAGCACTCGCTACATAAATAGAATGTAACTACGCATGTAGAGGGACATCTCACATCACTATAGTCAGGACAATACACATCGGTATTTTGAGACTGTGGTCTTTTTTTGTGAATAATTACGTAGTTGACACCAAACTGAGGCTATTAATTATTTATTGTGTACAGCACTGTTCAGTTTAGTAAATCGATATCTCAAGTATGTGGTTTTTATCGTGCCTGCAAGTTTTATTGTATCTCCATATTATGGTTATCCATCTTATTCAATGAGGGTCATTTCATCATGAGTTGTATTCCTTTGTAAGAGCCCCTGTCACTTTAGTCTTTTTTCGATACCACGTTAGTGTTAGCACTTCATTTTCCAGTATCCCTGTTAGACTCACACACGTGCTTCACCTAGGAACTATTTAAGAACCTGTATGGTATCCCTCCGCTGATTTCCGCATCAGGATTCCACCGTCGCGTGTGTCGTCGCGTTCACCAGCTTTCCGGTAAGACTCAGTGCAGCGCTCGTATTCTTCATTTTCCCTTCATCGGGTTGCCGTCTGACTAAGCATTGTTCCGTTATGTATTTCCTTTCATAGGAGTCCACCTTAAAACTCACGAGGATAATTCCGAGTTCATGACAGAACCGGTAAGACTCGTTTCAGTGCTCATGCCTTTACAGTCACAGTGCACTAGACATAGCCTCTAGCCCTGTTTTGTATTTCCCTGTAGATTCCCTCTTTAATAATGAGAAGAGCTTTCTACGCATTTCACAGAACGGTCCGGTGTTAAGCATATGTTACTGGATCTGCTTATAGTCACCTAAGACTCCAGGTACTTTTCTTATTTTCTTATTTGAAAATTGGCAGTGTTACTTTTAATTCCACCTTAGGGGACATGCACGTCCAACAACTAATAGGACATTCCCTAGAGCCGAGTTTGCACTTTTGTAAATGCTTCCCATGCGCACGTTTTTTGGCTCATGCTGGCTAGAACACAGCTATTTCTATTTAATGAGTTGAGATAATCTTTAAAGCAACCCCGTCTTATGGAATAACGTTAGCTTATTCGGTGTCCATCAACTTCATGTCTCCACAGTGTTTGAAGGTGACAGATACCAAGGAAAGACTCAGAGAGCGTATTATCCACCACCCTCTAGCTGGTAGGTTCATTACTCTCCCATTCTCCCGATCGTGCGTATTAGAGCAAGCATAAACGCACTGATGGTTATTCAGTCCTTGTGACCTTTACTGCAGGTTATGATACATACTGGCCTAACTTACATGGCATTTGCTCGGTTTTTTAAGTTTACCCACAGACCACGCACATATACTTAGATGTTTTTATATGTTATTGTTCTAGAATAATGAGCGGTGTTTTCTGCTTAAGTATATTTTCGTTGGCTGACTATTAGTCTGTTCTTCCATTAGATGGGCAGCACTACAACATAGGATGAATGTCTTACTGATTCACACTAGGGGATATGTACAATGATTCTTCTGCTTAACACAGTTGATATGCTCTAACGATTGAATGTTCTTTTAATGACAAATTTTGAAAGCTATTTCTTCTTTTTTCCTTCCTGTGTATATTGTTTATTCATCTGCAGTTGAATTTTTTTGACACATACATTTCTCTGTATTATATTTGCTCTAGGTACTCGCCCCTGAAGAAGGGAACAGGGCTTCCCGAAATGCATCGGGCGACAACTAGAAACTACATTTAATGTTATTTCTTCTAATGGATTAACTTGAAGCATAGTGGCGCATTAAGTCACACATATATTTGTATTTTGCTCTTGTTATCAACCATATAGATTCATGTAAAGATAACATTGCATGATCAACAAGATGAGTTGAAAAGGCAGGATTATTACTGAATAATCACTGTGAAAAATAAAATTTATGTTGGCAATATCCAGGTATAGATCTTTTGATTCATTAGCATTTTATCATATGTTTACTTTGTGAGAATAATTTTCTCCTAGGAACAGTGCATCCTGCATGTAGGCTCTGCTTGCATTTCCAGTCACTGTTAAGGGCCATTAGGCATCCTTCTGGTTGGAGTATCCTGTCTGGGAGCCTCACACTTAAATACAATGAGGAGAAACAAAGGCACACAACTTATCTTTTCCCAAGTACTTAAGAGAGTCACGATTTTGACTTTGTTCACTCCTTGTATATAAGAGATATGCATGCACTGTAAGATTATCAGATGTGTTGGTCTGTCTCAGTATTTAAAAAAATAACAATTTAAATGCCACTATTTTGTTTTATTTCTTTTCACTCTGCTTTTTACAAAAATAGGATGGAGTACGAACTGCCAAGAGACAAAGCTTTATAATTCAAATTGACCGACCAGCAACCATTTCATGAAGGTGCTATTTAACATTATGTTCAGAGATGGCCACCACCAATAGGTCACAAACACCAGACACCAGGGCCTGGTAAAAGAGCGTTGTTTGTTTTGTAGTTATTTATATTGCACTTTCTTTGCCCTCGGAGGTCGATGCGCTTGATATCCTAGTTGAGGGTATGCAGAACATGGCCGGCCTGGGAACCCAAAGCAGCCTTGGCAAATTTTGTCAGAGCAGCCCCCATACGATTCGTAGCGAGTGAGCAAGTATGGATGATACATGTCATCCATACTTGTAGGCATTTTTTAAGAGTATTTGGAGAAGCACAAACTTGGGATTTGAAAAGTAACACAGTGGTTGGATTTACTAACAAGAATGTATTTCTACCTAAACAAACCGATTTTAGGAATATTAGGATAAAGGGAGACTGGGAAAAAAAAGAACTTTGGAACCTGTACCATGCAGTTTGCATGCAGCTCTTTGAGGGCAGTTCATAGCTCACTGTGCTAGATTTATTACAATTGTAAGTTATGATTTACAAGTAACTACTAATGGATCTCTGTGACAAAAGCAGTAACCCACTGCACATGAAATACAGTTCTGTGATCTGTATGTTACATGTACTATGCAGCAGGCATTTTAACCCTCTGTGCTACAATTGATGAGACAAAACTCCACCAGGATATCAACCTTGACACTTTTATTGTCACTTGAAAACTACTGGGTGTATATACAAGGACTCTGCAGTGAGAGTAAGAAGTGAGTCTTTATGCTAGACAGTGCTGCTGCATTTGTTACTGGGGGTCTATATAGCATCATTGCTGCAAAACCTCCCCCCAGTAACACAACTAGCGTCCCACCTCTCCAGCCTCCTGGGAAAATGGCTGATGCCCCATAGGGCCTGTCTGGCCTTGGTGTGGAGTAGAATGATTAATTATGAAAGTGGCAAGCACATTTCAGAAAACATGTCTGATCCCGGTAATTGACTTAAAAACATAGAAACAATTCCTAAAGGGGCCCTAAGCAAAATGTCAGGCAAATCTCCCATTCCGAACAACACAAATAAACAGCAAAAAAAACCAAATAAAACATGTAACAGAGTCTTTGTGTGTGGTGAAGTGCTCTTTTGTCCTTGGGCAAGGTCCGGTCTATGTCAAACTTCCAAATATAAAATGTGAATGCTGCCTGTCACCCACCCGCTAATCTGATTTATTCAAGAGTTAGGTAAAAAAATTAACTGTTGATGTCAGAAAGATACCTATCTAGTGGCTTGATTTCACAGGTGAAACTGGAAGTATCTGGAGTCAACCCCTGTTTCCGTGTTTCACCAATTTGTGTGATCTTAGGCAAATACTTTATATCAGCAAGACTAATTTTGTTCATTATCACAGACGGTAGCTCATTCGAATATATGAATTGTTACTCGAGTATTGGAGCTTTCATAGATTCACATGCCTGAATCATTCCCCGTCGTCGAGAAGGGAGTCTCCGGTACATGAAAAAGCAATGCTTAGTAGTATAGCAAACTCAAAAGAGGCCTAGGCCAATTTCCCTTATGCAACCCATAACCTTTGTTATGTAAGAGAGACCAAACTTCTCCCTGAACCAATCAGAGCTCCTCACCCTCTAGAACACTCCTGAGAGAACCTCTAGCCCCTCAGATTTTCTACCGCACGTTGCGCTAGGGAGTCTCCTTTGAGCTCTGCTCAAACTCTACAGTTTTCTACTTCAATTTGGATTGGATTTCATAGTTGTTCAACTGATTTGGTAATTTTGATTACTGCCTACTTGTTCACCAACTCCTGAGAATGGCTGACAAGGAGAAAAAAAGGTTTATTTAGAGCCTGTTTTAGTTAAACACGAGAGAGTTAACCCAGCTTGTTCCAGGGAACAGGGTTCTTTAGACAACTAAGCAAATTAGAGCATCCCTGGAAAAACATTGTCTATTTTCACCCAGTCACTTTACATGCTCTCCTAAATGACCTCACCATACAACTGTTTCATACCACTTTACTGAATATGTAGATTCAGATTCCAAATATACCCACAGACTGAAATGTAATGCTTAAACTGTTTTATTAAGGTAAATTATCTCTTTTTAAACATTTCGGTAAATGTCCCAGAAGTATGTATGCAATCAATATATGAAAACATTTTACACAAGTTTATACATTTCAAATAATCTTGACATCAAAAAATGCAGTACAAAAACAATTTAAAAAAACCTTAAAAATACATGCTAGACCCCCAGTTAAAAAAACTGGTGTTTTTATCTGTTTAATCATCTATTTGATCCAATTGCTGTATGAGATCGGTCTGGAACTTTTAGTAAAAAAAATGTTTTCTTATCTAAATGCTCCTAGGCTTTTTTTGTTTCATTACAGTACAAAGGCGTTGACGCGTTTCGGTGGCTTAAAAACATATACAGTGCCACCTTCCTCAGGACACAATTCAATATGGGGTCACTTTATAGTTTGTATCTATACAAGAGAGAACACAACAATCAGCTACAATAGAAACTAGGCATCAATCCATTCAGTCAGAGACATTTCATCTTATAATCAATGACCTCAGTCTCCTAGTAATAACATCCTATCTACCGCATTACTTCCTCCCCATTTAGAATTTAAAGCTATCAATGACAGCATCAGACAGTGCATTTTAAGATCTAAATTTACAACAACGCAAAAGAGTGCATTACATTTCACTGTAAGGTTATACATTTAGGTCCCCCCTTGGTTGCCATGGACGTTTCTCAATTTCTCCATACCTCTTATAATTCCTCCACCTTTCAAACTCACAACACTCAACCTCTTTTAACAGCCATTACTAACCATCAAATGTGTCAATTATATTGCATATTAGGGCTGGATATAGTCCTATCCTCCGTCCTTATTTAATTCTGGACGATTTCCTAAAAAGGGGGAGATGAGTGTGCAGCAGTTACAGCTTTACCCACACTTGCTTCCTGATAAACTCCTCCTCTCTTTTTTAGAACAATTTTGTTTATATCTTACCTCGAAATTCCACTTGTTGATTTTCACTTTTCTTCTATATAACATAGATGGTTTTTTGTAGTGTGGTCCCTCAGTGGGCTATATATCTTAAAAACAATTGTCTCTGTTCCAAAAATGCAAAGAGAAGACTAGAAGGTTCAATAAGTAACCTTACTATATAACTTCTTGGAGATTTATTAACTTCCCTCGGTTCTTTCATGGGTTGCATGGTTTCTATTTAGCTTACCTTTAATAAAAGATGGTCCTGCCTGCTACTATCGTTCTGGGGGTCCTTAATCTCCCCACACGTGTTCTCGCTGTGGTTGACTATTGATACGTCTATCCAGGACTATTCAGGGGTTTTGAATCTATTGATATTATACAAACAAACACAGAGACAATTATATGTCCTCTATTTCTTACATCTAGCCCTCACTGCATGGTTGCATAGAATGCCTGTACTTGCGGGCTCAGACGCTCGGGCGGTGCTAGTAACTCACCATTGTACCCTTAATGATTCTTAATTCCCCATTGAGGTATTGCCTATTTGCACATCTATGTGGCATTCTCAGAGCTCCGGGAGGTATCACTGTTGTACTTCTTACTCTACATGTAGTGCGACGGTTACTTGTTTTTTGCCCTCCTCCCCAGTTATGGTGCTTCCTGTCACATATCTAAAGTTGTCGTCCAGAGTCCCATATGGGGTCACTTCTGTTTAGATTGCCCGTTCTCTTAAACCTTCATCGATCAAATGAACCTCTCTATGTTTATCCTATTAAGGGATTCCACTCACCCCCCCCCGGTAGGTATGTCTTTTATTTATTTTATTTTTTTATTTATTTATTTGCTTGTATAGCGCAGGAATTCGACCCCCATAGGGGTATCTCCGCGCTTATGTTCTTACCATAAACCAAATGCCAGAGACCAATAAACAAACAAGAAATCAATCAATCAATCAAAGCATTTATATAGCGCACTACTCACCCGGAGGGTCTCAAGGTGCTAGGGGAGGGGGGGTCCGCTACTGCTCGAACAGCCAGGTCTTGAGCTGCTTCCTGAAGGCGAGGTGGTCCTGGGTCAGGCGGAGGTGGGTCGGGAGGGAGTTCCAGGTCTTGGCGGCCAGGTAGGAGAAGGACCTTCCCCCTCTGGTGGCTCTTCGGAAGCAGGGGACGGCGGCGAGGGCGTGGCCGGTCGATCGAAGCTGGCGTGTGGGAGCGTAGAAGTTGAGGCGGCTGTTGAGGTATCCTGGGCCTTGGTTGTGTAGGGCTTTGTGTGCGTGGGTGAGGAGACGGAAGGTGATTCTCTTGATGACCGGGAGCCAGTGCAGGTCTTCAGGTGTCCGGAGATGTGGCTGCAACGGGGGATGTCCAGGATGAGGCGTGCTGAGGCGTTCTGGATCCGCTGGAGTCTCTTCTGGAGTTTGGCGGTGGTACTGGCGTAGAGGGAGTTGCCGTAGTCCAGACGGCTGGTGACGAGGGCCTGGGTGACCGTCTTCCTGGTCTCGGTGGGGATCCACCGGAAGATCTTACGTAGCATGCGCAGGATGTTGAAGCACGACGAGGAGACGGCGTTGATTTGTCTGGTCATGGAGAGGGAGTAGCCCAGGATGAAGCCCAGGTTGCGTGCGTGGTCTGTTGGTTTGGGTGCGCTGCCCAGGGCGGGGGGCCACCAGGAGTCGTCCCAGGCGGAGGGTGAAGATCCCAGGATGAGGACTTCCGTCTTGTACGAGTTCAGTTTCAGGCGGCTGTTCATCATCCACTTGGCTACGTCTGTCATCCCTTCGTATAGGTTGGCTCTGGCGGTGGCGGGGTCGTTGGTGAGGGAGAGGATCAGCTGGGTATCGTCGGCGTAGGAGATGATGTTGAGGTTGTGTTGGCGTGCGATGGCTGCGAGGGGGCTCATGTAGACGTTGAAGAGGGTTGGGCTGAGCGAGGAGCCTTGAGGAACGCCACAGATGACTTCGGTGGCTTCTGATCTGAACGGGGGGAGGCGGACTCTCTGTGTCCTTCCGGCGAGGAAGGAGATGATCCACTCCAGTGCCTTCTCCTGGATTCCGACGTTGCTGAGGCGCTGCACTAGAGTACGGTGGCAGACAGTGTCGAAAGCCGCAGAGAGGTCTAGGAGGATGAGGGCCGATGTTTCTCCATTGTCGAGCAGGGCTCGGATGTCATCGGTGGCTGCGATCAGGGCGGTCTCGGTGCTGTGGTTTGCCCGGAAGCCAGACTGCGAGAGGTCGAGGGATCCGTTCGTCTCAAGGAAGGCGGCCAGCTGCTTGTTGACGGTCTTCTCGATGACTTTTGCAGGAAACGGGAGCATCGAGATGGGGCGCTAGTTCTTGAGGACGGTGGGGTCGGCTGATGGCTTCTTAAGTAGAGCGCTGAGCTCGGCGTGCTTCCAGCTCTCCGGGAAGGTAGCGGTGTCGAAGGAGGTGTTGATGATTGTAGGAGAGTAGGGTCTGCAATCCTATGATCACCCAGATTTTTTGCTTTTGTTTCACTGGTTTACGACTTTCTCTGGCTCTGGGCCTGCTAATCAGACCCACAGCCTAGCTGTTCTCTCACTAAATTGACATGTGTACCTTAGGTGCATTATCCAATTGGGACTGGGCCACCTTATCAGATCCTGTAACTCAGGGCATAGGTGTACCCAGGGCCTACCAGGGGCTGAAGCATGTATTATGCCACCCCTGGATGGCCATCTAAATCTGACACAACTGGCTGCACGACAGCTGGGGCGAGGTGGGGTAATCACCCTTTGCTTTAGATATAGTATACCTATATCTAACCCTAAAAATGGACACACAGATTCCTATCAGTCACTTCTATGGCAGGCCTTGACAATCCTGAAGGCAGAGTGCTTGGAATCGTGTGAAATGGTGCTCTGGCATGAGCTGAGCCCGTTTGCAGCTTGCGGAACCAAGTCCTAATAGCTGTTCCATGATAACGCATACCATATACTCTTAAGTGCATTATAATCCTCGCGGTTAAATGCTATCTCTGGTATTGCTTTATCAAAACATGTCGAGTAAGGTGTCATACGAATTGGAATACTAACCCCTCGCCAATTCTGGCGACGGGGTTAGCATTCCACCCTTCTAGAGGGACACGACATGTATGTAACTGTGAACCCCGGTTAAAGTTAACTGAAGCCTCAGCTCCACAAAATGGATGCTGCCACCACAGACACGAGTCTGACCTCCTGCTGCTGGGAGTCCTTCCAGCGAGGAGAGCTTGGACAAAGGGTTTCCTGTCAGGGGCGGTGCAAGCACCATCCCAGACAGGGTTTTGTGTATCCTGGGTAGGCAGGGCTTTACAGGAAGGTGACTGCAGAGTGGCACCCCGGTGCTCACTACGCATCTGCCGGCTACAACCAGTTCCAGGGGCACACCAGCCCCTGGCCTGGGGAAAGTCCGGCATGGGAGAGGGGTGTAACCACCCCCCTTCCTGGTCCCACCCCTAGGGCAGGACCTAGTCGCGTACCCACCCCTTTCTTTAGGATAAAGGCAGGAGCGGGGACCCTTCCAAATTAGATCATCTTTGAATCAAGAAACTACTTTCTACAAAAGGAACTCTCGACTTCTTCTCAAGATTTCTCCCTTGTGGCTAAGGAGTAGTCACCCTGCATCCGCAGGCACCATCTAAGAACTCTGCGGTTTGCTGCACGTCCTTCCTCAGGAATCCGACCGACCAGCACGACGAGACCTGGCTTCCCTGGCACCTCTGACCTCTACCTACCTCTACAGCTAAGCTGAGAACCGTAGGTGCGACGAGACCTCGAGGGACCGGCCATCATCAGAAATACACGACTTCTATCCAGCACGACCGCCGAGGGATCCTCTGGTGAGTGCTTTGGGGTCCGAGAAGCCGCGACCCTGAGCAGCTCCAGCACCGAAGTCCAGCCTCCCAGCATCCACGAGATCTGCGTGGGGCCCTTCTGCTTTTTGCTGCTCACCGCGTTGTTTGGCTACTAGCCCGCTGGCTTGTGGCCTTCTTAACGACGCCCGACGACATCACTGCTGCTGGTCTGGTTGCTCCAGACTGGCCCTTGCTCCCTTCCAAAAGAGGAGCACCCTGGACCCTCCTGGTCCACCTCAGACGCCATTTTAGGTCCACCGCGTGGGCTTGAATTCGCCAAGACTTGTTGCCCCAATCCTGGGTCCAGCGACGTCGATAGCATCATCCATCGTGGGACAGCTCGCACCTCCATCCTGGTCGCCGACAACGCCTCCTGGTCCGTGAGACTGCAGAGCCCAGCGTCACCCACTCACCTAGTCGAGGTGACTACCATCCGGTGCCCTCCTGGTGCCACCTGACTACTGGCTAGTAGTCACAAACTTGGTCCCCTCTGCTTTCAGGTGTCATCCATCTTCGATCCAGGCTTGGATCACTCGAACTATCTTCACTGGTCGCCGGCCAGCAACTTCTTTTCTTCAGGCTCCTGGTTCGTCTACGAGGATTCCCGACGTCTTTTGAGACATATGCAGCTGCAGCCCCTGGGCTAGGTAACTTCGGCATTTCGGTGCCCCAGCATAGCCTCACTATCCAAGGGTCAGGATCCACTGTCGTTTTCGATCTACCTTATCGGGTTCGCCGAGAACACTAACTTTGTCTTTACTAGCTCCCATAGAGTTTGTCCCGCATCCCGCGTGAGAGTGCACACTCTGCACCCGAGTCACCTAGGCCTCCTACTAGTAATCTGAAGGTTCAGTAACGTAGTCCTAGCGATTCCAAAGCCTATTAGTACAGTACTTACCTGCTAGTAATTTTGCATTCCACTTTCAGAGTATATGGTTTTTCGTGCCCCTCGGGCATTTGTGTAAATTGTGCAACTTGAAGTATTTTCGTAAGAGTTTTGTTGTGTGCTTAGTACCCTATCCTCATAAAGAGTACAGGGCTGTTGTGATTTTAATACATACACTGTTTATTTTCATAACACTTGTGTGGTGTCCTTTCACTTGGTGTTCAAGCGGTATATGTGATGGTATAACAGCTGGCTTAACACGCCCTCTAGAGTTTAGCCCGAAGACTGCTCGTATCCATGCTACTAGGATAGCTGGTCTATAATGTTGACTTACAACCAATCACCATAAGGGTTGTTTGGACTGATACAAAGTGCTCACTAGAATAGTGAACATTATATATCAGGCCAACTTCTCACATTGGTGAGCAGCGGTTGGGATTTGAGCTTGCTGTTGTTTTACCACACGTATCCTAAGAATATCTTGTGAAAGATCACATAAGTACTCCAGGTACATATAACTTAGCTTAGAATACTCTGAGTTCTACTGAACCAGCTGTTGTAGCTCCTCAAGGCTTAGCACACCTTGGCTACAACTCTTAGCAAGGGATCACTAGGCAAACAAATAGTGTAGGTAGGTGCATCACTTACACCACACTAGAATCAGCATGTCAGACAAAGGAGGAAACTCTGAGTCTCCCCTTGTGTCAGTGGACCCTCCACAGGTCACTTCCAGATATGCTGCTCTTAGCTTCCAGGAGATGAGACAAGTGTGTACCTCCAGGAAGCTAAAACAGGGTTCTAACCCTACAATTCCTTTTCTGATTGGTCTCCTAGAGACTTATGATGCTAGGAGGGCTGGTAACACAGAACCCTCTCATCCAGATGGGAACATGCCTCCCCTAGAGGGAACCACAGGTGACCCTGACCTTATCCATCTCTCTGCAGAAGGTGAAGAGGAGGATGAGGATCTAGAGCCATCTGAGGATGAGGAAAACAAAGGTCCAGAAGTAGTTAGCCAGCTAACTAGGGACAACTTAAGCAGGCATGAGAATGGTACTAGGAGACTCCTGGGGCCCCTTTCAGGCCAGCTTAACATTGGGAATGGACGAGTTAGGTCTCTATCCAGAGGCTCTAACAGATCCATTCAAACCAATGGCTCTCAGGCCTCTTCTCACAGAGGGATGACATCCCCTCAGAGTAGAGTGTATGAGGCCAAAGTAAGGGAAGTCAATCTGAGGATTGAAAGGAAAGAACTTGCCCTGGCCAAAGAGAGACTTGCCTTTGCTAGAGAGCAAGAATTGAGTGGGACAAATCCCACTGGTGGCAGCATTCTCCCAAGAGAAAACAGGAGTTTAGACACTAGACACCTGAGTAAGATAGTGCCCCCCTTTAAACAAGGGGATGATATCCACAAATGGATTACTGCTCTGGAGAGGGCCTGCACTGTACAGTGTGTCCCCCAGAGTCAGTGGGCAGCTATCTTGTGGCTCTCCTTTGAAGGTAAAGGTAGAGATAAGCTCCTCACTACTAGAGTTGAGGATGCTAACAATTGCCAAGTCCTGAAGAATACACTGATTGATGGGTTTGGCCTAACCACTGAGCAGTACAGGTTGCTGTTCAGGGATACCCAGAAAACTCAGTCTCAGGATTGGTCTGATTTCGTAGATTGTGCCACTAAGGCTTTGGAGGGCTGGTTGCTGGGCAGTAAGGTTACTGATTATACAGGATTGTACAATCTGATCATGAAGGAACATATTTTAAACAATTGTCAGAACCAGTTGTTGCATCAGCATCTTGTTGACTCAGATCTGACCTCTCCCCAAGAATTGGGAAAGAAGGCAGACAGATGGGTCAGAACAAGAGTTAAGCAAAACCAGGGCCAGAACCAGGGTGGTCAGAAGAAATCAGACCAGAAGGGTAAAGATTCTAAAGGTGAACAAAATGACCAGAAGTCTTCGACAGGTCCCCAACAACCCAAAGAGGGTGGGGGTCAGGCTTCCCAGAAAAAGAAGAATCAAGAAGGCCAGTCAAAAAGGTGGTGCCAGTACTGTAAAAGTAAAACTCACTGGTTTAGTGAGTGCACCGAGAAAGGAGGGCAGACTCCTACTACTGCAGCCCCTAAGGCACCTGTGCCCCCTAGTACAGCCAGCAGTAGTAGTGCACCTCCCAAGGGTTTAGTTGGGTTAACCTTGGGTTCTGAGGGGTGTGACAACTTAGTTGGCACACTCACTCAGGCTGTCCTTGTCTGTACAGGGGATATGGATATATCCCCTGATGTCAGTCCCAATACTTTGGGCAAATACAGACAGACACTTTTTATCAATGGAAAAAATGGCTCAGGCCTATAGGGACACTTGTGCCAGTGTCACAATGGTGACACCTAACTTTGTGGACCCTGGACAGATCATGCCAGGTACAGATTTCCTGGTAACCAATGCAAGCAATGTCACTACCAGTCATAGTATGGCAATTGTTGCTTTCTTCTGGGGAGGGGTAATTGGCCAAAAGAAGGTTGTAGTTAGCTCAGACCTCCCAGTGGATTGTTTGTTGGGCAATGATTTGGAGTCATCACAATGGTCAGAAGTGGAGCATAGGACTCACATGGAGATGTTAGGCTTGCCAGCACATGTGCTTGCTGTGACTAGGTCACAGGCCAGAAAATGCCCCACTGAACAGGTGCTGGATCCTGGAACAATGGACCAGACACCTTCCAAGAAGAAGAGCAGTAGGGTCAAGGCTATGCCTTCCCCCTTGACCCAGGTTGAGGATCAAGTCTCAGAGGAGGCTGACCTACAGGAATTGAGGGAAACTGAGCCTAAAGAATTTGAACTTGATCAAGTTGAATTCCTGGGCTCAGGGGGACCCTCAAGAGAAGACCTGGGGAAGGAACAGTTAGACTGCCCTTCCCTTGAACCCCTCAGACAGCAGGCTGCTTCTGAGGCTGCTGGGAACGCCACAGGTACCCACAAGGTATACTGGGAGGAGGGACTCCTGCACACTGAGGCAAGAGACCCCAAGCCTGGCATGACCAGGAGGCTGGTTATCCCCTTGACTCAGAGAGGTTTCCTTCTTACCTTGGCCCATGAGATTCCCTTAGCAGGACACTTAGGCCAGACAAAGACTTGGGACAGACTTGTCTCACACTTTCACTGGCCTCACATGAATGAGGATACCAAGGAGTTTTGTCGCTCCTGTGTCACTTGCCAAGCCAGTGGTAAGTCAGGTGGCACAACAAAGGCCCCCCTTATACCAATGCCTGTGGTGGGGGTGCCCTTTGAAAGAGTGGGAATTGACATTGTTGGTCCAATGGAACCCCAGACAGCATCAGGGCACAAGTTTATACTGGTGGTAGTGGATCATGCCACCAGGTATCCTGAAGCTATTCCCCTTAGGACCACTACAGCACCTGTTGAGGCAAGAGCCCTAGTTGGAGTGTTCTCCAGAGTGGGCTTCCCTAAGGAGGTTGTCTCTGACAGAGGTGCAAACTTCATGTCAAGCTACTTAACTGCTATGTGGAAGGAATGTGGTGTCAACTACAAGTTCACTACACCCTATCATCCACAATGCAATGGGCTTGTTGAAAGGTTCAACAGGACCCTAAAAGGGATGATTCATGGACTACCTGAAAAGCTCAGGCGTAGATGGGATGTCCTGATACCCTGCCTTCTGTTTGCTTACAGAGAGGTCCCACAAAAGGGGGTTGGCTACAGCCCTTTTGAACTTTTGTATGGGCATCCTGTAAGAGGCCCCCTGTGTTTGGTGAAGGAAGGATGGGAGAGACCTCTCAAAAAGCCTGCAACCAGCATAGTGGACTATGTACTTGGTCTCCGCTCCAGGATGGCTGAGTATATGGAGAAGGCATCTGAAAACCTTAAGGCCAGCCAAGAACTCCAAAAAGCTTGGCATGACCAAAAGGCTGTCCTGACTGTGTATCAGCCTGGACAGAAGGTGTGGGTGTTGGAGCCAGTGGCCCCAGCAGCACTCAAAGACAAATGGTCTGGGCCCCACACAATTCTTGAGCAAAAGGGAGAGGTCACCTACCTGGTGGACCTTGGAACTCCCAGAAGCCCCCACAGGGTGCTTCATGTAAACAGGCTCAAAGCATATGTTGACAGGAAGGACATGAGCTTGCTCATGGCCATAGATGAGGGACAGGAGGAAGAGACTGACCCTCTCCCAGACCTGCTCACTCAGAATCCTGATGATGGGTCAGTAGATGGTGTTGTCTTTTGTGGCAGCCTCTCTGAACATCAACAGAAGGATTGTAAACAGGTTCTTCAATCCTTCAGGCATATGTTCTCTCTAACACCCAGTCAAACCAATTGGTGTACCCATGAGGTTGACACTGGTGACAGCTTGCCAGTTAAGAGTAAAATCTGCAGGCAGCCGGATCATGTTAGAGACTGCATCAAAACAGAAGTGCAGAAAATGTTGGAGTTGGGAGTCATTGAACCCTCAGATAGCCCTTGGGCTAGTCCAGTAGGTCTAGTGCCAAAACCTCACACCCAGGGTGGTAAGAAAGAGATGAGGTTCTGCGTAGACTACAGGGGTCTCAATGCAGTCACTAAGACTGATGCCCACCCAATACCAAGGGCAGATGAACTTATAGATAGATTGGCTTCTGCCAACTACTTAAGTACATTTGACCTGACAGCTGGGTATTGGCAAATCAGGTTAGCTGAGGATGCCAAGCCCAAGACAGCATTTTCTACCCCTGGTGGGCATTATCAATTTGTGGTAATGCCCTTTGGTTTGAAAAATGCACCTGCCACCTTCCAAAGGTTGGTGAATCATGTTCTCACTGGGCTGGATGACTTCTGTGCAGCATATCTTGATGATATTGCTATCTTTAGCTCCACCTGGGAGGATCACCTGGTCCACCTGAGGAAAGTGTTAGAGGCACTGCAAGCAGCAGATCTCACTATCAAGGCCACCAAGTGCCAGATAGGGCAGACACAGGTTGTATACTTGGGCCACCTTGTAGGTGGAGGCCAAGTTCAGCCACTGGAGAGCAAGATACAGTCAATCAGGGACTGGGCTCCTCCAACCACCCAGACTCAGGTTCGAGCTTTCTTGGGCCTGACTGGTTACTATAGAAAGTTTGTCAGAAATTATGGATCAATTGTGACTCCACTTAATGAACGGACAAGTAAGAAAATGCCAAAAAAGGTTCAGTGGACAGCAGGCTGTCAAAAGCATTCGATGACCTAAAGCAGGCCATGTGCACAGCACCTATCCTCAAGAGTCCAGACTACTCCAAACCATTCATTGTCCAAACAGATGCTTCTGAGTTGGGTGTGGGAGCTGTTCTATCTCAACTGAATTTTGATGGTCAAGACAGCCCATTGCTTTTATAAGCAGAAGGCTGACCCCCAGAGAGAAAAATTGGTCAGCTATTGAGAGGGAGGCCTTTGCTGTGGTTTGGGCCCTGAAGAAACTGAGGCCATACTTGTTTGGCACTCATTTCAAGATTCAGACCGACCATAAGCCCCTCTTGTGGCTAAATCAGATGAAGGGTGAAAACCCCAAACTGCTTAGGTGGTCCATTTCCCTACAGGGGATGGATTTTACAGTGGAGCATAGACCTGGCACTGATCATGGCAATGCAGATGGGCTCTCCAGGTATTTCCACTTAGAGCAAGAAGACTCACCTGGTCAAGGTTAGTTTATTGTCCCAAAGTTTGGGGGGGGGGGTCATGTAGGAGAGTAGGGTCTGCAATCCTATGATCACCCAGATTTTTTGCTTTTGTTTCACTGGTTTACGACTTTCTCTGGCTGTGGGCCTGCTAATCAGACCCACAGCCTAGCTGTTCTCTCACTAAATTGACATGTGTACCTTAGGTGCATTATCCAATTGGGACTGGGCCACCTTATCAGACCCTGTAACTCAGGGCATAGGTGTACCCAGGGCCTACCACTACCAGGGGCTGAAGCATGTATTATGCCTCCCCTGGATGGCCATCTAAATCTAACACAACTGGCTGCACGACAGCTGGGGCGAGGTGGTGTAATCACCCTTTGCTTTAGATATAGTATACCTATATCTAACCCTAAAAATGGACACACAGATTCCTATCAGTCACTCCTATGGCAGGCCTTGACAATCCTGAAGGCAGAGTGCTTGGAATCGTGTGAAATGGTGCTCTGGCATGAGCTGAGCCTGTTTGCAGCTTGCGGACCCAAGTCCTAATAGCTGTTCCATGATAACGCATACCATATACTCTTAAGTGCATTATAATCCTCGCGGTCAAATGCTATCTCTGGTATTGCTTTATCAAAACATGTCGAGTAAGGTGTCATACGAATTGGAATACTAACCCCTCGCCAATTCTGGCGACGGGGTTAGCATTGGACCCTTCTAGAGGGACACGACATGTATGTAACTGTGAACTCCGGTTAAAGTTAACTGAAGCCTCAGCTCCACAAAATGGATGCTGCCACCACAGACACGAGTCTGACCTCCTGCTGCTGGGAGTCCTTCCAGCGAGGAGAGCTTGGACAAAGGGTTTCCTGTCAGGGGCGGTGCTAGCACCATCCCAGACAGGGTTTTGTGTATCCTGGGTAGGCAGGGCTTTACAGGAAGGTGACTGCAGAGTGGCACCCCGGTGCTCACTACGCATCTGCCGGCTAGAATCAGTTCCAGGGGCACACCAGCCCCTGGCCTGGGGAAAGTCCGGCATGGGAGAGGGGTGTAACCACCCCCCTTCCTGGTCCCACCCCTAGGGCAGGACCTAGTCCCGTACCCACCCCTTTCTTTAGGATAAAGGCTTCCAAATTAGATCATCTTTGAATCAAGAAACTACTTTCTACGAAAGGAACTCTCGACTTCTTCTCAAGATTTCTCCCTTGTGGCTAAGGAGTAGTCACCCTGCATCCGCAGGCAACATCTAAGAACTCTGCGGTTTGCTGCACGTCCTTCCTCAGGAATCCGACCGACCAGCACGACGAGACCCGGCTTCCCTGGCACCTCTGACCTCTACCTACCTCTACAGCTAAGCTGAGAACCGTAGGTGCGACGAGACCTCGAGGGACCGGCCATCATCAGAACTGCACGACTTCTATCCAGCACGACCGCCGAGGGATCCTCTGGTGAGTGCTTTGGGGTCCGAGAAGCCCTGACCCTGAGCAGCTCCAGCACTGAAGTCCAGCCTCCCAGCATCCACGAGATCTGCGTGGGGCCCTTCTGCTTTTTGCTGCTCACCGCGTTGTTTGGCTACTAGCCCGCTGGCTTGTGGCCTTCTTAACGACGCCCGATGACATCACTGCTGCTGGTCTGGTTGCTCCAGACTGGCCCTTGCTCCCTTTCCAAAAGAGGAGCACCCCGGACCCTCCTGGTCCACCCCAGACGCCATTTTAGGTCCACCGCGTGGGCTTGAATTTGCCAAGACTTGTTGCCCCAATCCTGGGTCCAGCGACGTCAATAGCATCATCCATTGTGGGACAGCTCGCACCTCCATCCTGGTCGCCGACAACGCCTCCTGGTCCGTGAGACTGCAGAGCCCAGCGTCACCCACTCACCTAGTCGAGGTGACTACCATCCGGTGCCCTCCTGGTGCCACCTGACTACTGGCTAGTAGTCACGAACTTGGTCCCCTCTGCTTTCAGGTGTCATCCATCTTCGATCCAGGCTTGGATCACTCGAACTACCTTCACTGGTCGCCTGCCAACAACTTCTTTTCTTCAGGCACCTGGTTCGTGTACGAGGATTCCCGACGTCTTTTGAGACATATGCAGCTGCAGCCCCTGGGCTAGGTAACTTCGGCATTTCGGTGCCCCAGCATAGCCTGACTATCTAAGGGTCAGGATCCACTGTCGTTTTCGATCTACCTTATCCGGTTCGCCCGAGAACACTAACTTTGTCTTTACTAGCTCCCATAGACTTTGTCCTGCATCCCGCGTGAGAGTGCACACTCTGCACCCGAGTCCCTAGGCCTCCTACTAGTAATCTGAAGGTTCAGTAACGTAGTCCTAGCGATTCCAAAGCCTATTAGTACAGTACTTACCTGGTAGTAATTTCGCATTCCACTTTCAGAGTATATGGTTTTTCGTGCCCCTCGGGCATTTGTGTAAATTGTGCAACTTGAAGTATTTTCGTAAGAGTTTTGTTGTGTGCTTAGTACCCTGTCCTCATAAAGAGTACAGGGCTGTTGTGATTTTAATAAATACACTGTTTATTTTCATAACACTTGTGTGGTGTCCTTTCACTTGGTGTTCAAGGGGTATATGTGATGGTATAACAGCTGGCTTAACACGCCCTCTAGAGTTTAGCCCGAAGACTGCTCATATCCATGCTACTAGGATAGCTGGTCTATAAGGTTGACTTACAACTAATCACCATAAGGGTTGTTTGGACTGATACAAAGTGCTCACTAGAATAGTGAACATTATATATCAAGCCAACTTCTCACAATGATGTCCCGCAGGTGGGGTGCGATGACAGCGTCGGCCTTGTTGAAGACGTGGTGAGGGCAGGGGTCGGTCGGAGATCCGGAGTGGATGGAGTTCATCGTGCGGACGGTGTCTTCGGTGCTGATCAGGGTCCAGGCACGGAGGGTGGTGGTGGGGGCGGTGGTTCGGTCGTGGGGTGCATCGGTTGACTGCTGAAGCTGTTGTGTATGTCCGCGATCTTGTTGTAGAAGTAGGAGGCGAGGGAGTTGCAGAGGTCTTGTGAAGGGGTGATGTCGTTGATTCCAGCGTTGGGGTTGGAGAGCTCTTTAACGATGTTGAAGAGTTCCTTGCTGTTGTGTGCGTTGTTGTCCAGTCGTTCCTTGAATGCAGTTTTCTTGGTGGCGTGAATCAGTTGGTGGTGTTTTTGGGTGGCGAGCTTGAGGGCAGTCATGTTGTCCGTTGTTGGGTCTCTGCGCCAGGCTTTCTCGAGGGCTCGGCAGTTCCTCTTGGAGCTCTTGAGTTCGTCGGTGAACCATGGGGCTTTCTTGCTGCCGGATCTGCTGGGCGGGGTCCTCAGAGGGGCGAGGTCGTCTGCGCAGTTGCTGATCCACTTTGTGAGGTTGGTGGCCGCCTGGCTGGGGTTCGTTGCGCCGGTGGGAGGGTTCTTGCTCAGGGAAGTCGCGAGCTGGTCGGCTGTGATCTTGTTCCAGCTTCTGCGTGCAACCTGTTGCTGGTGGTGGTGGATCGTGGTCCTTCTGAAGCTGAAGTGGACGCATCTGTGGTCCGTCCAGTGGAGTCCGGTGGCATGGCTGAAGGTGATGTCCTTGTTGGATGAGAACACGGGGTTGAGTGTGTGTCCGGCGTAGTGGGTGGGGGGGGGTCACCAGCTGCTTGAGTCCGAGGTTTGCGAGGTTGTCCAGCAGGGTGGTGGTGTTGCGGTCGTTGTTGTTCTCCAGGTGGAAGTTGAGGTCCCCGAGGAGGATGTAGTCAGCGGAGGGGAGGGCGTGCGGGCTGATGAAGTCAGCGATGTCTTCCCTGAATTGTGTGCGTGGTCCCGGGGGTCTGTAGATGAGGGTGCCTCTGAGGGTGGTCTTGGGGTTGATGTGGATCTGGAAGTGCAGGTGGTCGGCGGGTGCGAGGGTGTCGTCGGTGTTGGTCGTGATGCGGATGGTGTTCTTGTAGATGATGGCGATGCCTCCTCCTGTCTGGTTGACGCGGTCCCTCCGGATGATCTTGTAGCTGTCCGGGATGGCGATGGCGATGTCGGGCGCTGAGGAGGCGTTCATCCAGGTTTCCGTGAGGAAGGCGACGTCAGGGGCTGTGGTATCGAGCAGGTTCCAGAGCTCGACGCCGTGTCTGTGGACGGAACGGGTGTTGAGCAGGATGCACTTTAGGTGGCTGCTGCTGGTGCTCGTCTTGGTCGGTGCTGGTGTATTGCAGGTCCGGATGCAGGTGAACTTGCAGGAGTGGCAGCAGAAAGGTCCGTGGGTGCGTCTTGGGGTGGCTCGGTAGCACCCCGGGATCCGGCCTGCGTTGAGTGCGTTGAGCTCGGTGGCGTCGTAGGTCCGGCGGGTGGGCTGGTGTCTGCGGGAGCCAGGGGTCCTGGCGCTGGGCGCGGTCCAGGCACGGACGGGCGCAGACGGGCTTACCTTTGGCGCACCTTCGGCGCTCAATCGGCGCTCCCGCTGCGCGCGTCCGCTGCGCGGTCGCTCTGGGGGCATCATAAGTGAGAAGCCGGGAGGGCGGGTCACCTGGGTGGCGGGAGCGGGGTGGCCAATGGTCGGGAGGGGGGCTGAGACGCCGTAGGGCAGTGGCGGGAAAGGAGGTCCGAGGGCGGCTCAGCGGTGGCTGGGTCGTCCGGCGGCTGGGCAGGAAGCACACGGGAGGGGATACAGAAGGCAAAAGGGGAGAGGGAAGGGGGAACACAAAGTTAAATACACGGGGCAAAAAAAGGCAACAGGGGAGACAGAGGCTAACACAATACGAACGGCGGAGTGCAGAGGGGGAGACAACAGTTAAGTGAACAGGGCGAAGGCAACAGGGGAGACACGGGTAAACAGACAGACGGCGGAATGCAGGGAAAAATGAGGCAGCAGCAGGAAGTGCGCAGCAGTCAACAGGGCAGAGTGCTGGCAGACAGCGGGCAGGAGCAGTGGTGTGGGGGCGACCTCGCCTGGAACAGATGCAGGGTTTAGATTGTTAGGAACAAGTGTGTCTTTAGGGATTTCCTGAAGGCTCCTAACTTGGAGTTTTGTCTCAGGGTGAGGGGTAAGGTGTTCCAGAGAGTGGGACCCCTGTAAGAGTGTGCTCAACCGCCCTGCCTTTCCCTTTTAAACCGTGGGACTTGAAGCAACAATTGGTTCCTAGAGCGCAGAGAGCGACCTGGCTCGTAGGGTTTAAATTTTTCGGTCAAGTATTTTGGACCAGTGCCAAACAGGCATTTATGGATTACGCAACAAATTTTGAACTTGACCCGCTGGCGAATGGACAGCCAGTGGAGTTTGTTCAAAAGAGGGCGAGAGGGGGATCTGGCTGGGACGTTAAGAACCAGTCTAGCTGCCGTGTTCTGGGCTACCTGTAGTCTGCCAAGTTGTTCCTCATTGGCAGAAAAAAGAAGCCTGTTGCAGTAATCTAACCTGCTGATCACAAGCGTTTGAACCAGTGTTTTCCTGTGGCTATCTGCTAGGTACAGAAATACACGCCTCAGGAGCCCAATGACCCTAAAACAAGATCCCGTTACCTGAGTTACGTGATCTTTTAAAAGCAGTGACTGGTCAAGCCGTACTCCAAGATTTTTCACTACCTGTTTGGGGTAAGGAGCAGGTCCTAAGTCCAGAAGCCATCAGTCGGGTGACCAGAGGAGAGAGGCTTCTCCGAAAAGCATGACCTCCGTCTTGCCCACATTACATTGTAGGCAATTGGAGGTCATCCAATCGGCTACAGCTCTCATACCCGCAGCAAAAGTGTGTTTAACTGCTGGAGTCAGGGTCGGGAAAGGAAACAAAAGCTGGGTGTCGTCAGCATACGATATGGGCGTGAACCTATATTCTCTCACAATGTCGGCCAAGGGAGCCACATACACATTGAAAAGTGTTGGGCTTAGGCATGAGCCCTGAGGAACCCCCTTGGTAAGCTCCCTAGCCATGGAAAAATGGGAGCCCAATCGGACACTTTGTGAGCGGCCCGAGAGAAAACTCTCCAGCCATGACAAAGCAGATCCGCCTATCCCTACCCTCTTCAGACGACCGATAAGAATTTCGTGTGACACTGTGTCGAAGGCAGCGGACAGATCCAACAGCACCAGAATCATAGAACCTCCTCTATCCTGTGCCATCCTGATGGTATCGGTCACGGAGAGGAGGGCTGATTTGGTGCTGTGATTAGGTCTGAACCCAAATTGCGAGTAGTCCAGACCGCCCGCTGCCTCGATGAAATTAGACACATGTGTGTTCACATGTGTGTTCGCGAGGGCCTCGCATTCCCCTCCTCTGTGTATTACGTATCTGGCGGGGGTCTGTTAATCCAGCAATCTTACCTGCGCCTAGCGATGTGGCGTATTCCCTTTTTTTCTTGTAGTGCATAAGAATACTCTATCCCCCCTTCCTTTTAATGCAGAGTTTAGTGATAAAGTATCTCGTCACGAAAAATCGAGCGAGAAAAAACGCTATATTCGCTTTGTGGTGTTAGTTTCACCGCGCATTTCTGGGGGCCATCTTAGAATTGGCTACTACCATTCCTCACGATCCTCGTATCTGTCGACCTACTTGGACGTGAAAAAGGTTGCCGTCTTAAGGCATGTACCCTGGTACCTAAATATTGATTATAAATTCCAGTTTTGTCCGTCCCTTACCCCTGAATCGAATATCATACCCCCTTATTGAGATGTATATAGAGGCGTATGTTTAATGACCAGTTGGGGAATTTTTGTTTGCCCCAGTATTGGAACTTTCATAGATTCCCATGCTTTGTAAATAATTCCCCCAACCTCGGAATGGGAGCCTCTGTAAATAAAAAATACCATAGCAGTTTGTAGCTTATCCACCTCTTTTTGTAAAAGAGTCCAACATTTCTGCAACAACCAATCAGAATAGCCTCACTTCATAGAACCCTCCTGAGAGAGCCTCAGAGCCTCAGATTTTTCTACCGCACATTGTGCTAGGGAGTCTCCACTGAGCTCTGCTCAGATTTCTTTTCAGATTGGATTCTTTTCCATTTTTTCAAATTTAATATGTCTGACAAGGAGAAGAAGGCTTTATTTAGAGCTTGTGCTACTTGTTCTAAGAAGAGGCTGTTTGTGGAGGACAAGCATGAGGACTGTATCTACTGCTTGCCCCGGACCACAAGGCCACAGATTGTAAAATCTGCAGAACATTCTCTACAAAGACCTTGAGAGACAGGAAAGGCCGCTTGTTGACTTGGCTCCAGAAAATGAAGTCACGTAAGGAGGTTTTGTCATCTGACAGTGAGGATTCTTCCTCAGCTGTGTCCTCCAGAAGATCCAAGAAGAGGGGTAGGTCATCCCCTTCAACATCTACTGAGACCCCTGTGAAAGCCTTACAAAAGACCTCTGATAGGTCTGAAAGGGCTAGTCCCATAAAATCTCCTCACCGAGGTGTAAAGGAGAGGCTGGGTCAGACTGAGGAGACACAGACAGCTAAGAAGGTGAAGAAAAGTTTATCTGTTACTTCTCAACCATCTGAAAAGGAGAGGGGAGGTAAAAATCCTTCTGCTGTCCCTCAGGATGGAAGATCTGACAAGAAACCACGTCCGTCGACGACGAAAACAGCTGGTACGTCGACGACCACTTCCAGAAAGGACTTAACTTCAGGTACAGCTTCATCGACGGCGGCTTCGTGGACGGCGGCGGCATTGATATCCTCGTCGACGTTTAAGGTACCTGTTTCCTGCTCGTCGACAATGGTGTTGACATCTTCGACGCCGACGATAATGACGACGAAGATAGTGTCGTCGACGATGACGAGGACAACGTCGACGATCGACGACGGCCATGATGATTATGACGACGAGCTCGTCTGTCGACGATCCACCCTCCGCTGACGAAATCCATCTCTCCGTCGACGGCCCGTCGACGGTTCCATCGACGACGTGTCCGTCGACGACGTCGTCGACGATTCAAAGGGTCAGCATATCTATAAGAAGGCAACAAATTACCCCAGAGATGACATCTCCTCGGCGTGTAACACCTTTGCCTCCCACTTTGCTTCTTGATGAGGAGTCTGATGACGATGAGGATGGTCCTTATGGAGAAGCTTATAGCCCATCTGAACTGCAAGTAAAATATCAGCATTCGGATTCGGATGAGTGCTATACTGAAGAACGCCAGTTTGTTCAGCAAGGAAGGCCTCCACAAAAATCACATCAGGATATGGTGTCAATGCTGTCCTCTCTTATAACGGACTTACAATTGATGTTACAAGACTACAAAAAGAGGTTTCCGTCGCAAACTGCGGAACAGCAAGAGCGTCCTCCTTCTCCATCCATTCCTACTACTCCTGCAGTGGAGTGGCAGTGACACCTCTGGTTTCTCGAGTTTCGGAACCAGAACCCAGAGAGAGCTATCCGGAGGTTGTGACGGTTCAGGACGATGATGTCTCGTCTGATGGAGAGCTTCAGGTTGATCCTCCTCATGACCCGGATAGAGGTTGGGACGATGATGTCAACCAGGATACTGATTCACCAGCGCCGGATACTGCAACCTCCCCTCCAACTGACATTGGAGGTTTCCATAATCTTATGGAGAGGGCGTCCAAGAGGTTTGGCCTTCCTATTACGACAGTGCAATCAGACTGTTTCCTTTACGACTTCAAGGAACCGTACAGAAAGTCCATTTGTTCAATACCAATAATTGAACATGTATGGTCGGAAGGTACTAAAGTGATGCAGAATCCTGCAACAGTCATCCCTGTTCTTCCCCGGCTGGAGAAGAAATATAAAGCACCAGAAGGCAGTCCCGCTTGCCTGACTGGTCAGCAGAAGCCGGACTCAGTTATTTCCCAGGCGGTGCAAAGCAAGTCCAAGAATCCTTCGACACCTCTTACAACACAGCCAGACAAGGAAGGGAGACAATGTGGGAAAAAGGTTTTCTACTATGGCCAGCCTCCTGGTTTGAGCTGCTAATGCTCTTGCTATCTTGGGCAGATATGATCGCCAGATGTGGTGCGATTTATCCCCGTTTGTGGACCAACTGCCGGATGGATTGAAGGATGAAGCCAGGAAGATACTGGTGGAAGGGGAGCGTTCCTCTTCAGAGTTGATAGATTGTGCTATGGACATAGCAACAACAGCTTTCCGTGCTTTGACGGGTTCAGCAGTTTTGAGGCGTCAGGGCTGGCTATGGGCAACCTGGTTTCGCCAGGAAGTTCAAAATAAGATCTTGGACTTACCTTACGACGGAGAGATGCTTTTTAGAAAGCATGTAGATGATGCCCTTCAGGGCATCAAGAAGGACACGGACGCTGCAAGGTCCTTGGGGACATTGAATTACTGCAAAGTTCCTTTCAGAGGTGCGAGAGGGAGAGGTTTTTTCTCGTACAGAGGTGGCAATCAACAGCGCTACTCTTCGTACTCACAGTCCTCACAAACTTACAAGCCACAATACTCACAGCGCCAAGGTCAGTCGGCGTCTTTCTCTCGTCAGCCATCAAGAGGGCGTCAAGGGCGTCAAGGGAGAGACAATTCTAAGCGACAATAGCGTCTTCATGGCTCTTCCTACTGTTCCTACCCCCGATAACATCAGTGGGGGGCAGGGTTTCTCATTGTCTACGCAGCTGGAAGGTGATTACATCAGACCAGTGGGTTCTGAATATCATTTAGGGTGGCCACACTTTGGAGTTTCAACAGCTTCCTCCTACCAGAGCTCCAGGCGCCAATGAGTCGAAACATCTAGGACTTCTACGTCTCGAAGCCCACCAACTTTTCATCAAGGGGGCAATAGAACCTGTACCTCACTCCCAGAGGGGGAAGGGTTTTTATTCCGGGTTCTTCCTGGTTGGCAAGACAAAGGAAAAGTGGTGTCTAATATTAGATCTAAGGGAACTCAACACCTATCTCATAAAGCTATCATTCAGGATGGTCACCCTTCAGGATATTCTACGTTTGCTGAATCCAGGGACTACATGGCGACTCTGGATTTAGAAGATGCTTACTTCCATGTGCCGATCCACCCAGCTCACAGGCAATACCTACGCTTCACATTAGGCAAGAGCCACTTTCAGTTCAAAGTGCTTCCTTTTGGTCTCAGGTCCGCACCAAGGATATTTACAAAAGTACTGGCTCCGGTGGCGGCGTTTCTCAGAAGACAATCTCTAGAGGTCTTTCCCTACCTAGACAATTGGCTGATAAAAGCTCCATCTTTCCAGGTGGCTTCCAAGGTGGTCACAAGCTGCATTCAACTTTTCAACCAACTGGGCCTTCAACTCAACAAGGAGAAATCGATCCTTCTTCCAACCAGGTTGGCAAAGTTTCTAGGGTCTATCCTGGACACAAATCGCTGCAAGGCCTTTTCATCGGAGGAACGTCTGAACAAACTTATTCAGTCAGCTCGTCTCTTGCAAAAAAGGAAGTCGCTGTCGGTCCATCTCTAAAAGTCCCTGCTTGGATCGATATCATCCTGCATACCATTGATTCCGCACTGGAGGCTTCGAATGCGTCCGCTACAAGAGCAACTGGACAGGCAATGGTACCAGGCGGAAGGCTCGTTCGGCGACAAGATCTCAGTGACATCAGCAATGAAAAAAGCAGGCAGCTGGTGGTTGGTAAAAGACAACATCTCAAAAGGCTTAACCTTCATGCTTCCCCCATCCCCCATGGTTCTAACCACGGACGCCTCACTAGAAGGGTGGGGAGCGGTACTACAAGAGTTGAAGTCAAACCCAAGTGCCACATCAATCTATTGGTACTCAGGGCTATTCGCTTGGCCCTACAGGCTTTTCTTCCGAGGATTCAGAAGCGCATAGTGCTGGTTCGACGGACAACACAACGGCCATGCACTATATAAACAAACAGGGCGGGCCAAGATCCCTGGCTCTTTCAAAGGAAGCTCAGGAAATTTGGAACTGGGCGATTCTCCATAACATTGCTCTTACGGCAGAGCACCTCGCAGGTTCGCTCAATTGCGGATGCGTTGAGTCGCCAAAGATCGATCAGTCACAAGTGGGAATTAGACCAGACCATTCTCGAGGAGGTCTTTTCAGTCTGGGGAACCCCGACCATAGACCTGTTTGTAACTCCAGAAAACACCAAATGCCAGTTCTACGCAAGCAGGGATCACCAACGGGGGTCCTTGGGGAATGCGCTTTTGATAGCTTGGTACGGCGCATTTGTGTACGTCTTTCCTCCAATTCCATTAATTCCGAGGCTGGTCAGGAAACTCAAGGCGGAACCTTGCAGAATGATTTTAATTGCACCAGCGTGGCCCCAACAGTTCTGGTACACGGAACTCCTCCTGCTTTCTCAAGACCAACCGATTTACCTGCAGCCTATTCCTTCTCTGTTGACAATGTCTCAGGGTCAAGTGCTCCATCCAGATCCGAGGTCACTCTAATTGAGAGCGTGGCTCCTGAGTACAGAGAGTTCCAGGATTTGAACCTCACAGAAGAGTGTCAGAATATTTTGTCTCAGGCCCGAGCTCCGAGTACGACTAAGACTTATCGGGCGAAATAGAAGAGATTCTGTCTCTGGTGTCAGAGGCAGAATATTCATCCATACACTTCAGCTCCGCATCAGCTTTTGCCATATATTCTTTCTCTGGCTAAGTCAGGTTTGGATCATTCTTCTGTCAAGGTACATCTAGCAGCCATCTCTAGATTCAGGCGGATGTCTTCAGGTCCTTCACTTTGGTCCGCTAGGATTATTAAACAATTCCTGAAGGGCCTGTTCAGAGTGTTTCCTCCAGTCCGGCCTACTCCACCAGTCTGGCAGCTTAATTTGGTTTTGGCTCATCTGATGAGAGCTCCATTTGAGCCCATTCACAGAGCAGATCTGAAATTTGTGTCATGGAAACTGGCTCTCCTATTAGCCTTGACTTCGGCCAGGAGGATTAGTGAGCTCCAAGCGCTAACGATTGTGGAACCCTTTCTTCAGTTCAAAAAGGATGTTTTGATTCTAAGGACAAATCCAAAATTCATCCCGAAGGTCTGATCCGAATTCCATTTTAATGAGCCTGTGATTTTGAAATCTTTTTTCCCACGACCTACTACACCAGCGGAGAGGTCTTTGTATTCTTTAGATGTTCAGAGGTGTCTGAAATTTTATCTGGAACGAACAAAACCATTCAGGAAGTCTTCTCAACTTTATGTCTCTTATATTGCCCCGCAGAAGGGATTTCCGCTTTCAAAGCACAGTATTTCACGTTGGATCTCTAATACAATTCAGTATCGTCATCAGGAAGCGGGCAAACTGCTTGAAAGACGAGTTTGTCCTCATTCAACGAGATCTGTTGCTTCATCAGTGGCTTTATTCTCAGGAGTCCCAATCAAGGACATCTGTAGAGCAGCTACGTGGAGCAGTATCCACACCTTCACGAAACACTACTGCTTGGATTCTTCCATGAAGGAGGATGCAGCGGTGGGTCAAGCAGTCCTGAGAAATCTTTTTCAATGAGAGGTGAGCTTTCCCTACAATCCCTCCTTCCTGTATTGCACATTTTGTATCATTGTTTTGTATTCTTCTCTGTGGTAACACTTTGATGATTTGTTTCCTATGAGGATAACTATGTTGACATGTAAGGAGATTTATGTAACAAAATTTGCTTTAATGACTTACTGCTAGCTACTCTGATACAAAGCATGGGAATCTATGAAAGTTCCAATACTGGGGCAAGAAAACAAGTTACTTACCTGTAACTTTGGTTCCCGAGTATTAGTAACTTTCATAGATTCCCATGCGCCCACCCTCCTCCCCTGGGAAAGCTCGGCCCTTTTTCTTACTGAGATAGTTGCTGTTACACAACGGCTACGAAAAATCTGAGGCTCTGAGGCTCTCTCAGGAGGGTTCTATGGGGTGAGGCTATTCTGATTGGTTGTTGCAGACATTTTGGTCTCTTTTACAAAAAGAGGTGGATAAGCTACACAATGAGATGAGGCCTAGGCCTAGTTTTCTCTTTTGTACTTACTGCTATGGTATTTTTTATTTACCGAGGCTCTCATTCCAACGACGGGGGAATGATACAAAGCATGGGACTCTATGAAAGTTACTAATACTGGGGAACCAAAGTTACAGGTAAGTAACTTGTTTTCTTACCTGATCACAAGGTCACAAGACAAATCTCCTTCGTGTTTTATTTTCTTGTTTACATCTCAGCAAAAAAAAACTGGTACGCGAACGAAAGCTTTCATTAAAACAATACTTGCAGCCTCTTGCGGCCATGTTAAGACGGATATACCTATATTTCTCTATGGCTCATAGAGAAGTGCTCTGCGATTGAATCTACCTAGCGGCCATTTTGGAAAGGGTTGAATTCCTGTGTCTCAACTATATATGTGAGTCTATACGTCTTTTTTTTTTAAGTCTATGTGGGATACAACTAACATTCTAGATAGTGTCAAGTCCTATATTATCCAACTATAAAGAATGTCTTCCATGCGAGCATGATTTCTCCAGCTCAGTTACCATGTCCCTAAGCATGTCTGTCTCTGCATCTTCATTGGAGTCTGTGTGGGATTTAACTGGCGTACAAGATAACGTCATATCTTATATAACCCAACTGTCACATCTTTCCCCCACTCGGTCATTATTTTTCTAATTCAGTTTTCGAGTCCCTATATAAGACTACTCACCCTGACTACCTAGAAGTCAAATGACTCCATGTGTGTAACATTTATTAGGGCTGAATAATAGCTTCCCAATCTTCCTTACTATTTAAACTATTTCTGATGGCATTGAACCTAATCATATATCATTGTTCTTGCTGCTTTCTACGTTGCGTGCAGTTCCCTGTTCTCCTTTGTTCCATGATTTTTCAAGTACTATCCACCTAATGTCATTGGGTGTATGACCCTTTTCTTTCCAGTGACTAACTAGTGGTGCATTTTCTTTGTTTGTATTGATCGTTGACCTATGTTCGCCTATTCTAAGTCCCCTTCCGGTCTCCCCCACATAACCCTGTCCAGATGGGCAGAGAATCAGATAAACAAGGTTCCTACTCCTGCAGTTATTCAACATTTTAATTTCATGCCTGACTGAATTAGGAGTTATCTCTTTTGTGGCAATACACAGGTCACATACGCTACAATTTCCACATTTGTGGTTACCTCTCGCTTTACCTCCATCAATGGTCTGTTGGGTCTCTGCTCTATCTTCCCTATATGTGTGAACTAAGGCATTATGTACGTTTTTATTCTTCCTATACGCAAACATAGGTTTGGGTAAATGAATTTCAGCCCCATCATTGAGGAGTTTCCAGTTATGGTTAATTATGTTCTTCACTTTGTTGGCTATATTTGAAAACTGACTCACCATAACTTTTTTTTCCATGGATTTTTCTTTCTTTTTGCTCTTGAGGAGCCTTTCTCGATCATAGTACCTGGCTCTTTTTTCAGAGAATGGTTTATTAATTTATTTGGGTATCATCTTTCCCTAAACTTTTTCTTTGTAACTTCAGCATGCTTATAGAAATCTTCTATCGAGGTACAGTTTCTTCTGAGGCGAAGAAACGCACCAAAGGGTATGATATCTTTCTGGCATTTGGGGTGATAGCTGTTATAGTGCAATAAAGTATTGCAATCCGTTTCTTTTTTAAACAGTTCCACTGCCAGTTGCCCCTCCTTTTGTTTGATGCTGATGTCCAAAAAAAGAACTCTGTTGTAGCTATATTAGGCTGTAAATTTGAGATTCCCATCCCCCAGGTTTAGCCACTTGAGAAACTCAACCCATACTTCTTTTGGGCCTGCCGAAATGAAAAAAATATCGTCTATGAAGCGGACCCAGTTCCGTATATTTTCATAGAATGGACTTACTTCCTTGTATATATGTTTCTGTAGTAGGGGATCTCTGTGTATAGTCATAATCTAGTGAATAGTCCCGCCCATGTGCGTGGACCCCGGCAATCAAAAATAATCTCTTAAGTTGTCAAAATAATGCAGAAACTGCAAAGACACTTAAGAGAAAATTTAAAGACAAATAATACAGCCTATATCCACAGGCTACGCTGTCCAGTACTTCAACTAGAAATTCCACCAAAAAACACCACACACAAAACAGCCTGCCAGTTTCTACCATAGAGAAACTTGCCTCCCCCAGTCAAAGACTCTGGAATGATAGAGAGGAAGGTAGGGACAGACAAGCCCCATAGGCTGCCATTATGTGGCTTAAATAGGATACTGTGCCTTTAAGAGAACTTTCCAGAACTTCTCCCAGTATCCCAGAATGCATAGCAGGTCCCTCTACTTTCAGTTCTTTTTTCCGGCTCCTGCTTACAGGACCCTGGCATTGAGCTCTCCCTTGTTTCAAGGGTTTATTGGATATTTTGGCACTTTTGTGTTCTAAAAGTGTTTCAGTTTACTTTCTTGGTGTTCTCTTTCTCTTTTTTGTGCTGTTTCAGGCGTTTTAGGGCTCTAAAATGCCTGGCCTTTTTGATAAGTGCCCAGCATGTGGGAGGAAGAAGGCCAAGAGTGATCCCCATGATGTCTGCATCGTCTGCCTCCCTGAAGATCATGTCCCTGAGGATTGTGTCATCTGCCAGCAGTTTACTGCTCGGACTCTGAGGGACAGACTGAAGATGAGGCTTTCTGGCCTTGAGGAGAGGCGTCTGCAGGCTGCAGGTGGGTCTGGGCAGGCTGGGAAGGTTCCCTCTGCCTCTGCTGAGGCCTCTGGGGGGCTCCCCAGGGGCAGGAAGTCCAGCAAACGGTCTCGGTCTCCGTCGACGTCGATTGCATCGACGACGACGTCGAGAGGGATGACGGCGGTGTGTTCCCCTTCTCCCCGGGGCTCCGGGTCGAGACGGCGTGACGGCTCGACGTCGAAGATCATGGAGAAGTCGCCGTCGAAGCCACCTTTGACGTCATCGTCTTCGTCGACGCCGAAGGCGAAGCGACAAGCATCGACGCTCGCCGTCGAGGCGACACCGTCGATCGCCGTCGAAGCACCGGTCCTCCTCGACGTCGAGAGCATCAAGAAGACGGCGACGCTCGTCGTCGAACACGGAACGCTCAACGTCGTGGAGGCGGCGTACGACGTCGCGGAGGAAGAGGTCGACGTCGAGGGATCGGCGTTCGACGTCGAGGAAAAGAGGGTCGACGTAGCGGAGGCGGCGATCGATGCCGGAGTCAAGGAAGCGTTGTTCGACGCCAGAAAAGCGACGCTCTGCGTCTAGCAGAAAGCGGTCAGCGTCTAGGAGTCGTTCAGCCTCTCCGAAACGGCGCAAGAGGGATTCTAGTCCCAGAAGTCACGCAGCTTCTAGTGGAGGACGCAAGAGGAAGCGATCACCTGCTGATGGGGCTGGCTCTCCGCCCCCTTCGCCTAAGGGGTCACCGGGCTCGGTGTACTCAGAGGTGTACACGCCATCTCGGCCTTGGACTCCGACTCTTCCTCCTGTTCCTAAAGAGGATCCTCCACCCAAACCTCCACTTCCTTCAGGCGACCCACCACCACCTCCTGTCCCTCCGCATGGACCCACCCCGCAGCCGAAGGTTCCTCCGCCGAGGTCCACTTCCCTGCCGTCTTTGCCTGTTCCTCCTAAGGGGACCCCAAAACCGAAACCCCGTGAGGAGCCAAGGAAGACCCCGCCACGAAAGCCGGCAGAGCGGCCACGGGCTGGCAGGTCCCGCTCTCGCTCTGGGAGAAGGGAGAGATCGCGACGCAGATCATCCACGAGGTCGAGACGCCGCCATAGGAGGCGCGAATCTCGCTCACACACGAGGTCCTCTGGGACCCGGGACTATTCTCCTACCCTGTCGGGGTCACCGGACACGAGGGTGTCCCTGATTGATGACCTGGTGGCGTTCCATGATGTCCTTTTAAGGGGCGCTGCGAAGTTGGGCATATCCCTGACGGTGCCTACTCCGAAAACTTCAGTAATTTTTGAGACATTGCATCAAAAACACCTGTCTAGTCCTCTCCTACCTCTGGTGCCGGGCCTGGAGGAACCGGCTATGGCCCTGTTTCTCACCCCTACGGTGACGAGGGCGGCTCCATCGCGGTTGCTGAAGAAGTACCGGGCTCCCGATTCGGATCCGGCCTTTCTGAGAACGGAACCCCCTCCTGACTCTGTCATTGTGACGGCGGCCCGCAAGCAACATGCCACCACTCCGTCCTCCACGGTTCCCCCGGATAAGGAGTCCAGGTGGATGGATTCGGCGGGGAGGAAAGTCTGTGGAACTTCCGCTACCTCCATGAAGGCTGCGAGTGCCACGGCGCTGTTGGGCCGATACGACCGCGCCCTCTGGGACTCCCTCGAGCGGTTTGCTGAGCATTTACCTCGGGAGAAGCGTGAGGACTTCATGGAAGTGCTGAATGAGGGGATGCTGGTGGCTAACCAGATTATCAGCGCTGCGGCGGACTCTTCCCTGTTGGCTGCTCAAGGATTTTGCCACGGAGTCAACCAACGACGCCACGCATGGCTCCGGCTTACGTCCCTGAAACCGGACGCACAGCAGAGGGTGGCCAACCTACCATTCTCCGGTGAGACCCTCTTCGGGAAGCATGCGGACGATGAGATGGCCCGCATGAAGGCGGAGGCCGAGACGCTAACGGCACTGGGCCTGGAGAAGCCTAAAGAGACCAAGAAGACGTACCGCCCTTTCCAACGGTGGTTCGGTGGGCAAGGCCGAGGACGAGGCCAGGCTTCGGCGGCAATCGCAACAGCAACACCAGTTCCGTAAGCCGTTCCAGAAGCGCCAGAAGGGCAGAGGAGGCCAGCAGTCGACCCCGGCGCCCAAGGGCCAGGCTGGGTCTAGGCCCTAGGAACCTACTTCCCCCGGATCTGTTACCCACTCCGGTAGGGGGAAGCATTCAATTTTTTCTGGCAGAGTGGAGAAAAATTACTCAGGACAAGTGGGTGCTGAATATTGTTTGCAATGGATACAGTCTTCGGTTCACCAGCCCTCCTCCAGCAATTCCCCCGGTCAGCTCGCAGTTTCAGCTGCGCGAGCTTCAGGCGGAAGCGGATATCCTGTTGAGGAAAAGGGCGATAGAAGACGTACCTCTGTCTCAGAGAGGAAGAGGTCTGTACTCCAGGTTCTTTCTGGTTCGCAAGAAGGACAAGAACGAGTTCAGGCCCATTCTGGACTTGCGGCAGGCAAACAAATGGATTCGCAGGGAAAAGTTTTGCATGCTGTCGTTGCATCAGATTTACCCTCAGTTGCAAGAGGGAGACTGGCTATGCGCTATAGACCTACAGGATGCTTACTTCCATGTGCCCATTACACACAAACACAGGAAGTTCCTGCGGTTCCAAGTCGGCACCAATCACTATCAATACACAGTACTCCCATTCGGACTGAAGTCTGCGCCGAGAACATTCTCGAAGTGCATGGCGGTGGTAGCAGCACACCTGAGGAAGAACAAGGTGTTCGTCTACCCGTACCTGGACGATTAGTTGATCAAGGCATCCTCCTTCTCGGAAGCGCGAGCACACTTCCCGAAGAATTGCTTTCTCTTGAACAAGCTGGGGCTGCACATCAACATGGCCAAGTCTGTCCCGACTCCGGTCCAATGCATACAGTACTTGGGAGCCTCCATCAATACGCTGTCAGCAAGCGTGTCTCCTTCGGAAGAGCGACGATTATCACTCCTTCGGAAGGCTCAGGCTCTTATGACAACTCCATCTACAACAGTGAGGACGGTGTCTTCTCTACTGGGATCGATGGCCTCTTGTATCTTCCTGAGGCCACACGCACGGCTCCACATGAGACCGCTGCAGGAGTGCTTGGAGGACCAGTGGGATCAGAGGACAGGATCTTGGGACGACAAGATTCGACTGTCGCTGCATGCTCTTCAGTCTCTGAAGTGGTGGTGTTCGGCGGAGAATCTCCTCAGAGGGGTTCCCTTTCACAAGGACATTCCCACGCAGACTGTCGTGACGGATGCTTCTCTCCTGGGATGGGGAGCGCACTCCGGGACTCTACAGATTCAAGGAACGTGGTCGCCGATGGAGGCCATGTATCACATCAATTTCCTGGAACTCAGGGCTGTTCACTTGGCACTGAAGGCCTTTCTTCCGTCCTTCCAGACCAACTCTCTGCTTGTACAGACGGACAATACCACCACGATGTATTACCTCAACAAGCAGGGGGGCTCGAGATCACGCACTCTGTCACAGGAGGCGCAGACGATCTGGCACTGGCTCCTAGCCAGAGGACTGACGATAACGGCCACCCATCTACCAGGTGTGCAGAATGTTCAGGCAGACGCACTGAGCAGACTGGTTCAGGAAAACCACGAATGGGTCATAAACGACGAAGTACTAGGAGAAGTCTTCGCAAGGTGGGGAACTCCAGGCATAGATTTGTTCGCCACCGCCGAAAACAGCAAGTGCAGAAACTTCGCCTCCAGGTACTTCCAGCAAGGGACGCTGGGGAATGCGTTATGGATCAACTGGACGAACAGCTTTCTGTACGCCTTTCCTCCCATTCCCCTGATTCCGGCAGTGCTCATCAAGCTGGCCCGGTCCAGGGCTCGGATGATACTCATTGCCCCGGAGTGGCCCAGGCAGTGGTGGTTCACGGACCTACTTCACCGGTCTCTCCTTCCTCACATTCGGTTGCTGTGCAGGCCGGACCTTCTCACGAAGTTCGGGGGACGGATGTTACACCCCAACCTCTCATCTTTGAGTTTGGCGGCAGGGCTCCTGAGAGTGCAATATGGTCATCTGAATCTGCCCGATGATTGCATGGACATACTGAAGGAGTCTAAGAGACCTTCCACTCGAACCTCATATGCTTACAAGTGGAAGAGGTTTTGTATATGGTGCCAGTCTAAGAACCATGACCCTACGACCTGTAAGGAAGATGTCCTCCTTCCTTACCTTTTACATTTGGCGCAGTCTGGCCTTAATGTGCAGTCCATTAAGGTTCATCTTGCTGCATTGACTGCCTACAGGAAATGCCCTTCACAGACTTCCTTTTTCCAGATCCCTGTGATCAAAGATTTTCTGGAAGGATTGAAGAAAGTATTCCCTCCTGTCAGGCTTCCTTCGCCTTCATGGGAATTGAATGTGGTGCTGTCCAGATTGATGAAGGAGCCTTTTGAACCTATTCATAAGGCTTCGTTGCAGCACCTGTCCTGAAAGGCGGCGTTCCTCGTGGCCATTACATCGGCCCGCAGGGTGAGTGAAATTCAGGCGTTGTGTTGTACTGAACCTTATACTGTGTTTCATGCTGCTAAGGTTGTTATGCGTACTCACCCTAAATTTCTTCCCAAGGTTATTTCTGATTTTCATGTCAACCAGACCATAACTTTGCCTACGCTTTTTCAGAACCCTTCATCCCCAGCGGAGCGGTCTCTCCATTCCCTGGATGTTAGGACGGTGTTGAAATTTTATCTGGATAAAACCAAAGATATTCGTAGGTCTGACCAGTTGTTAATCAATTATGGATCGGTCAGGACGGGTCTTGCGACCTCTAAGCAGTCCATCTCTAGGTGGATTGTGTCCTGCATACAATTATGTTACCAAAAGGCTAATAAGACCTTAGGAGGTAAGCCTAAGGCTCATTCCACCAGGGGCAAAGCTGCCACGACGGCTCTGCTCCGTAACGTGCCGATTGCTGAAATCTGCAAGGCAGCCACTTGGAAGTCGGTTCATACCTTTGCTAAGCATTACTGCCTGGACACTGACGCCAGGGCAGACGCTCAGGTTGTGCAGGCTTCGCTGCGGAATTTGTTTGCACAGTAGTGGCGTTATGTGTTTATTCTCCACCGCCGCTTGGTGTGGGGATGGGCTTGCCATTCTATTCACTAGATTATGACTATACACAGAGATCCCCCACTTCAGAAGGAGTAGTTTCTGTCCTGTAACTCCAGTTCTGTAGTAGGGGTATCTCTGTTATAGTCATAAGCGCCCCCCCTCCTCCCCGGTGTAGATATTTGATCGTGTACGGAATGCGACAGGTCTGGCGTGCTTCGCCTTCAAAAAGACCTGAAAGTAGAGGGACCTGCTATGCATTCTGGGATACTGGGAGAAGTTCTGGAAAGTTCTCTTAAAGGCACAGTATCCTATTTAAGCCACATAATGGCAGCCTATGGGGCTTGTCTGTCCCTACCTTCCTCTCTATCATTCCAGAGTCTTTGACTGGGGGAGGCAAGTTTCTCTATGGTAGAAACTGGCAGGCTGTTTTGTGTGTGGTGTTTTTTGGTGGAATTTCTAGTTGAAGTACTGGACAGTGTAGCCTGTGGATATAGGCTGCATTATTTGTCTTTAAATTTTCTCTTAAGTGTCTTTGCAGTTTCTGCATTATTTTGACAACTTAAGAGATTATTTTTGATTGCCGGGGTCCACGCACATGGGCGGGACTATTCACTAGATTATGACTATAACAGAGATACCCCTACTACAGAAATGGAGTTACAGGACAGAAACTACTCCTTCTCCTCAAACATACTAACATATGAAGTCAAGTCATTTTGCTTTATTCGAGATTCACTCATAAAACCATTGAGATTTACAAGCATTTAAAAATACAGATCTAAAAATATATAAAAATAAGAATAAAATATGATTTAAAATACAAGTTAAAATACAATCCAAAAAAGTAAAATGCATCTCAATTGCTATTTACATGTGACGTGTAAATTACAAGCACTCGGGGGCGGAGCTTGCTGGCGTCTATGAAAGACGTGTGAGCGTTGAGCTCCTCGCCTGAGCCCCGTTAAACTCCGTCAAACTTATCCTTCTGGCGCCTACCCAGCTCTAAAAGTTGCGGCGGACTCCCTACCTACGCTCCGGCCCGGTGGGGGTTCTTTACCCGGTCGAAATCCGGTGTGGTGGAACTTTGCTGCTCGGAGGACGGTGCTGAGACGGACCAGGCCGTAATCCACGGACTATCCTGAGGGGCGGCCTGTGCTGCGTCACACTACGTGCGGCTCACTCTACTGAAGCGGGGCCGGTCTACCTAACCTGCTGCCGAGCAACTGGTCCTGAGCGGCGCTACTACGCCCTGTTCCCGGGCGGCGTTGTGGTGAACTGGCATTCGATTGTGAAGTTTTGGAGGGGGCAGACGTGCTGGTGTCTGCGGTGATCCTAGCCGCTGGAGGAAGTTTCTGGCTGGCCGCCGTTCTGCTGGGAGGACGCCCTAGCTGCTTGTGCCTGGACCCCACGCTACCTACGGACAGCTGCAGGATCGTAGGTGTGCTGTGATCCGGAGTGGTGGTGACCCGTCTGCCCGGTCTTGGTTCGGTGTGGTTACGGAAGAGTGCTTGACGGTGTACCTTTTTGGCGGCTGGGCCTACTCGCACTATCGTGCGGACGGCCGCCATTTTGGGCGCATTTCTTGCTGCGCAACACCTCGCCCTGTGGCGCCCACTGCCTGAGTGTCTCCTGTTTGCCCCCCTACCATCTGCTGGTGGTGTGCTGCTAGCGGATGTCCACCAGGAACGCCATGGGGAAGGGCGACAGAACCCAGCCCAAACTGTCGTTTGATAAACGGAAAGCGAAGGGAGCTGAAGGACCGGCCCCGGATGCCTCGCCGCGGCCCACTGCCCCCGACAGCTCCTCATGTGCGGACATACGAGAAATGCTAGTGTCGATGGAAAAAGGCTTGCAAGACAGCATGGCGGCGATTGGTACTAAAATTGATGCATTGACATATCGGATGGACCGCATGGCCGAGAGAGTCGATAAGCATGCTGAACGGCTGGATATGGCAGAGAGACGGCTGACGGAGGCAGAGGAGGCCCAGACGGAATGGGATAAAGATCGCAAGCAGTTCGGAAGGCTACTCCAAGTCATTCAGGACAAGACGGAGGACTTGGAGGCGCGCTCACGGCGCTCCAACGTTCGCATTACTGGGGTGGCGGAGTCTACCAACACTGGTAAAATGGAGCTGTTCGTAGAGAAGCTGCTGCGGACCCTGTTAGGGGAGGAGGTTTTCTCCCCTATGTTTATCGTCGAGAGGGCTCATCGCACGCTGGGGCCGAAGCCGCAACCAGGACTCCCACCGCGGCCGATTATTGCGAAGCTGTTGAACTATCGAGACAGGGACATAGCGCTTCGGCTGGCCAGGGAGAAAGGAGATCTGCAATTCGAGGGCATGAACATCTCCCTCTACCCGGACTTCACGGCGAGAGTGCAGGAGGAAAGGAAGCGCTTCGCCCCATATAAGAAACAATTGAGGGAACTTGGGCTTGACTATGCCATGTTGTACCCTGCGAGGCTCCCGATTAACAGGCAGGGGCATTCACATTTTTTCACCGACCCTACGGAACTGAAAAAATCTCTGAAGGAGTGGGCCAAGGAACAGCGCAACAGTCCGAGGAGTCGACGAGAGGACGCTGATGCTGCATCTAACATGGACAACCAGGAGTAAACGGGAGTACGGCCTCCTTTATGGGTCGACTGTGCCCTATCGTACTCTGGCTCTTGTAAGACGATGCGAGCCCACTGTGACACGATCTCGGGGTGAGGTCTTCCTGGTTACTTCCTGAACTAATTTGATTGTACTGAGGAGTTTGTTGGCAACACGCTCTACTGGCCGTGTGTTACTATGGGGAAGGCCCTCCCGCGTGCGGGAGTTTCATTATTAGACTATGAGGATTTGAGCTGGCGAAGGTGCCGAATGTTGGTCAGGGGCGGGGTGGAGGAGTAACTGAAGTTTAAGGTCCCGACCCAATTGTGCTGTTGTCTGGCTGGGAACCTCTGCCCCTGCGCTTTTGGCTTTTGGCTCCTTTGGAGACCCTCAGGGTTTGTAGAGTCAGTTGGTAGTTCGGGGGGGGGGGATGGTGGGTGGTGGCGGGGCCTGTCTGACCGGGTTGGGGATGGTCGGCTGTGGGTGGGTGGGTGGATGCTCTTCTATTCCTTTGTTGAACGTGTTGAAAATGACAAATTGGGACAGTTGGGGGGAGGGTTTTGTTAGGCCTACTGCGGGACTGTGTCCGCGATTCCAACTGCGTGAGTTTAATACACTCATTACTCTGCAATGGCGGACGCTGAGATTTTAGGGTCGGAGAGTGGCCCCAACTCTATCAGAATGCTGACTTGGAATTTGAGGGGGTTGAATGACTTTCGTAAACTCCGGAAGGTACTGGCATATTTACAGCGTCACCGGGTTGACCTTGCACTGCTCCAGGAGACACACCTGCCACTATCCAGCCCGATGCTGTTGACTAGAGGGCTTGGAGGCAATTGCGTTGCAGCGGGGTTTACTACACATGCAAGGGGTGTGCTTACATGGGCTAATCCCAAATCGCAATTGAAATTACAGCAGATGGTTGTGGACCCGGAGGGTCGATATACAATTGCCCGTTGTATAGGGAAAGGTCAGGATCTGATGGTTGTGAATGTATACGGCCCCAATTATGATACGCCTGCCTTCTACTCCTCTCTAGCGGATCTAAGCAGACAGTATGAGGGTTCCAGGTTGCTGTGGGGGGGTGATTTCAATTGTGTGCTGAACCCAGAGCTGGACAGGTCGGCTGGCGCTTCCAGATGCCCGGCGGCCTCGGCATTGATTATGCAGGCGGAAATGGTGAAGCTTGACCTGGTGGATGTGTGGCGCCATAGACACCTGGGGAAGGGAGGTTACACTCACTACTCAGCCTATCATAACATACACACGCGAATTGATTATTGGTTTGCCTCCCACTCCCTCCTTAATTCAGTGAAGGGTTGTGTAATATTGCCCCGCACGTTGTCGGACCATTCACCACTGCTTGTGCTGCTGGAGGCGCCGGCTAGGAGAATCCCCCCGTTCACTTGGAGGTTCCCCCCATACTCACTTATGGATGAGGCTTTCAGAGGGGAATTAGCTGAAGACATTGACACTTACTTTGCGACTAATGTGGGGTCGGTGGATAGTGTGCAGGTTCTTTGGGATGCGTTCAAGGTGTACATACGAGGTATGACGATGGACAAACACTCAGGGGTGCTCAAAGCTATCAGGCAGCGGTTGAAGTACTTAGAATCGCAGCTGTCTGATCTGGAACGGCGAATGGGGCGTGCAGGAGACACTGATGAGAGGCTTAAATCCTTACTAGCAGAATTCCATGATGAGGCGGACAGGGAAATACAGCACATGGGGAAATATGCCACGGCACGCGCCTATGGGGAGAGAGACCGCCCTGGTTCCCTACTGGCTAAACTTATGCGAAATAGTAGACCGCCATTGGTGATTGAGGAATTACTAACATCTAGCGGTGGGGTGGTCACGGAGGAAGGAGATATACTGGCGGAATTTCACGCTTACTATACCGAACTGTACAGAACACGGTCCGGTCACCTAGAGGAGGAAATAGATGACTACCTGAGCTATATTGATATGCCCTTTCTAGCCAATTGGCAGAGAGAATTTCTTATGGCTCCGATTCAGAAAGAGGAGATTTTGGAGGCACTCGAGGGAATGAGGTCAGGCAGTGCTCCGGGGGCTGATGGGCTTACGGTAGCTTTCTATAAGGCTTTCCAAGATAAACTTATACCACACTTGATGTTGCTTTTCGATGACATTTGCCAACAGGGTAGTATGCCGAAATCTATGAGGGAAGCACTTCTCATTACAATCCCGAAGCCGGGGAAACCTCCCAACGAATGTAGCTCGTATAGGCCGCTCTCCCTGATTAATGTAGACGCCAAACTGTACGCGAAAGTCCTGGCTGCGCGTCTGGCTCTCCTGGTCCCGGACTTGGTTGCCCCGGAACAGGATGGGTTTGTCCCCGCCAGGAATTTGACATATAACATCCGTACTGTGTTAGGCACCATACAGCATGTTCGGCAAGAGAATAAGGCTGTCGCTATTTTCCTGGACATGGAAAAAGCCTTTGATTCGGTGGAGTGGCCATTTATGCTCAGGGTCCTGCGTAAGTATGGGCTGGGGGAGCCTTTTTTGCTGATGCTAGGGGCCTTGTACTACAAGCCGACAGCCCGGTTGAAGATAGGGAACTCGGTCACTGCTCCGATTGAGATCAGCAGAGGCACCAGACAGGGTTGCCCCCTCTCCCCTCTTCTGTACGCCTTAGTGGCGGAACCTCTGGCGTGCGCTATCAGGGAATACCATGGGTTTGAAGGGATCAACTTTCCTACCTATCAGATTGGCATATCGACGTACGCCGACGATACCCTGCTATATGTTCGGGAACCGGAAGAGAACTTGGTGTCTGTCCTGCGGGAAGTGGTGAGGTTTGGGGCTCTGTCTGGTTTGCGGGTCAACTGGGACAAGTCCATGGCGTTACCCCTGACCCCGGTGACCCACCCATTTGACTCGGAGTACCCGTTACAGTGGACCACGGACTCGATTCGCTATTTGGGGATACGTGTCCACACTGATCCCGAGACCTTGGTACGCGAGAATTATGGTGTAGCGTACTCTAGGCTGGTGGATGATGTGGAAGTGTGGTGCAGTCTGCCGTTGTCCTTGATGGGCAGAATAGCGATTATGAAGATGGTGGTCCTCCCCAGGTTTCTTTTTACTAATATCCCCGTGCTGCTTTCAAAGGCATTTTTCCGGCAGCTTACGCAGACGCTTATCAGGCTTGCGTGGGGGGGCAAACAGCCTAGGGTCCAATGGCAGACTTTAATGCTCCCCTATGAACGAGGGGGACTGGGGGCTCCGGAACTGGAGCGGTACTATAGAATAGCGCAGGGGGCTCATCTACACACTTGGGTCTATGGGGACCCCGGTATCCCACACGTGAAACTTGAACGCCTCTTTGCGGATCCCACCCCGCTCCCAGCCACAATATGCTGCCCTATTGACCGTAGGGTTGGGAATTTAGATTCTATTGCGGCTACGAACCACGCCTGGCATGAGCTGGTCCGCTCGAGGGAGAGCGAGCTACTGTACTCGCCCCTCATGCGCGTGGAATGGGCGGTGTGGTTAACTCCACTGACAGAGAAGGGGGTCCTTAAGGCGTTACGGGACTTGGGCATAGAAAAGATGGGCGATCTCTTCCTGAACGGTACTGTTAAAACGCTGCAACAGGTCCTACAATCCCACTCTGGGAAGACGCTATTGCACAGTTTTCAATATCATATGGTCCGTGGTGCGCTACAGGTGTTACTGGGCCCGGAAATGTCGGAACCCCTGGAGGTGCCGGAGCTCACCTACGTTTTCAAAAACCCCTCGTCCAGTAAGTTGGTCATGAACCTTAAGAAACTGGGGGACCGACACAAGCTGTACCCGCTCTCCAAGGCCAGATTAGCTTGGCAGACCGATCTCCAGATGACGGTCACGGATGAGATGTGGCAGTACTGCTGCACGAATACTAGAAAGATTTCGCTTAATAGCAGATATAGATTGATACATTTTAAGTATCTGCAGCGTGTCTATTACGCCCCGGAAAGACTGCACAGATAGGGACTGAGGGATTCGGCGGAGTGCGAGCGGTGCCACTTTCCCTCGGCTGATTTTTTACACATGGCCTGGACTTGCCCTAGCATTTATACATTCTGGCAGGGGGTATTCTCGGACCTCAGTGTGATATTGGGAATGGAGGTCCTGCCGTGCCCGGCACTGGCACTGCTAGGCTTCTCCAAGCCGCTGCCGGTGGCGGTGCGGCGCTTGGCGGATATTGCGTTGCTGACTGCCAAACGCCTGGTTGCACAGTGCTGGATGAGGGGACCGATACCAACTAAGAGGCGTTGGGAGGTGGATTTGCTGTACTGCTGCACGCAGTCGGAGGTCTATAATGAACTGCTGCCCCCGAAGAGTCGCCCTAAGAATTTCTGGGGTCTATATAGGGAATATCTGTGTGCCAAGGAAGGTGGGGAGTCCGACCCTGAAGGGGAGGAGCTGGATGTGATACAGGAGGGAGGGGTGGAGGCGTCGGAGAGAGACTTACTACACGATTGACTGCTTCCTTCTGAGAGGTGGTCGCTGGTCCCTTGATGCTGTTGGCTGTGCTATGGGGGGTGGGTGCCCCCGAGGAGGTTACACAGGGAGGGTAGTCCTTGGTGTTTGTTTCAGTGGAAACACTCGCACCGATGGGGCCCATGGGTCTCTGGCTGTAGGCACACTGTTAGCATTCAGACACTGCAGATATGGCAGGTGGGTGGGTGGGCACATGTACGGGTAGGTCGGTTGCTGGGGGTGTTGGGGGTTTGTTTAAGTATGGGTTTTATTGTACTGTTACTTAGCGGAAGTTATTTATTGGCTTCAGGACTTCTTCTGCTCAGTCACTCTAGCTGCACTGCACTACCACTTTACTCTACGGTTCTGGGTTCCGATATACAGACTGTCCATTCCATTCTTGCTACATGGCAGCACTATTCCTGCATGAGAATTTCTCTGACTGCGCCGCCAGGCCTCCGGGATGCTGGCATTACGGCTGTGTATGATGCTATTGAACACTGTACCGGATACTATTTACTGTTGCCGCCGGCCTCCGGGTTGTGGGCGAAGAGTGCTGTGTGCTTTTGTTGAATGTGCAATAAAGTACAAATTTAACAAAAAAAAAAAAAAATTACGAGCAATGGTTTAATGCATTGACTAACAAATCTAAAAAAAAATTGCAGACAGAGGCAATCATCATTCAGTATCTAAAAGCTTAAGTCTAACCACCCATGCCCAACCTAAATATTTGGCAGTAGCTACAAAGATCAGTGGTAACGTGCTAGTGCATATTATTCTTAGGGCTACAGTACTACTGGTAGTGCCAAAAGATTTACATAATGAATTTAGCCAGGCTCGCATTGGCGATTCATATGCCGGGCAAGCAAATAGAAAGTGGCCAATAGTCTCTTTGTGATCCCTGCACACGGGGCAATTACTACTGGCTCGATTGCCCCACCTACCAGTAAGAGACCTAAGGGAAGGGAACCAGCTCTAAGTTGGAAAAAAAGCTTCCTGTCCCCTGGCTTGTTAATTACATCCCAATAGGGCTCTAAACATGGGATAAGTTTTGCCTCTAAGAATCTTGCAGCCATAGAAGTGGAGTCTACATCATTTCAATCTCGGAGAGCCACCTTTTCCCAGTAAATTTCCTTTCTACTAACATATATACATGCCAGACTGGGTGCACATATTGCGCCCATGCTGGTCCCCTTCCGTTGGTTGTATAGATCTTGCTTAAACAAAAAGATATTGTTTGAAAGAACCATTGAGACACATTGAATGATGACTCTATATCCAGAGTCACCATATATTCCTTACCATTGTTGAATGCTGAACCTTCAATTTTAGAAATCATGTCTGAAGTGTCTTTTGTATACAATTTCTGCTTTTGAACTATGGGTTTAAGGAATCTGTCTGCATACTTACTCAAAGGCTCTAGTAGTGAGTCAATGGAGGCAACTATAGGTCTTAAAGGTGGATTTTTTAGACTATTGTGGACTTTTGAAAGTCCATAGAATGCAGGGATTTTGGGATTACTGATGTTTAAAAATTTATATTCTTCCTCACTAATTTCCTCATTATTCCTCGCTGTCAGTAGTACACTTTCAACCTCTTTTTTCAGTCCTTCTAATCTGACTTGGGGTACCCTTGTATGATGTTGCTCATTGGACAGAAGTTCCAATGCTCTGCATTCGTAATCCTTGGAATCAAAGACTACAACCCCCCCCCCCCCCTTTATCCACTGGTTTTATCGTAATTGTGTTATCCTTTGATAGTGAATTGATTGCTTCTCTCTGTTCTTTAGATATGTTAGGAGTTTGAAACTGTTTTTCATTTAGAAGAGTGCCTAGCTCTAATTTAACCATTGTTCCAAAGGTGTCTACGTTCTTTCCTACCATTCCTAGACTCGGAGTGACAGTGGATTTCGTTCTGAGGCCTGAATCGCTAGGTTCCTCTCTCTCAGGCCTATTTTTAAAAAATCGACGAAGTCAAACTTTTCAGAAAAAGTCTCTAAGGTCTTTTTCCATCTGGAATGTATTTATTCCTGAGGTGGGGACAAAATTGAATCCCATCCCTAGGACTTCTTCTTCTACTCTATTTAGTTGTCTATTGAAAAGGTTTATTACTGGATTTTGCTTTATTTCCAGTATCTTTTGTTTCTTGTTCTCATGTACTCTCGCGGTGCAGGGTTCCTTTGATATTCCTGCATAAGTGGTTCCCTTCCCCCCTGATGTCTCATGGGAGTTCCTCTTCCCCTGTTTGAGAATCCCCTTTGGGGTCTTTGTTGTCGCTGGCCTAAAAAATCATCATAATCTCTGTCTTGGTTTTGTCGGGTCCCTTCCTCTCTGCTCAAATTTTGCTAATCTCCACTGCTCTCTGAGGTATCAAAGAAGTTAACATGTTTAGGCCGTCTCTGATAGAATCTACCCCTGGGTTGTCTCTTCCAATTAGGTTCTTGTTTTTCTGTGTAATAGTCCTTTTTTAAAAATGAATACACCACCTCCTGACTAAATCTGTTGATGCCCTTTTTTAACTTTTGAGTTTTCCTATTTCTTAGGTATTCACAATAACCGTTCATATCTAGATTGATTTCATCTATCTTTCTTTTAGCGTCTTCCAAGGCATTGTTTTCCTGTAGGATTTTCTCTAGATCTCTATTTCCCTCTTTTCTATCAAGATGGTCTCTTGTGCTGTCTCAATTATAAGGAGCATCCAATCTCTGCTACAGCGATTGGAAATAAACGTCCAGGTCTCTAAAAATGTCCAATTATTCACAAAGAGACCAGGGTCATTACGAACCTGCAGACCTATAGGGATAGTACCTAAACTAACATATTCTGCCATGAGATCGGCATGTAACTTTGTTCTGATTATTTTCTTTTTCAGATTTATAAGCTGATTCCACTTTTCACCTCCATTATGAATTACAGTGATACTGTGCCCACTCTTATTGGAGCTAAGTATCCTGTTTAGCTGCTCTTCACTGAACCCGAAGGTTTTCAGTGCGTTCATGATGCAATAGAGGACAAAATACTCTCCGACCCAGAGGTCGTACACTCAAGTTAAACAAGAGAGAGTTAACCCAACTTGTTCCAGAGAACAGGTTTCTTTAGACAACTAAGCAAATTAGAGCATCCCTGGAAAAAACATTGTCTATTTTCACTCAGTCACTTTGCATATGCTCCTAAATAACCTCACCATACAACTGATTCATACCACTTTACTGAATATGTAGATTCAGATTCCAAATATACCCACAGACTGAAATGTAATGCTTACGCTGTTTTATTAATGTAAATTATCTCTCTTTTTTAAAATTTTGGTGAATGTCCCGAAAGTATGTATGCACTCAATATATAAAAACATTTTACACAAGTTTATACATTTCAAATAATCTTGACATCAAAAAATGCAGTACAAAAACAATTTTTTAAAAAACTTTAAAAACATGCTAGACCCACAGTTAAAAACAGGTGTTTTTATCTGTTTGATCATCTATTTGATCCAATTGCCGTATGAGATCAGTCTGGAACTTTTAGTAAAAAAACTATTTCTTATCTAAATGTTCCTAAGCTTTTTTGGATTCATTACAGTACAAAAGCGTCAACGCGTTTTGATGGCTTAAAAACATATACAGTGCCACCTTCCTCAGGACACAATTCGATATGGGGTCACTTTATAGTTTGTATCTATACCAGAGAGAAAACAACAATCAGCTACAATAGAAACTAGGCATCAATCCATTTAGTCAGAGACATTTAATCTTTTAATCAATTTCCTCAGTCTCCTAGTAATAACATCCTATCTACCGCATTACTTCTCCCCATTTAGTATTTAAAACTATCAATGACAGCATCAGACAGTGCATTTTAAGATCTAAATTTACAACAACACAAAAGAATGCATTACATTTAACTGTAAGGTTATACATTTAGCCCCCCCCCCTTGGTTGCCATGGACATTTCTCAATTTCTCCATACCTCTCATAATTCCTTCACCTTTCAAACTCACAACACTCAACCTCTTTTAACAGCCATTACTAACCATCGAATGCGTCAATTAGAATGCAGATTAGGGCTGGATATAGTCCTATCCTCCGTCCTTATTTAATTCTGGAAGATTTCCTAAAAAGGGGGAGATGAGTGTGCAGCAGTTAGAGCTTTACCCACACTTGCTTCCTGATAAACTCCTCCTCTCTTTTTTAAACAATTGTTTTTTATATATTACCTTGAAATTCCACTTGTTGATTTTTACTTTTCTTCTATATAACATAGATTGCTTTTTGTAGTGTGGTCCCTCAGTGGGCTATATATCTTAAAAACAATTGTCTGTGGTCCAAAAATACAAAGAGAAGACCAGAAGGTTTGATAAGTAACCTTACTATATAACTTCTTGGAGATTTATTAACTTCCCTTGGTTCTTTCATGGGTTGCATGGTTTCTATTTGGCTTACCTTTAATAAAAGATGGTCCTGCCTGCTACTGTCGTTCCAGGGGTCCTTAATCTCCGTGAAGGAAGACTTTTACTATGGCTTCAAAAGCTAAAGACCAGGAAAAAAGTCATGTTGAGTGACAGTGATGAGGCATCTATAACGTCTAGGAGATCTCAGGAAAGAAGCAGATCTCCTCAGGGGAACGACCTGAGAAGGCCCTTAAAAAGACCACCCTAGGGTCTTCTGGGCGCAGTCCCTCTAAATTTCCTCCAAGCAAAGAAAAGGAGAGAAAGGGTCATGCTTCAGGGGTGAAAACATACAAAGAGGACAAGCTCAGAGCCCTCAAAATCACCACCTAAAGTCAAACATTCCTTCAAGAAGCCAGCCTGTACACCTCCTGAGGGAAAATTGGAAAAATCTGCATCGCCGATGGGCACGTCGACGAGGAAAATGGCATCGCCGTCGACGAAAACTGAGGTAAAACTTACTTCTAAAGTTATATTTCCATCGACGGTGGCACCGTTGACGGCAGTATCAATGCCGAAATCTTGGACGAGGACAGCATCGACGACGACTGATACAACAGCTACGATCACTTCGTCGACTGGATCGTCGAAGACAACAATGGGATTGTCGACGACACCAACGACGACAGTAACAGCAGCGTCGACGGCAGCATCGACGACAACAGTTTCATCTGCGGTTTCGACGGCGATCTCGTCGACGGGCTCGTTGACAAGAGAAAAAAACACCAGAAAAACAGAAATTTGCCAGGAAGAGGAGAAATACCTGAGAACTTACCTCTACAAGTAAAGTGACACCTCTGGTACCATTCCACCTGTTAGAGGAAAAAGAGTCAGAGGAGGATGATGGAGGCCCTTTTGGCTACGCCAGTAGCCCGTCGCTGTTGCATGTAAAGTGCCAAGAGGATGACTCGGAGGAAGAATATGAGGAGTATCAGGATCGTCCCCAGCAACACTATCGCCACGACTATCAGGAGGAGATGGTGAGCTTTCCGTCTTCATTACTAACGGATCTGCAGTTTATGCTGGAGGATTGTAAAAAGAGGCATCCTGTGCCTCATACCTCTCAGGAGATACCAGTGGCTACGCCTCACCCACGCTCTATTCCAAGTATGCCAGTGCAAAGGCGAGAGGTTTTACCAGAGCCCTTGCCTAGATCCCCACTACCAAGGTATCAACAAGAACCAGTGACCACTGATAAGGAACAAGAGGAGGGAGAGATAACGGACCCTAGCAGGGAGTGGGACGATTATCTCATTTCATCGCCTTCATCTCCTTCACCAAAACCTGTTGATTCCCCACCGGAGGACATCGTGGGGTTTCATAATTTAATGGAGAGAGCTACAAACAGATTTGCATTCACCATGTCATCTGACAAGACGGAGTGTTTCTTGTACGATTTCAAGGAACCATACCGCGAGGCAGTTTGGTCTCTCCCGATTGTCAGTCATCTATGGGAAGAGGGCCTAAAGGTCATGGAGACACCGGCGATGGTGACTCCAGTACATGCCAGACTGGACAAGAAATATAAAGCGCCTTTAGATGCTCCAGCTTGTCTACTAGGCCACCCTAAGCCAGACTCAGTTATAACCCAGGCGTCTCAGCAGAAATCGAGGAATCCATCAGCTTCTTTTACGACACCTCCCGACAGAGAGGGTAGGCGATTAGACAACGCGGGGAAGAGGTTTTCCTCCATGTCTGCCCTTCTAGTTAAGGCAGCAAATGCCCTGGCCATTCTGGGCAGGTACGATAGGCAGATTGGTGTGACCTCTCGCCTTATATAGATCGCATTCCAGAAGCTGATAGACAGGAGGCCAAGAAGATTCTCCAAGAAGGAGAAAGGACTTCGGCTGAAGTCGTTGATTGCGGGATGGACATCACGACCACAGCCTTCAGGTCTTTGGAAGGAGTGGCAGTCCTACGCCAGCAAGGATGGCTGAGAGCAACAGCGTTTAGGCCTGAGGTCCAGAATAAAATCCTGGACCTTCCCTTCAAGGAGAGAATTTATTCGGGAAAACATATCGATGAGGCACTGCAAAGTATCAAAAAAGATACCAACACCCTCAAATCACTAGGAACACTGCAATATCGGAAGGTTCCTTTTCGAGGCTCTACAAGTGGAGGGCAATCATCTTTTAGAGGAGGATACCAGCAGGGCAGATACACTTCTTACTCCACCTTATCTCAGTCCTACCGTCAGCAGTATACGCCACGTCAAACAGGAGGTTACACAAAATCTACTCCTCGAGGTAGAGGAGGTCATCAGGGGAAGGACAACACCAGACAACAATGACAACCTTCAGTATCCGGCTACACTGATCCCTCTTACGTCACATGTTCCCCTGGGTGGAAAAATTGCTTTTCATCTCAAAAATTGGCAACAAATAACTACGGACCAATGGGTCCTCAACATAATACTATTCAGACACACTCTAGAACTTCCACAAATGCCCCCTTGTACACCGCCGAAACATCAAGAGGTCCAGCACTTACATCAGATGCGGCGGGAGATTCGGACAATGCTCCGAAAGGGAGCAATAGAACCGGTACCGACCTCCCAGAGAGGAAGGGGATTTTGTTCACTTTTTTTCTAGTCAAGAAAAAATGTTCTCCAAAGGCTTCCTATCTTGGACCTCAGATCCCTAAACATCTATCTCAAGAAACAATCTTTCAGGATGGTTTCACTTCAAGACATTCTGCTGCTCTTAGACCCAGGGGATCATATGACCACATTAGACCTACAGGATGCATACTTTCACATCCACATCCATCCTTCCCATAGGCAGTACCTTCGGTTCGTGGTAGCCGGAGAACATTACCATTTTAAGGTACTGCCGTCTGGCCTAAAATCAGCCCCAAGAATTTTTACAATTTGCCTGGCTCCAGTGGCAGCTGTCCTAAGGAAACAGAAACACCAAGTATTTCCTTACCTCAACGACTGGTTGGTCAAAGCGCCATCAGCAGCATCAGCCGGTCGTCGACAGTGGCTTGCGTGGAGTTATTTACCAGGTGAGGTCTGACTTTAAACAAAGAAAAGTCATCCCTTCAGCCGACACGAAACATCACCTTCTTGGGAGCAATACTAGACTGAGGTAAACAAAGCGTTCCCCTCCAAGGAAAGGCAGCTGAGAATTATATCTCTATCCCAGAGCTTTAAAAGAAGAAAGTGTCTTTCAATACGCAAGTACAAGTCACATTACTGCGAACAATGTCATCTTGCATTCCCCTCATACCTTTCTGCAGATTAAGGATGCATCCGTTGCAGGAGCAACTGGATCTTCAATGGCATCAAGCAGAGGGATCCTTCGACGACGTAGTCAAGGTAACACCGAACATGATCCAAGCTGCACCATGGTGGATCCAAGAACGGAACGTCTCACAGGGTCTTTCATTCCTCACAGAGCCAGCCCCACTGGTAATTACTACAGATGCGTCCTGAGAAGGTAGGGGGGCGTTCCTTCAGGACCGCCAAGTCAGCGGTCGCTGAAAATTGCGCGAACAGCAAATGCACATCAACTTATTGGAACTCAGAGCCGTCCGCTTAGCATTGCTGGCGTTCCTACCAAGGATACAAGGATCAGCTGTACTAGTAAGAATGGACAACACAACAGCGATGCACTACGTGAACAAGCAGGGAGATACAAGATCGCTCTCCCTGTCTCGGGAAGCCCAGAAGGTATGGGAATGGGTGCTGCAACACAGGATATCCATAACAGCGGAACATCTCCCAGGGGACCAGAAGGTCAAAGACGATACTCTCAGCAGGCTCAAATCCACCTGCCACGAGTGGGAGATCAACCAAGGGATTCTAGACAGCATCTTCCAAAGAAAAAGGGAACCAACAGTAGACAGCTTTGCAAAACAGCAGAGAACAAAAAAATGCCAGTTCTTCGCAAGGTGGCTTCCCCAACGGGGATCTTGGGGGAATGCGTTTTTGATGGCATGATCAGGCGGCTTTGCCTACGCCTTTCCTCCAATTCCCCTCCTGCCACGCAGTCTTACGAAAATCAAGAAAGAGCTGTGCAAGATTATCCTGATAGCCCCATGGTGGCCCAGGCAACAATGATTCACAGAGCTTCTGCTACTGTCAGTGGTCCACCCGATTCGCCTCCAGCCAATACCGTCACTCCTGACGATGTCCGGGAGATAAGTGTTCCATCCAGACCCAAGATCTCTGCACTTAGCGGCCTGGCTCCTGAACACTGCAAATTTCAACACCTGAAGATTTCAGCGGAGTGCAGAGACATCCTATCGAGGGCCAGAGCGGATAGTACAAATAAAACATACAGGCTGAAATGGAAGAGATTCCGCTTATGGTGCAAAACATGTAACATTCATCCTCTGAATGCGGCAGCACATGAGATTATTCTATACATATTATTTTTGGCAAAGTCTGGTTTGGCGCATGCATTTATAAAGGTAGATCTAGCCGCAATATCACGCTACAGAAGGACTTCCTCAGGACCATCTCTGTGGTCAGCAAGAGTCATCAAACAATTCATGAAGGGATTGTTCCGGGTTTTTCCTCCAGTAAAGTCTCCACCACCTCTCTGGCAGTTGAACGTTGTACATTATAAATTAATGAAACAGCCCTTCGAGCCAATACACAGGGAAGATCTTAAATTCCTTTCGTGGAAAGTGGTACTTCTCATCGCGCTCACTTCAGCCAGACCCTTCCGCAAGTCTTCACAACTTTTTGTCGCCTTCAGAGCACCCATGAAGGGATTCCCTTTGTCAAAAAAATGAATTGGCAGATGGATTTCCAGTGTGATAGAGTATTGTCATCAGGCAGCTGGAAAGCCTCTGAATGCACGAGTCTGTGCCCATTCGACAAGAGCAGTGTCCACCTCCACTGCTTTGTTTACGGGAGTACCGATCCAGGCTATCTGCAGGGCAGCGACCTGGAAGAGTACACACACCTTCACCAGGCATTACTTCTTGGATGCAGCCGCAGAGAGAGATGTGGCGGTGGGAGAAGCGGTGCTGAGAAACTTTATCCAGTAACGGTGAGCCCTCTTTTCCATCCCGCTGTCCTTTTCCTTGTTTGAAATTAACATTTTGTATTGTTATGTTTGGTGTAAGTGGTTACAATACTGATATGCAGAATTCCAAGATAAAAATGTATAGATGGATAATGTCTTACGTAACTATACCAGATCTGCATTTGGTCTAAAAAGTTTTTTTTTAAATGTGTTGTATTCTACTGCTTGCTATTCTGATTCAGGCATGTAAGTAAGTAGTAAGTAAGTAATACTTTATTCGGTATTCATTTTTTTTGAACAACCATAAAAGTGCATAAAAAAGGATACATCCATTTATTAAAACTGGTATTTAAAAAAGATACAGATAAAGAAGCATTTAACAATCAATCAATGTGCAGAAGAACAATTTTTAAAAAACGTGGTTTCAGTCTCGACATATATTAAAAACTAATTAAAAGTAACAGTTTAGGAAAAAGCAGAATCAAATATGCAAATTCATCCTATATCGAGGGTTGCCCTACACCTTAACGTGCACTTCAAAAATCTTGCTACTTGATTAGCTATATGGATGTCAGATAGAAACTGAAGTCTAAGAAATGCTGGGCGACAGGTGCGTAGGGTCATTGCTTTCTAAATTGGTAGTAGCCAGCATTTTCTTTGATCTGTATAGAATCTACAAAACAGGACAACGTGAATGGTAGTTTGCATGGATATGCCATCACAAGGACATGCTGTTAGATTTCTTGCCCAATCATTCGTCCGTGGAAAGGTGACAAAGGGATGGAACGTATTCATCCTGAATCGAGTTAAAAGTAACCTGTCGTAAGTCGACATACTAAAAATAAGGTACGGCTCAATATGGAATGTAGTTTGGGTTGTTAAAGAGTGTTGTACACTTTATTTTGTCACCTCGTTAGTTAGTATCAGTTGTTCAAGATGTGTTATGCAGATAGATTTAAACAATTTTCTAGAAACCTCCGCAATATCTAGGGGCGACTCAAAGTAGTGTATCATACCCAAATCATACAGAAAATTCCTAATATAAGCAATCCAGCCTATCTTTAGGGCTTTATCCAGACCGAGACAGTCAAGGATGAGATTTTGGCAGAAGGATGTTTTTGTTGACGTCCAGATTCAGTGCCACAACAAGAGGGGCTGGATTCTTATTAGGTCTGTCAACTAGTGTAGCCATAACTCCAAGTGTAAAATGTAGCTAGAGGTACCATGTGGTACGGCCAGGAGATATCTCAGGAATTGGTTTTCTATTACTTGTAAAGTAGTAACATTCCCATGTCCCCGTATCCCAGCCCCATAAATAGCTGTTGCTATACATTTTGCTTTGTAGATGTGTATCAGTTCACTAGGTGACCGCTGTACCAGTCTACGTGAGAAGCTGATTAATGCCATAGTTGTTCATATGAATAACAGTTTCCTATTTTCTATTGCATGTTTCCAGGATTGTCTGTTGTCAATCACAATTCCCAGGTAAGGATAGGTATTTGTGCTTTCCAGCTTGATATTGAATACGTGTATTGGCTTGGGCCTATATCGGGTCCTACCTAGAGACATGACATATGTTTTCTTAATGTTAATTTTTAACTGTAGATCAGACATATATGTATGGTATCTAGCTAGAGATCGTTGCAGTTCCTGGGGGGTACGGGCTAGCATGACATCGTCGTCCGCATAGAGCAAGGCGGGTATCGGGCGTTTTTTTATATAAGGTAGGTCCTGGCATCCCACGACCATGGCTGACTCGAGGCCATTTGTGTACAGCGTAAATAGGAAGGGTGCCAGGACACATCCCTGCCTTACTCCACGCCGCACGGCAAACGGCGCTGTCAGCTGCCCGGCCGTCCCGTACCTCACTTGGGCGGTGGCCCCTGAGTAAAGTTCGCAAATAAAATTCACTAGCACTGGTTCTACACCCATGTCATGCAAGATGGATCATAGCTTACTGTGACTGATGCAGTCGAATGCTGCAGATAGATCGACGTATGCCAGATGTAACGACCCTCCCTTTGCAGTTACATATTTGCCCGCTAGGAGCGTTAAATTTAAAATCTGTTCAGTCGTGCCCAGTCCCTCCCGAAAACCAAATTGAAGGTCTGAGAGAACGTTGTTTTCTGTTGCCCAGGTTTGGAGTCGCTCTAAAATGATTCGACCTTCTGTCTTACCTAGCGAATCCAAAAGAGATATAGGACGGTAGCAAGCGGGGGCCAACCTATCCCCTTTTTAAAAATTGGGACTAGGGTACTGATTGACCATGTTTTAAGCAGTCCCACCTTACAGGACGCTTCCAATACACGGGTTAAAATTGGGGCCCAAAGTTCCTTATTATATTTGTAAAGATCCACCGGAACTCCGTCGGGGCCCGGTGCTTTACAGCTTTTGCTTGCCAGCAGTGCTGATTTTACTTCTGCCAAGGTGAAATCCAGAGGGATTGGAAAAGGGAAGGAATTTGTGTTCGTATGAGTTCCCTTGTTGTGACCCGTCAGAGTGCGATCCTCTTCTTGAGGGAGGTCAAATATTGGTGCAAAGTGGTTGATCCATGACTCTTCAGCGATCACTACGTCTATCTTCGGGTTGTTGGTACTGTCTGCCAGAAAAGGGGACTTAACTACAGCCCAAAAAGCGGTGTTATCCTTTATTAAGGTGCTTTTGTACAATTCTGCCGATAAATCGTCCTTTATTTCCTTCTTTCTCTGTTTTATTGCCTTGTTATAATTACGTCTAAGGATGGAGATTTCCATCCTATCTCTCACCTGATTACTGAGGGCTTTTTTGAGTTTAGAGTATGCCTTGGTGCATTTTTTGTCGAACCATCCCTTAACCTTTGAGTTTTTTGTTCTTAAGCTTGCAGAAAGAGCTTTTTTTACCGACTGAGTAATACTCTCAAAATTTTGGAGGACTGCCTGATGTTGAGTAGTAGGGTCAAGACATTTGTTGATTGCTTCGAGGGAGTTATGGACTATCTCAGTTGTGATTTTTTGTGGGTCTATCTTGCACCATTTTAGAGCATAACCATTTAATCTGTCGAGAGACAGAGTAGCTTGTGCCAGAGATTCAAGAGAATCTTTATCTTTTGTGGCTGGTAATGTTGGTATAATCCCATTTGGTTAATGATCGCTTAGTGCGATGTCGTGGGTTACATACCTGCGTAATCGAGGTGCCAGGGCTGTAGTGGTTAATATGTAATCAATTATACTAGAGCAGCCTCTCCCATGATATGTGTTTATTAAAGAGACAGGCAAGTGGGCTAGCTCATTTGCGAATCCCATTTCGAGAGCAAAAGTTATTTCATTTAGGAAATTGCCTGTCGAGAAGTGGTGGAAGTGGGTAATGGGAGAATGACTATCATCCTCAAGGCCACATGTTGGTCCTGCACCGTACCCACAGAGATATTGGTTGAAGTCCACCCCCCATACTATCTCTAGGTCTTTTCTTAATTTTTCTTTTAAGTCTAAGAGGGTGTTATACATCTTCTTAAGAATACTAATGATACCATGGTGGTTAAGATTGTTATAAAAGTTAACCAAGGCTAATGTGTTTGTATTATGGATTTTCAGGGTGATAATTTGATAGTTTGGCGCTATTTTGATTTGTTTAACTTGTAATGCTTTGATGGTATTGGCAATGAAAATAACCAAACCCCCCTTCGCCCTACCAGAAGTTGAGGGCTGGGCCGCAACGTAAAAACCTTTATAGCCCTCTATGTGAGATGGTGTTTTTGCCCAGGTCTCCTGGATACATATTATGTCGAACTTAGCAACAAAGTTTGACCATATTTCGTTATTTAGTTTAGATTTGAGGCCAGCAACGTTCCAAAAAAGTAACCTTAGGTCAGAATCACTAGGGTATTCGGGTGTGTGTGCCCGTTGAGGAATCATATTAGAGTGTGCTAAGAATTCCTGGGAGATATTAGGATCTATTAAGGCCTCATTGATTTCTTTATGACCTTATCCTGGCTATCCGTCCTGGAGAGTCAGTCTTGCTCTTCCAAACCTGAGAGGATATTATATCTATTTGTTGTTGGGAATGCGTGATAGGAATCCTTTCTCTGAGAGTAGTTAGTTGAGTTGTATGCTGTATGATTTAAGGGTGGGTAGAAAAAACCCAATGGGAGAATGTTTATCTCCCCTCTCACTGTATAGTTCCTACCCAGGTCATAGTGAATTTTGTTTACCAACGAAGGTGACCTGAAGGTGAGCACGATACACTCCCCTGGTATAGATTTTGGTTCCGAGCCTACCCATTGGACTCTTCTGGCCATTTTAAACTCTCTGAATAGGCAATCGTCAAGACCAGTTTTGAGCCCTAGCCAATGTAATGCGCTGTGGGAGGGAGATCCAGGATGTCATCCACTCCCCGTTTCTCCCTGCATTGGTTATCAGACTTATAGGGATTTGAGGGGTGTATGCTAAAGAGGGAAGCGGGATTGCCTGTTTGGAAACTGCTGTTCGTGATCTTAGCTCAATTGTTACCTTTAATTTGAGGATTGATTTGGAGTAGATTAGGTGGTTGGGTATTTGAAGTGGTATTGGTTGTCGGATGTTTGGTTGCATCCCTAGTGTTCGGTTTTTTCCTTCCGGCACTGGTCCTTTACTAAGTAAAGGGTTAGTGTTTGTGATGTTATTGGGGAGCAATGGTTGCAATAGTAGTGCTTGTTCTAATTCAAAAAATGTCCAGCACTCTTTAACAAAGTGAAAGTGATCTATTACTAAACAACATAATCATAACAATTTATAATGAACAATGTTATATCACAGTATTCCATTTAGTGAGTCCCGGTAAATGATGAGCCTTCAGTGGACGAGTAATACATTCTTTATTTGATTCAAAAATCGGAATTCTTTCTTCATAAAAACAAAACTGTAGCCGGTGCCTACGCGTTTCGTCCAACAAGGACTTCCGCGGTGGACACGACGCCACGAAGCCAGCTGTCAGACCGAATACAATATGTTGGACTTATAAAAATCCAGCGCACTACAGACTACTCACCATCAAAAGATTATGAGATATATATCAGTAGAGACTCTATTCCAAAATTTACAAGCACAGTAGTGACACAGAATTGCACCAAATGCACCAAGGAAGTGACTTATGTAAATAGTTATCATAAGAAGAACCAGTAAAATCCTCGTTCAAATATACAGAGAAATCCAGACAGCGATTTATCCGCCCTGAAGAAGTCCTTGTTGGACGAAACGCGTAGGCACCAGCTACAGTTTTGTTTTTATGAAGAAAGAATTCCGATTTTTGAATCAAATAAAGAATTTATTACTCGTCCACTGAAGACTCATCATTTACCGGGACTCACTGAATGGAATACTGTGATATAACATTGTTCATTATAAATTGTTATGATTATGTTGTTTAGTAATAGATCACTTTCACTTTGTTAAAGAGTGATGGACATTTTTTGAATTATGATTGTTTGAGACTTGTTAGTCTTAGGGAGATCGAGGGGTTTTGGATCTCCAGTCCCTAGCACCTAAAATTTTCAGATATAAACTTGACACTAGTGGGTAAGTGCAATTTTCTATAGCCCCAAACCCCTGTGCTCAGTGTGTATAAAAGTAGTGCTTGTTCTATTAACTTTAGTCTAGCTTCTATTTGATCAAACCTTACCCTCAAGTACATGTCAAGTCTCTCAACCACTTTGATTAGGGGCTTAACATCGTTGTTACCCTCTCGCCTATCCCTATCAGTTGTCTTTTGCGGTTGTGGCAAAGATGTTCCTAGACCCGCTTTCCTGTTTCCCTTTTTGTTATCTTTAATGGGATTGGTGGCTCTGATGGCTCTCTCTCGTTCTCCGGGAGGGGATGTATGATGGGTTGAATTGTTTTGTCCAAAGGCTGTTTGTTAACCTCGGGGAAAGGGTTTTTTTGTTTCTTTTTCTGGGGGGGTTGATGGTCAGATGCGTCTGAGTCATTTAGAGAAATTTTCTCCATTATGTGCTGAACACAGCCGTTCCTACTTGCCTCCCTAGAAACTACGGAGTCGGGAGTCACTATGGGGGCCGAGATGTTAAGTTCTAGGGAATTAGCTTTGATGCGTTCTTCAGCTGAACTTATTTGGGTTTCTAAAGCCCCCATCGCCCCTGTGAGGTAGCTTAACAGTGTTTGTTGTGTCTCCAAGTTAACCCTACCTCCCCCATTCAGTTTAGGGCTTGCATGCTTCCTTTTTCCCATAGCTCCGCTTGTTTGTAGGTTCCTTATTTTACTAGTATTGTTCTTTACTGTTTACTCGGTGGCACACTTTCAACCAGTATCCTGCTCGACACTAAACGTATTACAAAGGAACAAGTTTTATACCTTAATGCATTTCTTTTTTTTTTTTTTTTTGGTGTAAAGCTTTTATTGATATTCATCATCCACGTTACAACAGTACAAATACACAGGAGTCAGTACAGGAGATAAGAACAGAATGTCACGTACTTCTATACAGCTATTCAGCCGACAACCCTCCGGTCCGGCAGCACAGGATGAGGATGATGTGGTAGACCACCAGGATGTAAATATCGGAGTCATGAAGTTTTACTTTTAAAGTTCATTTTTGTTTTTGTTCCATTTATAAAAATAAAAACCAAACCAAACATAGTGGCTCAATAATAGTGTATAGACATGAAGCAATATAGAACATAAGATGCTAGTAGAACACGCCGAACCCCGACCCCAGGCCTACCCCCTTCACCCCCCAGTATAGCATGAGCAGAATTTCCATCTATAAAAGTACATTTCTAGTCCTACCCCGCAGTGACCCACAGGTTAATCAATCATTCCCTCCTCATCTTCTGAATCCTCGTCTTCATCCTCCTGCAGCGGGTCACACAGGTCCCCCCTGTACCTATTCCAAGCCTCCCATACCCTGTTCCACTTCTTTGGGTTCGCTCTGAGTTTGTAGACAGTTCTTTCAGTTATCATCAATTTGTCCATGTTTTTACACCATAGCGCCAAAGTAGGTAGCTCCGCCACCCCCCATCTCTGCGCCACATCACGCTTCGCCATCATTGTTCCAATTGTAACCCATTGCTGTTGTCTGAGGTTAAGATCAGTGCCCTCCCATATGTTCAGGAGACAAAGGCGCGGCTCGGGTGTGAGGGAGGTATCAAGGGCCTGTGAGATCGTGCGCATGACCTGCTGCCAGTATCTGGCGATGAGAGGGCAGCCCCATAGTGTGCGCAATAATGTGCCATCCTCCCCACATTCCCGAAGACAACGAGGGGAGTCAGCCCTGTGCATTTTGTGTAGGGTGGTCCTCGTATAGTACGTTCTGTGTAGTATTTTTAACTGTATGAGCCGGAACCTAGCCGAAACCCCAGCCTCTCTCGGGGACGCCATAGCAGCATTCCAATCCGTCTCATCCATAGCACCCAACTCATCCTCCCATCTTTCTCGCAGTTTCTGCAGGGGGTCTGGGAGATTATTTAGCAATTTACGATACGTGAGCGAGGTGGCCCTTGTTTGCATGAAGTCCGTGAGGAGCCGGTCTTCTAGGGGCGAGGATTCCGGGACTGTAGTTCCCGGTTCCAACACCGCCAGGAGAGCGTGTCTGATTTGGATATATCTGTATGTTTCTGTGGGGCCCAGGGCATATTGTTGTTGAAGTTGCTCGAATGGAACCACCCCTGTGGACGTCCAGAGATCTCCCACCGTAGAGATGCCTATATTATCCCACTGGGTGAACCCTTTACTGGTCCTCAGGCAGCCAAGTTTTTTGGTATCCCAAAGCGGGGTAAGCTTCGTGATGATTCCCTTCCACTGTAGCTTGGTGAGTGCCCTGTACCATAAGGTGACTGTGTGCTTAGTGGGGCCAATCAGGTCCTTAAGGAGACATGGGTTATAGAGGGGGGCCAGGAGACTTTGTGTCCCCAGTTGGGCCCTGTCCGCCATGTATGCCGGGTCAGTGTGTGATGCATGGATCCACTGGTTGAGTACCTTGAGTTGGGATGCCCAGTAATAAAGCTGCACATTCGGTAGTGCAATTCCACCATCGTACCAACCGCGGTTAAGTTTGAGGTGAGCTATTCTCGGGGGACGCTCACCCCAAAGCAGAGTGGTGACAACTGCGGTGATTTTCTGCAAGTAGGAGGGCGGGATCACAGCTGGCGCATTTTCAAAGATGTAGAGGAGGCGCGGGAGCGCCATCATTTTAAACAGTGCGGCGCGGCCTAAGAGTGTGAGTGGCAGGGACGACCAGTGTTTCACGTCTGCCTTCAGACGGAGGAGGGGGGGCGCCAGGTTCCGGTCGGTAAAGACAGCTGTATCGCTAGTGACATGGATGCCCAAATATTTGAAGGAGACATCGGTCACTACCAACGGACAGTGTTCAGGGAGGACTGGCCGAGGGCCCTTCAGAACATAAAGGACCGATTTCGTCCAGTTGATTGTGTAGCCGGAGGCCGCACCGTGTTTGTCGCAGAGTGCCAATAAAATCGGAACACTCAGTTCAGGGGCTGACACGTAAACCAACATATCATCCGCATACAATGATATTCTATCTTCCCAGGTCTCCCTCCATCTGATGCCCTTCAACAGTGGTGTCGTTCTGAGAACGATCGCGAGGGGTTCAAGGACCAACGCGAACAGCAACGGGGATAAGGGGCAGCCCTGGCGAGTCCCCCGCGCTAAAGAGATCGCTCGGGAGATATGGCCATTGGCCGCCACGTGGGCTATTGGGTCTGAGTAGAGTAGTCGGATCCATGATAAAAACTTCGGTCCGAAGCCCATCCGATGCAGAACTGCGAACAGGTACTGCCACTCTACCATATCGAAGGCCATCCTGGCGTCCAGCGACAAGATGGCCGCCGGTTCTGTCAGGGAGTGCGCTCGTGCCAATGCGCCGTGCACTCTACGGAGATTTAATGCCGTGCTCCTGTGCAGCATAAAGCTGGACTGGTCTGGGTGGATCAGCTGGGATAGGTGTGGGGTCAATCTACTGGCAATCACCTTCGCTAGGATCTTCGCCTCTGCATTGATGAGCGAGATCGGGCGATAGGATGTACAACACTCTGGAGGTTTATCAGGTTTTGGGATAGCTACTATCGTTGCCAAGCGCTGGTCCAAGGGTAGCGTTCCGGTCTCACGGCAGTTCTCAAACATGGCCAACAATGGTGGGCTTAGTGTGTCTGACATCGTCTGGAACCATTCGATTGGTATCCCATTGGGGCCCAGCGCTCTGCCCGTGTGTAGTGCGCCTATCGCCGTACGGAGTTCCTCTACCGTGAGGTCCGCCTCTAACTCAGTTTGCGACTCCGGCGTTAACACCTCCACTTCTACATCTTGAAGTGCCAGTTCCGCCCTGTCCGCCGTGACCACCACCTCTGGGGTGTACACCCCTTGGAAGTGGTCTGCCAGGAGGTCAACGATCTTAGGAGGGTGCGTGTGATACGTCCCCATTTGGTCCCGTAACTGCAGAATGTGCCTGCCTCCGTCCCGCTTTTTGTCCAACCAAGCCAGCAATTTGTTGGCTTTGTCGCCCACATCATATACTCTGCATGCTGTTGATTCTATACGCTCTAACACCCTTCGGCGGAGAAGATCGTCATGCTTCTGCTGGCAGAGAGTCAGCGTGTGTCGAGTGGTCTCTGACGGTGTGGTCATATGAGTCACATTAGCCTGTTCCAACTGCAGTTCCAGTTCCACCAGTTCTAGTTTTTGTTTGCGTTTATGATCGGTTATGGTCGCAATGGCCTGGCCCCTTAGTACCATCTTGTATGCTTCCCAGAGAATCGTCGGTGAGGACACCGACCCGGAGTTCTCCTGGAAATAGTGTTTAGTGGCAGTTTTGAGGGATTTTCGGATCGGGGGAATTTTGAGATAACCAGGATAAATGGGATAGAGACGTTTGCGGGCCGTGGCCGAACAGGACAGTGTAGCGATCAAGGGGGAATGGTCTGAAATACCCCGTGGCGCAATCTGTACTTTGTCAAAAGTGAGTTTGCCGCCCCCCAGTGTGAGAAAATAGTCTATGCGTGACAGGCAAGCATGGGTGGAGGAATAGTACGAATAATGGCGATCAGTAGGGTGAAGTTGTCTCCAAATGTCTACCAGACCCTGTGCCTCCAGGAAGTCCCTGAATTTCGTTGGGCCAGTAGGGAGGGAGCGAGCCGGGAACCTGTCCATATCATTATCAGCCAATGCATTGAAGTCTCCGCCCACTAACAGATCCCCTTCCGGGAGTTCCAGAAGAAATTTGCCCAAGTCCGGAAGTGCCGATGAATGTAGCGCTGGTGGGATGTACACAGACACCACGTTAATGGGCACGCCCTCCCATTGTCCACACACCGCCGCGAAGCGGCCATGTTTGTCCGCTTTCGTGGAGTGATGTATGAATCGTGACGCCCTCTTCACCCAGACACCCGTCCCCCGGGACCCCGAAGTAAAGTCTGAGTGTATTAACATGCGGTATCCTCTCCTATCCAGGGCTTTGGTGGCCACCCCCACTAAGTGTGTCTCCTGGAGGAGGGCGATATCACAGTTCAGTCTTTTAATACATTGTAAGACCAGCCCTCTCTTCACTTTATCTCCTAACCCCCGAACATTCCAGGATGTTACCCGCAGTGGTGGTACCGCCCCCACCCCAGTGTCATGCGTTACTACAGCAGGTTGTGGGGGATTCGCCATATTGTGATCAAGCGTGCAATTGGGTGTCCTAGAGGGTGGGACGGAGCCATATCAAGTAGGGAATTCCCCAACCCCGTGCAACTAAGCGTGTGTTTGCGCCGATTCAGTGTTCGAGGATCGGAGGCAATATACCCGGTGTCAGGAATACGGTCATATGTGACCACTAGCATTTTCAAAATGAGAAGTAGAGCCGAACAGTTCAAACCAATCAACCAACATAACCCCCCCATATCCAACATCCCCACCCTCCCTGCTTCCCTGCTACACGGACTCCAAACTGCCCGCCACCCCAATTTAGCAGAGTGCTTAAACCCACCCCAAAGAAAACACACAGTTACTTGCTCGTTGGGGGTGAGGATCACTCCGGAATTAGCGACCCCTCATACCCTCTGTGAGAAGTTGGCCCGATATGCAACGTTCGCTATTCTAGCGACCGCTATGTATCGTTCCAACGACCCTAATGGTGTTTGGTTGTAAGTCAACCTATAGACCAGCTATCCTAGTAGCGTGGATACGAGCAGTCTAAGGCTAAAGACTCGAGAGGGCGTGTTAAGCCAGCTGTTTACCACACATGTACCCCTTGAACACCCAGTGAAAGGACACCACACAAGTGTTATGAAAATAAACAGGATATTTATTAAGAATCACAACAGCCCTGTACTCTTTATGAGGACAGGGTACTAAGCACAAACCAAATCTCTTTAGCAAATACTTCAAGTGCACAATTAAAACAAGTGTCCGGGGACACGGAAAGGTTAAGGTCTCGGGCGGACCCGATAAGGCAAGTCGGAAGCGAGGGACTCGGGACCCTAGAGTAAGGAGGCTATGCAGGCACCGAAATGCCGAGTTACCTAGCCACGAGGGCTGCGGCTGCACAAGTCTTACAGGCGTCGGGGTCTTCGCTGACGAGCCAGGAGCCGGAAGAAAGGAGTTGCTGGCCGGCGACCAGTGCTGAATAGTTCGTAGAGATCCAAGCCTGGATCGGAGATTGATGAAACCTGAAAGCAGAGGGGACCAAGTTCGTACTACTAGCCAGTAGTCAGAGGGTACCAGGAAGGCACCGGTTGGCCGTCACCTCGACCAGGTGAGTGGGCGACGCTAGGCTCTGCAGTCTCACGGACCAGGAGGCGTTGTCGGCGACCACGGTGGGGGTGCGAGCTGTCCCACGAAGGATGATGCTGTCGGCGTCGCTGGGCCCAGGATGGGGCAACAAGCCTTGGCAGATCTCAGGGCCACGTGGTGGGCCTAAGATGGCGTCTTGAGTGGACCAGGAGGGTCCGGGGTGCTTCTCGCAAAGATGGAAGCAAGGGCCAGTCTGGAGCAACCAGACCAGCAGTGATGATTCTCGGATGTCGTCACAGAAGGGCACAAGCCAGCGGCGAGTGACCAGACAACGTGCTGAGCAGCGAGCAGAAGGGCCCCACGCAGATCGTGGAGATGCTGGGAGACTGCACTTCGGTGCTAGAGCGGCTCAGGGTCGGGGCTTCTCGGACCCCAGAGCACTCACCAGAGAGTTACCTCGATGGTCGTGCTGGTTTTTAAGAGCGTGCAGGTTCTGATGATGGCCGGTCCCTCGAGGTCTCGTCGCACCCACAGATCACAGCTGAGCTGATGACGTGGGTAGAGGTCAGAGGTGCCAGGGAAGCCGGTTCTCGTCGAGCTGGGCCGTCGGATCCTTGAGGAAGGACTTGCAGCAAACCGCAGAGTTCTTAGATGGTGCCCGCTGATGCAGGGTGACTACTCCTTAGTCACAAGGGAGAAATCTTGAGAAGAGTCTTGAGTGTCCTTTCGTAGAAAGTAGTTCTTGATTCAAAGATGATCTAATTTGGAAGGGTCCCCGCTCCGGTCTTTATCCTAAAGAAAGGGGTGGGTACATGACTAGGTCCTGCCCTAAGGGTGGGACCAGGAAGGGGGGTAGTTACGCCCCTCTCCCCTGCCGGACTTTCCCCAGGCCAGGGCTGTCGCCCCTGGAACTGGTTCTAACCGGCAGATGCGTAGTGAGCACCGGGGTGCCACTCCGCAGTCACCTTCTCGCCAAAGCCCTACCTACCCAGAATACACAAACCCTGTCTGGGACGGTGCGAACAGCGCCCTCGACAGGAAACCCTTTGTCCAAGTGCTCCTCGCTGGAAGGACTCCCAGCAGCAGGAGGTCAGACTCGTGTCTGTGGTGGCAGCATCCATTTTGTGGAGCTGAGGCTTCAGTTAACTTTAACCGGGGTTCACAGTTACGTACATGTCGTGTCCCTCTAGAAGGGTGGGATGCTAACCTCATCGCCAGGGTTGGTGAGAGGGCAGCATCCCGATTCGTATGACACCTTACTCGACATGCCTTGATAACGCGACACCGGAGTTACCGTTATGGTACGCGTTATCATGGAACAGCTATTGGGTCTTGATTCCGCAAGCTGCAACCGGGTTCGGCTCGGGCCTGAACCTAGCTCACACGAGCCCACGCACTCTGCCTTCAGGATTGTTAAGGCCTGCCATAGGAGTGACTGATAGGAACTCGGGTGTCCATTGTATGGTTAGATATAGAGCTACTATACCTAAAGCGAAGGGTGGTTACACGTCTTCGCCCCAGCTGTCGTGCAGCCAGTTGTGTCAAATTTAGGAGGCCAGCCAGGGGTGGCATAATACATGCTTCAGCCCCGGCGGCCCTGGGTACACCTATGCCCTGCGTTACGGGGTCTGATAAGGTGGCCCAGTACCAATTGGTAAATGCACCTAGGGTACATATCGTAATTTAGAAAGAGAACAGCCAGGCTGTGGGTCTGATTAGCAGGCCCACAGCCAGAGAAAGTCGTAAACCAGTGAAACAAAAGCAAAAAATCTGGGTGATCATAGGATTGCAGACCCTACTCTCCTACACCCTCCACGGAAGCCCTCGGCCCAGTGTCCTTGGCGGTTCCAGCCACAGTCCCAAACTTCAACAGCACGTACATGTGTTCAAGGGTCCACCTCCAGACTTAGAGTAGCCTCATCTCGTACCGGAGAGCTTCTGCCACTGTTTGTACCCTCGGCTCCTGCAGCGTTGCGATCAGAGTGAGGCGAGCCGTTCTTAGTCCGTCCAGGGCGGCGAGAGTGAGAAGCAGGACGCCAGCCGTCCAGCCAGTCTCGCGCAGTGCTTGGGTCGTCAAAAAACCATGTCCTGTTCTCCGCCACCACCCGAAGCCTGGCTGGGAAGATCATGGAATAAGGGAGTTCACGTTTCCTAAGTTCTTTTTTAACGTCCAAGAATGTTTTTCGCCGCCTGGCCACCTCTGCCGTGTAGTCCGGGAAAAATGCCACTGTTGAGTTGAGGATTTTCACCGGTGGCGAGACACGTGCCGCTTGTAGGATGATGTCCCGGTCGCGGTAGTTAAACAGTCTCGCTAGGATTGGCCGCGGCGCGGCCCCTGGTTTTGGTTGACCTCCCGGGACCCTGTGGGCTCGCTCCACAGAAAAGAAGGTCGATAGGCCTTTGGGTTGAAGATGAGTCTTGATGAGCTCCTCCACGTATAAATCCGTAGCCCTCACACCTTCAGACTCCGGAACGCCAAGAATGCGTACATTGTTCCGCCTGGAGCGGCCCTCCTGGTCGTCGAGCTTGTCCTTAAGGAGCTTGTTTTCCGCCATGACCGCTTCCATGGCCGTCTGCAGTTCCGAAACATCCTCCACCAGCGATTTCGTGACAAGCTCCAGAGAGCCTACCTTTTCGGCCATCTTGTGAAAGTCAGTGCGGATAAGGGTGATTTCGGTCGAGATAGAGCCCACCGTTGTTTGGACCTGTGTGAGAGCCTTCATAACATCATCCAACGTCGCCTTCTTCGTTCCCCCAGTCTCGCCTGGTTTTACGGGGGGAGTCCTCCCTTCCGCCGGAGGGGAAGCGGTCCTATCGTTTGTGAAGCGGTCGATACGAGTCTGGGTTGTGCCGCCTTTCACACCTTTCCCGGCCATCGTTCGATCGCGGAGGGAATACAGTTCGTCGGTCCGGTGGGGTATCAAGTGAATGCGCAATCACAACGCTGATCTCAGTTCAAGATGGAGGGGGCTTCCGTTGCTAGAAGCGAGACGCCTTGATGGTCCCCGCAGGGCAGACTGTCGGGCAAGTTCGGATGATAGTCTTGATAAAGTACAGCCACCCTTCCAATGAGTCTCCGCTAGATATAGCGAGCCGAGTGACGCGGAGCAGGACCGTCACTGGGTGTGGGCCTCCTTCACCGACCACTTCCTGTCTGCAGCAACCGAGCAGGCTGCACTTCCAGTCGGTCTCAGCTATCACTTGAGGGCCCGGAGGTGGGCCTGTGCTTCGGTCGATTCAACATTCGACGATAACTCCGTTATCCAATGCGCGTTTTTCGTCTGGGAACCTGCCGCCAGTCCCGCCCGGTCCCGGGCGTGCGGTGCTGCCGTTGGAGGTAACAAATAGTCACGGATTATCGTGCGGATAGATGGAGAGGTCGCTTCCCCGCCGGAGCTAGTCCTCTATGCTGCCGCCATGTTCGGCCGCCAGCCACGCCCACCTTAATGCATTTCTACCAAAAAACACAGTCTTGGAATTCTACAAGGTCCCAGTTTGTTAGTGTTTAGCGTCCTGGTGTAAAGGGAAAGAACCAAAGGGGGTGGCCTAGCCCAGCCTCGGACTGCCCCTGACGGCCACAGACGGCCCACCCTTTGCCCGGTCTTAGCCAGGCGCACGCCCACGCGCGGTCCCGCGACGCGGGGGTTGACCTGTAATTTATGCGCCTCCTGGCGCTAGTATTAGCGGCTTCCGGCCGCTGAGGCCCCTGGATGTTGTAGTCCTCCCCCACTGGTCTCCTCCCAACTGCGGGTGTTGGAGAGCTGCGGCGGCCGGAGGAGACCGAGAGCGGGATTGCGGGCGGCCGTGCGGGCGCTGAGGGAGCTGGATTTCTTGGCCCAAAGGTTGATTAGCGTCTATGGCAGGTGCGGGTGTGGCAGCAAACACAAGAATTAGTCATAGATTCACAGGCATGTGAATCTATGAAAGCTCCAATACTGGAGTAAGAAAACAAGTTACTTACCTGTAACTGTAGTTCTCCACTATTGGAAGCTTTCATAGACTCACGTGCAACCCACCCTCCTCCCCTGACAGGCTCACGTCGGATTTAGCACACAAAGTGTTTATGGCACAAGTGCACGAAAATCTGAGGGGCAAGAGGTTCTCTCAGTAGTGTTCTAGAGGGTGAGGAGCTCTGGTTGGTTCAGGGAGAAGTTTGGTCTCTTTTACATAATGAAGGTTATGGGTTGCAAAAGTAAAATGGGCCTAGGCCTCTTTTCAGTTTTCTATACTACAAAGCATTGCTTTTTTATGTAGCGGAGTCTCCCGTCTCGACGACGGGGACTGATTCAGGCATGTGAATCTATAAAAGCTTCCAATACAGGAGAACTACAGTTACAGGTAAGTAACTTGTTTTCATAATGTACCCTGAAAAGAAACTCTATTGTGGTTTGAATTATTAGACTATAATGTTTTTCCACCTATAATAAGAACCTTAAACATACAGTACATGTGAGAAGTTAGCCTGGTATATGATGTCCACTAGTTCTAGTGGGCACCTTGCACCAGTCTAATCGACCCTTATTGATGGTGGTTGTGGAGTCAACCTTATAGAAAGCTATCGTAGGGGTAGCAATGGCAACTAGTCTTCAGGCTAAGACTTCAGAGAGCGAATTAAGCTAGTTGTTTTAACAATTATAATCTCTTGAGTACCAAATGAAAGCACACCACACAAGGTATATATCAAATATATATGTAATTATTCTAAACACAACCCCTCTGGACTCTTTATGAGGTCAGAGGTAAAAGTACAATACAAGGGTCTTAATTAGCATACGATAAGTTGCACAGTATACGTTTTGCCCTAGGGGTCTCACAAACCATATATAAAATAGTGGTATAAGAACCACGTGAGAAATTGAAAGCAGGCCTGGGGCCTGTGGAATCGCTGGGGCTACTCAGGACAACCAAAGGTTAGGATGTAGGAGGCCCACGGGAGACGCGTGCAGTGTCTAAACACAGCTGCGGGTTACCATTGACTTTCAATGGGAAATGAACAAGTTACAATTTAACAATTTAAGGATACTTCTAAATGAACTACGATGGAACCCTTTTAGACTTAGATACTAGGAGGGCCAATACCCTCAAGACTACCAGAGTACTCATGTTACCTCACCCATGGAAACCGGGTGCATAGATGTCTTTTGGTGTTGGGTTTTGTCGTCGATTTCAATGGAGATCTGCAAAGAAGTTCTGCAGGCGACCAGAGGAAAAGTGTTCGAGTGGATCCAAGGGTGAATCGAAGATCTGAAGAACCTGAAAGAAGAGGAGACATAGTCTGGGCCACTAGCCAGTGACCAGGGCGGCGATAGAAAGATGCCACCAGATGTCGGGTGATTTCAGGTGAAAAGGTGAAGTTTGTCTCTTCAGCCACGAGGACAAGGAGGCGTCGACGACGACCAGGAGCTGGATTCGAGCTGTCCCACAAAGGATCTAGTTGACTGCGGTGTCGGTATCTGGATTGGACCCAACAAGCCTTAGCAAACGCAACCCACGCAGGATGTTGAGATTGGCTTCAACGCAGACCAGCAAGGTCTGTGGAAATTCTCCTTTGCAGGGAAATTGGAGCAAGCCTGGAGCAACCAGGAAAGCAAGTTGAAACAAAGGATTGTCTTCATGGGGGCTCACTAGCCAACGGACTAGGAACCGCGAAGACTCATTGAGCGGAAATGCACAAAGCGGGCCCACGGGCCACTTGTGGAGTGTGGGGCTCTGAGCTTCGGTGCAAAAGGTGCTCGGGTCTGGGGCTTCAAGCACCCCAATACACAACTTTGGGATACCTCGAGAAGTCGATGCAGGTAACAAAATGCAGGATGTCTAGGAGTTCCGGTCCCACTTCTCTCGTTCTGCCACGGGTCTCAGCTTTGCTGTGAGCGAAGGTGTGGGTCAGAGAAGTCTGGAAGTCCATGTCCTGTGTCGCAGATTCTTCAGGGTCCGACGGGAGCCTCGAAAATGCAGACCAGCAAAGATGCTTTTGGTGCCTGTTTGAACAGGGTGGTCACCCCTTGACCACAAGGGAGATTTCTTCCGTCTTCCAGTCGATATGGAATGTCGAAGGTCCAAGATATATGTTGCAGAGTTTCATCCAGGATAATCTAAGGGACTGGGGTTCTATACTTATAGTAAGTTTAGGGGTTGGACTAACTCTAAGGTCCCTCCTATGGGTGGACCTGGGGTGGGGGTGGTTACACCCCTTCCCCTTTGTCCAGTTTTGCGCCAGAGCTAAGGATGAGTGTCCCAGCAACCGGTTTGAACTGGGAAGTGCATGGAGCACCTTGTGTGCCCCAGGCAGTGTCTGGAAAGCATTCACTGAATGCAGCCTTCCCTTCCCCAATACACAAAGAGCCTATCTGGAGAGGTGCCAGCACCTCCATGGGCAGGAAACCAATTGTCCAGGCCTCCCCTACCGGAGTTTCGTCCAGCAGCAGGAGGGCAGACTCGTGTCTGTGGCAGCAGCGTCCATTTTGTGATGCTGAGGCTCTGTTTAACTTTAATCGGGTAAACCAGTAACTACATGTCTTCTCCCTCTAGAAGGGTGGCATGCTACCCCTGCCGCCAGGACTGGCGGAGGGGTAGTATTCCAAGGTGTTTGACACGTTACACAACCTGTTTTGATAAAGACAAACCAAAGTTAGCATTAACCGCAAGGATTATAATGCACTTAAGAGTATATGGTATGCTATATCATAGAACAACTATAATGAGATGGTTCTGAAAGCTGCAAAGGGGCTCAGCTGATGCTAGAGCACCCTCTCACATAAAACCAAGCACTCTACCTCCAGGATTGTCGAGGTCTGCCTTAGGAGTGGCTTACAGGTGTATATGTGTCTATATGTATATATAGATATAGGTATACTATATCTAAGTATGGGGTGATTACACCACCTTACCCAGGCTGTGTGAACAGACCTGTGGTTTCAGTTTGGAAGGCAAACCAGGGGTGGCACAATACATGCTGCAGCCCCTGGTAGGCCTAGGGTGCAACTATGCCCTGGGTACCTATGGTACACTATACAGGGGCTCACAAGGGTGACCCCGTAACCAATCTGGTATGTACCTAATGTACATGTTATCAATTTAGTAAGAGAACAGCTGAGCTGTGGGCCTGACTACCAGGTCCACAGCCACACTAAAGTCGAAAAACCAGAGAATCACAGCAAAAAGTGGGGGTAACCATAGGAAGCAGACCCTTCTCTCCTACAGTACACATGACAGCTGACTGGCCTCAGAAATTCTCCTGTAGTATAGTTCACAGAGAGGCAGGAATGGTTCTCAGATACATTTAAAAAAGAGATCTCTCTTTAATAAATACTTTTGAAAAGGATGTGGTGTACTAAGGTGAAACACTTCCACGTGTTAAATAATCCATGTTCTTGAATTTTAAAGAAACACAGTGATGCTTGGAAGCTTGACTGACATGTGTGCACGTGTTCTTAGAGCCAGAGCTAATCTTTGACTTGACTTGGGCCATACAACATGCCCATGTGGTGTCCACAAGTCAGAAAAAGCGGGCCTTTGGGAACAGCGTCCCAGCCTGTCTGTCCCGCAGGTACCAGCACAAGTCTTACCTGTATTGGATGAAGAAATTGTAATGTATAATCTGTCTACAACACTTTTACAAGTTATGGAGCTTGCCATGGAGCTGTGACTCTTTGCAGAACACAGTGATGGGAGACTGGGAGCATGTTTGGGTCCAGCATATAAGCTCCCTAAATGTACATGTATACAAGTATAGAATGCGGTTCCTAAAAGAATCAGAAAAGGAAACAGAAAAGGCTGTAGTTCAGGAGGGTTCTGAGCAAGCAGATCAGGGGATCTGATTGCTCAGAAGTAAGAGCCCTCACATACCCAGATGTGTGTCATGTTTCATCATGGGGCAGCTCCTTGTTGGGCCAGCATTGCAGTGCCCAAGATCCCCTTGATGGGGCTCTTTGCCGCAGGTCTCCTAAAATAAGACGTCATGATAAAGTGTAAGTGGTGGTACAGTTTGTATAGATTGGTGTGAGTGAGGTATAAAAATTGTCATCTCACCCTGTCACCCCTCTTTAATTTTCTTGTCAGCCCAAGGAGGCAGGTGCGGATGCCTGTGCCAGTGAGTACTCGACGGAATAGCTCCTCGAAGGGCAAAGTGAGCTCCCCCCAAAGGAATTATCAAGCACTAGAACGTGAATAATAGACGGTGCATTTAGGTGCGATTACTGGGAATGGGAGGGAGGTGGGGAGAGATAGTCGCCCTGATGTCTCCTGGCATGCCGCGACCTCTTTCCCCATCCTCCAGAGTTGTCTGCGTTGGCATGTCCCTGTAAATGCCCCTTCTTGCTTTTTGCCTCGTCAAAATGGCTTATTTAGGGAAAGCCACTCTTTTGTCTGTGGCGCTGATGGCTTGATGTAACAGCTCAATCGCCAGCCCGCCCGCCTCCTCCTCCCGCCTCCTTCCTTCACCCCTCCTCTTTCATGTCAGCTCCAAGCATGCTCTGTGAATGGACCGAGCAGCTGACGAGGGTGAGCGCTGGCATGGTGCCAGGAGCGCTGAGTGGCTGTGTGTAGAGGAACGACGCAGGGAGCACAAAGACAAGGCCCAGAGTCTGGGGCAGCGCTGGCTCTTACATAAGGGAGCACGCGTCATGCTGCACTCTGAGGGGGCGGGCGGGAAGAGGGCTGCTGCGGCCTACCTCATGGCGCTTTCAAGAATCTGATCTTCGACTGCCAAACCCTGGGACGTTTGGGGTGTTGGAATGATGAACCACTGAGCCAACTGTGCCTATATGATGTGCTTGACCTGTGTGTGACGAAAACTCACCCCCCCCTCGCCAAGAGGGCATTGTTGCCAGCCATATGAGTTTTCTTTACACACTTGAAATGTTTTTGCCAATGTTTTTATTTTTTTTGCATTAACTCGCCTCACCTTTATATTTTGCAAAATATGGCCACTGGGACTTGCCCGTGCTGTTATTGAACTGTACATCGTCGCTTGCTGTCAAAAATTATTGTTGCCTGCGATGGAGGCTTGGAAAAGAGGCACCCAGACCCACCACACCCACAGGCCGACTCTGGTAGAATTCCTGGCTGGAAACATGTACTGTTCCTTGGCCCGGTGTAGCCTTAGCTCTGCGTCTGCGATGCTGACAAATGGGCGCACTCTGACGAAGGCGAACAGCACGTGGCAGCAATATCATACCGCCCTGTGCATTCCCCGTCAGCTGGAGCAGAGCAGCGTGTCTGCCTGGGTGTAGTATTTCATGAGCTGTGAAGTTCAAGACAGCCTACACGCTGCATCACGGTTGGGGCAATTTTGTTCCAGCGCCATGTCATCCACTTCTTGGAGTTCTAATTCCACCTCCTCCCAAGGTTCCCTGCTCGTACATGAATGCGCGTGCCTGCCTTCCTCCCCCTTTCCACACCAGCTATGGGGGGTTCGATGCTCTGTTCCATTGTCCTTTTAAACATGAACTTGTGACAATGAGGTTGCAGCATGCCATCTGACTCGTTTATGGCAATGATGCAAGCTTCCCATGTGAGTATCTCTTGCCGAGAAGCTAACTGGTTGGTTTACGTAGCTCTCTACCCCATCCCCCCAGACAGAGCGAGGCCCTCCGTGCAAGCCACTCCTGCTCCACAGAGAGGGGCCTAGACCATGAGATTGTTAACTTGCTTTAGTGTCCCAGGACCCTGCCTCTCTCTTTCGGGCGCCTGGAGGGATACAAAAATTGTGCAACCTGTAGAGAGAGGGCCTCTGTCACAGAGACCTGGCCAGGGCTGGAGAGAGTTTGCACTAAGCACTCATTTGTTCCGGGGTATAAGCCTGTTTTTAAGCATTTTGATGTGTTGTATTTCAACTTTTGTGTAACGCTCCAAACTGCTGATGAGGCAGACAAGCATTGGCAACTGGGAACCGTTTCAGAAGTACAGTGAACGGGGTTGGATGCATTATACCTACATGGGAAATGGTGGATGACCTTTGAAGGTGTGCTCTAAGCATGGTGTGGTGCTGTACATATGAATACACTGTTGCAGAGTTTGTGAGTGAATTGGCCTAGCAACATTTATCTACTACATTTGTATGCGTTATAGTCCCCATCTTCTGTTTAGAATGGCGGGAAGAGCCATTTTAATGCCCCCTAGTACTGGAGGTGATTGTCAATGCTCCTTATTTGAGTGGGCTTGGGGTGTCAGAGTTTGTGTGTGGCTCTGTGTGCGTGTGGGTCTGTGTGTGTGTGTGTGTGTGTGTGGCTCGTAATGTGTTTGACTCTCTGTGTGTGTGGCTATGTGTGTGTGTGTCTGTGTGGCTCTGTGTGTGTGTGTGTGGCTCTGTGTGTGTGTGGCTCCCTGTATGTGGCTCTGTGTGTGTGTGGCGCTCTGTGTGTGTGGCTCTGTGTGTGTGTGTGTGTGGCTCTGTGTGTGTCTGTGTCTGTCTGTGTGTGTGTGGTTCTGTGTGTGTGTGTGTGGCACTGTGTGTGTGTGGCTCTGTGTGTGTGTGTGTGGGGCTCTGTGTGTGTGTGGGTCTGTGTGTGTGTGTGGGTCCGTGTGTTTGTGTGTGGCATTTGCGAGAGTTTAAGCTATTGGCATTGTAAATGACGATGCCATTTATTTATCTGTTTTCAAAACCAAAACATAAATAAAAAAAAATCATTTACGATGCCAATAGCTCTAACTTTTGCAAAGGCGAGACGTCTCTCTTTCGGGCGCCTGGAGGGATACAAAAATTGTTCATCTGGTAGAGAGAGGGCCTCTGTCACAGAGACCTGGCCAGGGCTGGAGAGAGTTTGCACTAAGCACCCATTTGTTCCGGGGTATAAGCCTGTTTTTAAGCATTGTGATGTGTTGTATTTCAACTTTTGTGTAACGCTCCAAACTGCTGATGAGGCAGACAAGCATTGGCAACTGGGAACCGTTTCAGAAGTACAGTGAACGGGGTTGGATGCATTATACCTACATGGGAAATGGTGGATGCCCTTTGAAGGTGTGCTCTAAGCATGGTGTGGTGCTGTACATATGAATACACTGTTGCAGAGTTTGTGAGCGAATTGGCCTAACAACATTTATGTACTACATTTGTATGCATTATAGTCCCCATGTTACATTGTCGCATGTTGAAGTTGCCCCCTATAAAATTATCATATGTTTTCTGTTATTTATGGCGATATGCTCCATGTCATCACCAGCTTTAGAGCATGGACATGGTGATAACGATATTATGGTCCCACTTCAAACTGCCTCCATTGTTCCTTTTGCCCTAGAGGAAGTTAATAACGCAATACAGGCAAGTAAAAGCGGTAAAGCCACAGGACCAGACGCAATTCCAGTAGAATTATATAAAGATAACATTGCTTTATCTGGACCCTGCTAACCTTAGTATTGAGGGCCTACTGTACAGCAGGTTTTTTGCCATCATGGGGTAAATCAACAGTTGTACCTATTTACAAAAAGGGAGATCGTCTAAATCCAGCGAGTTATAGACCGATTTCCTTATTGTACTCACTAGTTTTTGGGTTTAAAAAAAATCTTTTTTATTGATAGTATGCATGTGAAGATCAATGTACAGACATCATTTTACTAGCATCAATGCGGTATATTGTTGCCCTGCTGTAAACAGCAGCTTTGAGCCGTTCCCAGCTCATGGAGCACTACCTTTAGGAGGTGCCATAAAGGAGTTAGTTTTACAATGTAACCTAGGCCATATTGCTAGTACAATTTTCTAGGGACCTTTAATATCCCACTATCACAATAGTCCTGTAATTGCATTACTACTTTTTTGATTTGCGTTTTTCTGAAACGGAAACAAAACAAAACGAACAAACTTCTATCGCTATTAGACAGCTTCTGGCGGAATGGTTGCAGTAGTGTGTCTTTCTTCAGTATTTAGGCAAGGTTCTAGTGTGGTGCAGTATCTCATGTCTCTGACACTGGACTCACTAGTTAAGATAGCGGGCCGTATATTCCTGAGTAGATTACAGGATTGGGCTGAATTGCAAGATATTATGTATGATATACAATATGGCTTCCGCCCTGGGATCGGAACAATAGAGCAGAGTCTCAATTTAAATATGCAAATTGCAAAATATGTTAATATTAAAAAGGGGAACATCTATTCAGCATTTGTTGCACTGTCATTTGCCTTTGATTGCGTTATACATTCTACATTATGGCTAAAAATGATATATATGGGGTGGAGACACCGATTATTAGCTGCCTGAGGGTTTTATGTGCGGGATGTAAAGCCAGGGTTAGTAAAAGGGGAACATCTATTTAGCATTTGTTAACCTGTCATCGGCCTTTGATTGCGTTATACATTCTAAAATGATGGCTAAAAATGATTGATCTGGGGGTGGCGACATCGATTATTATCTTCCTTAGGGACTTATATATGGGATGTAAATCTAGGGTTAGAAACGGCACCAGAGGGGAATATACTGAAGCTTTCAGCGTGGAGAGAGGGGTGAGACAGGGATGCATTATGGCTCCTTTCCTGTTTTCATTATACATAAACAGTGTGGGCGAGGTACGTGCAGAATCTACTAAATATTTCCCACAAATAGGAATGTCCCCTGTTCCAGCCCTCCTCTACGCTGACGATGCTGTTCTCATGGCTCGCACCCCTTTGGCCATTCAGTCCTTGCTCTGAAACTTTGTTGAACATATGAAGGAACTCGCCTCCTAGTTAATCTAGCAAAAACCTTCATTATGAAATGTGGGAGGAATAGTAAGCTATGTAGAGATATAAACATAAATGGCACAAACATTGGTTTTACTAACACTTTCTCCTACTTTGGGATTTTATTTGATAAGGATGGTTTATGGATCAAGGCTATCACAAATAGTAAGTTACAATTCAGCAAAGTTTGCATGGCCCTTAGGAGTTTTGTTGGACGCTTGGGCTCTAACCCACCTGAGGTGATGATGACAATTTATAAAGCCAAGTGCCTTAGGATAGCACTTTATCAGCAGGCTTGTGGGTGCACAAAAAATTTACAGATGTCCAAGTGGTAGAAAAAGATTTTATTAGATAGCTTCTTGCAACCCCTAAAAGTACATCAGTATATGTATGCTACACTGAACTGGTTGCTCAATTCATTACAGATTTAATAAAGTTGCTGCCAGTTCTACTTTGTCATAAAATCTGGACCTCAGAATATACTGGCCTTAATCGTGCTATAATCGGGGACTTTCTCAAATAAGGCTTATATTCAAGTATTTTGTGGCTTGCCAATGTACAATGTTTTCTCCACGATGTGGGCCACCTTGAATATTTTGAGAAGCCAGAAACATTAGACACCATTAGTAGAAATATCCTGAAAAAGGAAGGAGTGATACACCTGGAAAATCTTAGATTGTTAACTGAAGTTGCTAAACTTAGTGTTTTAAAAAATCAATTGATTTAACCACTTTTAGCATGCAACCTTATTTTAAAACTGTATTAAATGGAAGACATAGGCTTGTTTTGACCCGCCTAAGACTGGATATATTCCATCGACTAATTAGCTTTCCAAAAATGTATGACTGGTCTGCACACTTGCCAATTGCCTCTATGATGCCCCTAAATACTGTGTGTGTGGTTCTTTTTTGTAAATTTTACAGTCTATATAGGAAACATTATATATTACTGATAATTAGACCACTCTGTTTTACACATTACTGTCCTGCTTATTTATTTTTGCAATCACTGCCTACCATAGAGATTTGTTGTAGAATGTCATCTTTTCTATGTGCCGTTTCCTATGTCAGGAAGAAGATCTCACTAGAACCTGCGTAGAATAGAGTGCAAACTTCTATGGATCTAGTTATTGTTATTAATGTGTCCAAGAGAAATTGGTATTTAATGTGTAACATATCACACTTTTGCACTTTATTATTGAACTAGATTTAGGTATGCAAGGACCAGACAAGATGGCGGACATGAAATGAGGTTTTTATCCCCCTTTTCTTGCACTGGTCCTGCCCAAGCATAGGCCAGCAGGGAATCTGTATGTCTTTGTTTCCTTATCTTGAATGTAAGATGCAATTGATTATTTAACTTTCTTTTTTTTTTTAAACATGTTTTTATTGGCGTTTCAATATAACATTGAAAGAGTATGCTTGGATATAGTACATTGTATAGTATACTCTCCATTAATATATGGTACCGTGATATTCAGTCTCTACTTAGTCCATTGTTCTGGCAACAGTGGGATGTCGCTTCCTGTGGTTGCCATATAAAACTGGGGTACAGAACCGCGGGTGTTCCTGAACTTCTGGGCACTGTTGTCTAGTGACGGATCGGGGCATTGTATGCAAAATGGTCAGTGTAGTTATATCCCGCAAGTGGGGGAGTGGGGGATACGAAGCCTGATGCATCCTGATGGCTGGTATTTAGATGTAATGTACTGTATGACCCTATGCGCTAGTGGTTCTGCATGGACGCCTCAGGGTGAGATCTGGGGTGTTAATTTGTTGGCTGAGCCGGTGATTGTGAGGCCCTAGAAACATGTGCGTTGTGGTCTGGGTTCTCATGGAGCTGGGCCTGTTTGAATTGATGTAGTAACAACGCCCATTCCATGGATATGGGGAGTTTGCGTATCCCTTTCACCTCCTCCTCGCTCAATGCTTCTTCCTCTGCCGTAGCCCATTTGAGTATTGCTCCCACTCATGCCAAGGTCGAGGAGCCTGTAGGGGAGCGCCAGTGCATGGCTATGTCCCGTTTGGCCAGCAGAATGGCCAGTGAGACAAACCTGGTGGGTACTTTGTGTTGCTCCTGCTTCCGTAATATGCCTAGGGCACAAGATTCCCAGGGGGTTAGGTGTGTGAACCCGGTAAACTCTCCGAGTGATTTGTGTATATTGTGCCAGTATGCTTGTATAGTTGGGCAGCTCCAGAACATATGGTAGAAATCCGCTTCCTGCCCGTGACATCTAGGGCAGAGAAATTGAGTTTCGGGATAGAATCTTTGGAGACAAGCCGGTGTCAGGATGTAGAATTGTATATTTTTAAATCGTGTGTTTCTGGAGACCTTCTTGGGAATCTCAAATGCCTTCTCCCATTCTTTTTCATGCAGGGGCCGCCCAATTTCTCCCTCCCAGGTATTCCGTAGGGCCTCTAGGGGTCTGTTTGTGAGCTTGCGTATGGCTTTGTGCAGCCACGTGGTTAGGTGCTGTCGCCCCATGTATAATATTGTATGGATGACTGGGTGTGTGGCTGGTTCTCTTAAAGATAAGTCGTGGTATCGTTGGTAGCTTTCGAGTAACTGGCGGTGAAGCAAAAACTGTCCAGGGGGAGATCATAGTCGGCTATGAGTTGTTGGAATGGTCTAAGATGTTTGCCCTCGAACAGTGACGCTGCTTCACTGATACCGCATGTCGTCCATGTGCGGAAGGCAAGCAATGATTTAACTTATTTAAATACGAACGCACTTTACCTCACTCCTTTATTTTTCCTTTAACAGTTATAGCAAAATTTCTGAATTATTAATACTTGGTGCAAATTTTTAACGGATCTTATTTTGCTTTAAAATTGATTGATGTGGACTGGTTTTAACATTTTCTTTTCAGTAATCAATCAACAAGGAACATGTTTTATATAGTGGGTCTTTTGACATATTTGGGTATGACAAGTACTTAAGCTTTTTGAAATCTGGTAGTTATATGACTTAACAATTTTAGTGTGTTTTTAATGTTTTGCAAATTTTTTGTCTCACGATAAGAATTGTATAAATGATGTTTGCTCTTTGTGATGCTTTTATGGATGTTTTTATACTTCAGAATGAAGTTATTAAAGAAAGAAAGAACATTAGGTCAAATCTTATTGTAACATAGCATGCATTAGGCTATTGTAGAAAAATTCATGTTGTAGATAGAATCACGCCTATCAGTGAGCATGCAAATACATATAAGAACAAACATGTAAGTAAACAAACATATGATACACATGTGACGTTTAACAAACACACACATATAAGCCCCATCATCCACACAAATGTGTGGATAACCAATGTTTTAGCTAATTTGGGATATAAGTATGTAGTAAAAACACTAGTGAGCGGTAAGTCTTACCCAATTTGAGTAAGTGAATGGCCCCTTAGGTGATAGCAGAGACCACACTAGCTGCTGTGTGAAACTAGTAGAGAAAAGTAACAGTCAGCACTGTAATGCTGGAGAAAGGTGCATAAAGTAAGAACTATGTACAATACTCATGGCGTCGAAACACTAGGAAAGCGGCGACCTACCCCTCTCTGGCAAGCTGGAGTAGCAGAGGAGGTGGTATATTTCCTGGAGAGAGTGATAATTATCCCTCGTAGGTGTGCTGAACAGGCACAGGCGTGGAGTAATTGCCTTCAGTGTCAAACTTGAACGTAAACCAAGTGCTCGATATGTCAAACTTGAACGTAAACCAAGTGCTCGATATTCCAATCATGTTGCCATTTTGGAGAGGACCCAAGTGAAATTTCAAAGTGACTCCTTGAGTATCTGTGCGCAACATAAATGTATTTAACATAACATAACTCCTATCAGAAAATCTTATACGTATAATGCATGGAGATCCCCTTGGGGGTCCCCAGGCGATGTGTGCTTCAAGTCTCCCTCTCCCGGCCGGCCGGTGGAAGAAAAGGCCAGTCAAGGCGGGACACGTCGCCAGGCCCCGTCATGAAATGTGTAAATGTGGGGATCAGAAAATCTTATACGTATAATGCATGGAGATCCCCTTGGGGGTTCCCAGGCGATGTGTGCTTCAAGTCTCCCTCTCCCGGCCGGCCGGTGGAAGAAAAGGCCAGTCAAGGCGGGACACGTCGCCAGGCCCCGTCATGAAATGTGTACATGTGGGGTTCTAACTAAGGGGATCCTGGCCGCAGCGGCGGCCATATTGGAATGGTCTCTATGAGGAAGAATGGAACACAGTCATAATGTGGGATAAAAAGAACACTATGGAGGCAATCTCTTTGATAAAGGAAGCTTAGTTCCAAAAATTATAACACATCCTCATATTTTAAAATGAACACCTGTAGGACACAATTGTCACATGTTGATCCTGTGTAAGAAATGTTAACACAGGTGTGGGGGTGTAAGGATATCAACAAAATATGAGCCTCAATATATATTGGGAGCATCTGGGTTAAAATTCCAGCAAATGTACTGCAGTCAGGGGTGGGTAGTATGTGTCTACCGGTAATGTTCCATGACGACCTATGAAGGTTCCTGGTTAGAACACCACTAAACACTGAGTGAAGTGGTTGGGGACTGGAAGTGTCTTCTGGACTCAGTGATTGTGCTACTTATACGTGTTGCCATTTACCCATAAAATAATATATTGGTTCAATTTAGTGCGACTCCATGTCACCCTCACTTCATATATGGCTATGATGGTTAGATTCGAGGAGAGCTCTACGAGCTGCACTTAGAGCCCAGAGGATATTTTGAAAAGATTACCTGCCATAATCTACTTCAGCAAAAACAACAGTTGATGGACAGAATGCAGAACAATGTCATACATTCACCCCAGTACAGAGATCTGGGCCTAAATCCATCGTTTTTTTGCTCACCATGCCAGTCCAATTTGAACCTAGCCATATGCAAATCAGTCTTCACCCTGTGCCCATGGGAACAGTCCAGCCCAAACTGCCATGCCAGGTCCTCTCTGGACTGGAAACAAGCATCCTAGGACCGATTTTGGCTTGTCAGCCCTCATCAGCCAAGATAGCTTGATTCCAGTGGCATGGAGAGCACAAGAGTTACGTCTGAGCATACCCATCCCACTCGGAGTGACAAATGCAAAAACCACAGTTGATGAACAGAATGCAGAACAATGTCATACATTCACCCCAGTACAGAGATCTGGGCCTAAATCCATCGTTTTTTTGCTCACCATGCCATTCCAGTTAGAACCTAACCATATGCAAATCAGTCTTGACCCTGTGCCCCATGGCAACAGTCCAGCCCGAACAGCAAAGCCAGGTCCTCCCTGGACTGGAAACAAGCATCCTAGGACCGGTTTCAGGCTTTCAGCCCTCATCAGCCAGGATATCTTGATTCCAGTGACAAGGAGAGCACAGGACTTACGTCTGAGCATACCCATCCCACTCGGGGTGACAAATGCAAAAACAACAGTTGATAGACAGAATGCAGAACAATATCATACATTCACCCTAGTACAGAGATCTGGGCCTAAATCCATTGTTTTTTTGCTCACCATGCCGGTCCTAGGATGCTTGATTCCCGTCCAGTAAAGACATGGCTTGGCAGTTCGGGCTGGACTGTTCCCATGAGGCACAGGGTCAGACTGATTTGCATATGGCCATGTCTGAACTGGGGTGGCGGAGTGAGCTAAAGAATGATGATGGATTAAACCCAGATCACTTGACTGGGGGTGAGTGCTTGCAATGTTCAACACTCCGTCCATCATCCCCTTTGGTTTTGCTTTGTTTGCCCTAAGTTGGCAGGGTATGCCCAGACGTGGGTCCTTTCCTCACTATGCCACTGGATTCAAGCTAGCTTGGCTGCTGACGGCTGATTAGCCGGAAACCGGTCCAGTAAAGACATGGTTTTACAGTTTGGGCTGGATTGTTCCCATGAGGCACAGGATCAGACTGATTTGCATATGGCCGTGTCTGAACTGGGGTGGCGGAGTGAGCTAAAGATTGATGATGGATTAAATCCACATCAGTTGACTGAGGGTGAGTGCTTGCAATGTTCAACACTCCGTCTTCATCCCCTTTGGTTTTGCTTTGTTCGCCCTAAGTTGGCAGGGTATGCCCAGACGTGGGTACCTTGCTCACTTTGCCACTAGATTCAAGCTAGCCTGGCTGATGACGGCTGATTAGCCAGGAACCAGTCCAGTAATTACATGGCTTGGCAGTTCGGACTGGGCTGTTCCCATGAGGCACAGGGTCAGACCGATTTGCATATGGCCATGTCTAAACTGGGTTGGCGGAGTGAGCTACAAAATGATGATGGATTAAACCCAGATCAGTTGACTGGGGGTGAGTCCTTGCAATGTTCAAGACTCCGTCCATCATCCCTTTTGGTTTTGCTTTGTTCGCCCTAAGTTGGCAAAGTATGCCCTGACGTTGGTCCCTTGCCCACTTTGCAACTGCATTCAAGCTAGCCTGGCTGATGACGGCTGATTAGCCAGAAACCGTTTCAAGGATGCTTGATTCCGGTCCAGTAAAGACATGGCTTGGCAGTTCGGGCTGGACTGTTCCCAGGAGGCACAGGGTCAGACTGATTTGCTTATGGCCATGTCTGAACTAGGGTGGCGGAGAGAGCTAAAGAATGATGATGGATTATACTCAGATCAGTTGACTTTGGGTGAGTGCTTGCAATGTTCAACACTCCGCCCATCATCCCATTTGGTTTTGCTTTGTTCGCCCTAAGTTGGCAGGGTATGCCCAGACGTGGGTCCCTTGCTCTTTTTGCCACTGGATTCAAGCTAGCCTGGCTGATGACGGCTGATTAGCCAGAAACCGGTCCTAGGATGCTTGATTCCGGTCTAGTAAAGGCATAGCTTGGCAGTTCGGGCTGGACTGTTCCCATGAGGCCCAGGGTCAGACTGATTTGCATTTGGCCATGTCTGAACTGGGGTGGCGGAGTGAGCTAAAGAATGATGATGGATTAAACCCAGATCAGTTGACTGGGGGTGAGTGCTTGCAATGTTGAACACTCCATCCATCATCCCCTTTGGTTTTGCTATAATCTACTTCAGAGCATCGGTACTGACTAGGGTGTCCTGTGGAATATTGGGGGACCGGCCTGTCCTATTTACTGTAACTTTCTAATGGTTATTTCTTGGTTAGTGCAGTTTCACTCAGCATTGCAGTGCGTTGGATCGGCTTGAGCGCCTGTGTCCTGCTCTGCTGGAGCTCGCTCGCTCGAGTGCATATTACTTTCGGCTCCGCTGCCTGACCTGTATTCCAGGCCCTGCGTTTAAAAAGAATCTTCTCACGCATAGCCAGTGCATGCTCATCTCATCAGCGAAGGGTTGTGCTCACAGCCTCAGCTTCACGGCGGATTCTCAGTCTAGCGTGGCAGTTTCTTAACACCACATGGATTACCTTGGATGATTTCAGAGTCCTCCAAATTACTTCTTATTGCTGTTTACAGGGGTTAACAAGGAAAAGCATTGCATTCTGATAATAGATGCATTGTTTATGTATTTTAATATTAATGGTTGTATTTAGTGGTCCTTTGTCATAATTGTCACTTATGATTTTAGTATGTCTGTGTTTACAATTAATATATAATTCATGTTTTTGTTAATTGTCCTTTTGTTGTATATTTATTTGTATATAATTGTTAAATTGACAGCCCTGAAGAAGTCCAAGTGTAAACATATCAGCTGTTTAATTCACCAGGATTGCTGTGCTGTTTTAACCCTGTCTAAATATAGAACTTTTTGAAGAATACACTCTGGACACTCTGGACACGGATTGAATATTTTTCCTTGTTTTGTGGTGCACCTTTGCTTGTGTTTTAGTTGTGTTTTAGTTGTGATACTCCTGATTGTGGATTGCATTGTGACAGTGGGTGTGTTCTGTAGGGTTCAACTGTCTAAGTTTTTTTCTTTTGAAACGTACACACTACTTGATGCATACCTACTGTTTTTCCGTCCACCTGTGTATGTCCTGCAGATATGGCTGATCTGAAATTATTTACTGGCTGATATGCTAAACCTTCTGAAGCTTTATAGGACAGGAAATTTACAATGTGGGATAACTCGGCCCCCACGGAATCCACGTGCCGTGCCGTTCCAAGCACCAACATACACAGCATTTTCAAGCTGATGAATATCTCTTCCGTTTGGAAGGGGCCCAGGCTTGCTTAATGAATTCAGAAGCTTTATCCAAAATGCATGGCATTTCCCATTGTTGCTGGAAAGCCTCCATTCCATCAGGGACACCTGTCACCATCGGATGCAGTTCTCCGTGAGGGCCCTGGAGCATCGTCTGAGACCAAGGGAGCATCCTGGGGAAGTTGCAACTCATCTCCAATAGAATAGGGAACCTGGGCTGCGACTTCCATAGGGGGGGTCACCAAAATCACTTCTGCCTGTTGTCGGGCTATCTGGGTCGTCACTCGGGAAATCAGAATGAAGGGAGGAAAAGCATAATTCAGGCTTATTGACCAATTCTGGGAGAAGGCGTCTGTCGCTTTCGTTAATGGGTCTGGCCTCCAGCTGAAGAACGTCTGCAATTGCCGGTTCAGTCTGGATGCAAAAAGGTCTATCTTGCAAGGACCCCACACTGTCTGTAACCAATGGAACAGTTGAGGTTGGAGTTGCCAATCGCTGTAATCTTTTAGATACCTGGAATTCCAGTCCGCAACTGTCCCGGAATGTATTCTGCTGTTACCAATATCTGATGACTCACGCAATAGTGCCAAAAGTCCTTCGCTATCTCCACTAGCAGGGATGACCTCATACCTCCAAACTTGTTGATATATCTCACTGCCGAGATATTGTCCATCCTGAGAAGAATGCAACACGAGACCTATTTGGGGGAGAGCGTTCATATCGCAAATGACCCTGCCAACAACTCCAGACAATTGATGTGGAGGGATAGTTCTTGAAGGGACCACCTTCCTCCTGTGGAGAAATCTCTGCAGTGTGCTCCCCAGCCCCAACGGATGGCGTCTGATTCTATAATACCTTCCGGTTGGAGGAGAAGGTAGCTCTGCCGTTCCACGCTTTTACGTGGCCAAACCACCATTGCATCTCTTCCCTTACTTCCTGTGTCAGAGGGACCAGATCCGTATAAAACAGACCCTTTTGAAGGTGTTGGATATTTAGTCTCTGAAGGGGCCGGTAATGAAGAGGGTCCAAGAAGATAGCCTGTATTGAGGATGCCAGTAGCCCTACTATTCTGGCAGTTGCCCTTAGGGAGACCGTCTGTTTGGTTAGCACCAATGTGAGCTCCTTCTTGAAATCACGTAATTTCGACCGGAGGATACTCAGTTGAGCTGTCTGTGAGTCTATGCCAAAACCTAAGAAGGCCATCGTCTGAGAAGGATATAGGGCCAACTTGGGTTCGTTGATTACAAACCCCAAGTTCTGCAGAAGAGACACAGTCATTTGTAAATGCTGGTTGGCTAGGGATTAAGTCTGAGCCATGATAAGTATATTGTTTAGATACACTATCATGCGAATGCCTTGTTCTCGCAGATGAGCTGTCACCGTCTTCATTACCTTGGGGAAACACCACTGAGCTGAGGAGATCCCAAAAGAAAGGGCAAAATATTCCAACCACCGGTTCCTCAATTGAAACTGCAGGAAACATTGATGGGGAGGAAAAATAGGAATTGTCAGGTAAGCGTCTTTTAGGTCCAGCCGGTCCATCCAATCTCCCATTTTTAGTAGATCTGCTAAGAGATGGATACCCTCCATCTTGAATTGTTTGTAAGCCATGAAGTGGTTGAATTCCCTCAGGTTTAACACTAACCTGTGACCACCACCCTTCTTCTGCACCAAGAAGATGTTGCTGAAAAAACCGCAAGCCCCGTTGTCTCAGTAGGCAATTGTGCACTTTTGCAGCAATTCCTACATGTCTGTGTCTATAAAAGCACATTCGTGTTGGGAAAAACAGAGCTGTCTCGGGTATGAGTATTGGTGTGGAGTTTGATAGGATACTAGGTGAAACCCCTGAATGGTCTGTGTAATCTATGCATCTTGTTACAACATTGTCCAATTGTGTATGAAAAACTGAGTACGACCCCCAAAGGTAACTGGTATATCTCGGCAACTCTTACCTGTAGGAGTTTGGGCTTGGAACCCTGCCCTGTGTCCGCCTCTATTGAATCGGTGCTTGTTGAACCTCTGTCTCGTGGGGTAAAAGGTTCCACCTCTGGTAGAGTCCCAATCACCTCTACCGCGTCCATAGTCTCCTCTGGGAGGACCTTGGTAGTACTGACGGCCTGACAAGCGTCCCCTGCCTCGCCCAGCCCTATTAAAAAGGCCAGCCTGAAACACTTTTGGGCCTTGTCCAACGATGTAAAAGTACCCACGTACTTTGAGACATCCTTAACGAATCTCTCACCAAAGAGATTGCCCTCCACAAGGGGACTAGGTTCGACCAAGGCTAATTCTGTAAAGTTTGAGGCATCCGCATCAGTAGTGATTTGCATCTCTCCAAAGAGATAGCACAATTTGCATTCCCTAAGTGACATATTCTCTGTCTCCAGCCCACTAAAATGTCTGGATCCACCAGACTGGCTGATTTGTTTGCCACAGGGGCCATCTCCAGGATCTTGGCATGGGGTCCTTCCACATCCAGAAGTTTGTCCTGTCAGCCCCACCAGGGGCGGTCAATACCCTTTTTTGGGGTCCTTCACGAACGTTTTGAGGAAGGTCAAGAGGCTAGCATAGATATCAGGTGTCTCTGCCACCCTGTCTGGGATATCTGGTCGAGGTCACTTGGAGCGCAACCTGTTGCACCCTACTTTCTCAAAGCCTTATCTAAGGTTGTCATGTAAATAGTCTGCCACTTCAGGGGCCGTAGCCCAATCGGATGACCAGGAATGAATGATGTCCGCCGGGTTAAAGGTGAAGGGGGTGTTGGGATTTTGAGTAATTATATCGAGCACTATATTGACTGCCTTCCTAGACTTCTTCTTAGGGGTAGTCTCCTCGTCAGTGGTGTTCGTGTCAGTAGTGTCGGTGGTCTACTTACACTTTTTGTTTGCGTTTCACTTTTCCACCTTCAATGGTAGATGGTGTGGAATTTCCATGTTCCTCTGCATTTGCCTGTGGCAGGCTAGCTGATGCGCCTGCGTGGGGCCATGGCCCCGACTTCAACTTAGTTTTTCTGCGGGCGTCATTTTGGGGGTCAAGAGGGTTTTGGAACCCTTGATACTTTGCAAAGCTTTCCAGCAGTAGGTAATATGTTCCAAGGCTGCTGCCAAGGCTTGCTACACTGTGTTTGGGACCGCACTTTCATTTGCCCTGTTGACAGACTGCTGGACTGATGCATCCAGAGCGTCAACAATATTATCTACTAATACAGTCTCCTGCTGTCCATCATTGTAGGGTTCATCCTCCTCATCATATCTAACCCACTCTTCCATTGCAATCACTTATCCCACTCTTGTCAATATGTATGCAAGGAATCAAGGCAAGTTAAGTATTAGAGGACTCAGGGGGAGCCAATCCACGTGCACACAATATAAGAAACAGTACCTAGCTCCTCAGCAAAGCTGTATTCATTTATTATTCCAGTCCTAGTCTCAGGGCATAAAGAGCCAAATTTCAGTTGTTCTGTGGCGTGTGCGCATTCCTTGGGCTGACTGCTGTTACATTCGGTCAGGCGTCTTCTACACGTGTTGCTCATTGCAAAAATTGGTTGTTCTGAGCCTCTGACCTAGCTAGGGAAAGCATGGAATGTGCATAGCTCAAATCTGCTCAAATGTAGCCCAATTGGGCTATGCTCGTCGGGCGACAGTAGGCTTAATATTGTATATCGGGCTCGATGAGGGGAGGCCTCCGACAGAAAGCGCAAGGGGCGCACAGCCAATAGGCATTAAACAACACTGCTTCCCTCTGTGCGGTACTCACGCTCCCAGGCGGGAGCCACGTTAGCCCAACCTGCCTGATCTGGACCAAAACACACACGCGCCACAAGCGCATATCCTTACCACAAGCAACCAGGTACCAGGGAAAAAAATAGACCATATTGCATTTAAATACAGTATAAATCATGCACATACACTGTCAGCTCGTTTCGACAAGCACGCAGGCTTATGGGAAACAGCTCACTGTACTTATTGCAGTCATTCAACCATATAATAAGATCGAAAATTGCACTTATCTCTGCAGTGAGCAGCAAAGAAAGAGGCTATGGGCCAGATGTATCATACTTCCGTTTTGAGAATTTTAAATAGCGAATCTTAAGGAATCGCTATTTAGAAATCGCAAAACGGTATGTATGTAGGTAATCTAGGAATTTTAGCGATTCCTTACTATTCCTTATTTGCGAATTCGCAAATTGCGAATTCGCAAATAAGGAATACTTCCCATTCATTTCTATGGGCCAGGAGGCCCATAGGAATGAAGAGGAAATTTGCTAATCGCAATTTGCTAATCGCAAATTGTGCGAATTTTCAAGGGTACAGGGGGGGTCTCAAGAACACCCTGCTGCACCCCTGAAAATGACATGTGTGCGCATATGGCGCACATACATGCCCTAAGGGCATGCATGTGCGTCACATGCCACAATGAAAAATGCCAATTTGTGCTTATTGAAAAGGAATCGCAATTTACCACTAACTTTCAGTTGGTGGTAAATTGCGATAAAATTCGCAAGAGAAAAAAGCTTCTTACATAGCAATTAAGGAATCGCTAAATTGCGATTCCTTAAATGCTATGACAAAATAAGGAATCGCAAAATTTTGCAATTCCTTATTTTGCTACTTTTTCATACATTGCAAATGTGCAAAAATGGCCGTTTCCGATTCGCAAAGGCCGAAATTCGGCGAATTTCGGCCTTTGCGAATCGAAAATAGCTTCATACATATGGCCCTATGTTTCTACTATTCCGTTTGTACTGTGCTGACAGGGATTAGCATGCTTTAATGCAAATTGGCATGCTTTATTCTATACAGTGTAAATACTTATTTTACGTGACATGGGCCAATTCTTACTGTATCCAGTTTTTTTGATGTTCATTTTATCAGTCATTTGTCTTAAAAGAAAGGCAGGTATTACTGTATGTGTTTCTGCTTGTGAGGCGTATTTATATTGATGCAGACAGTGGCACTGCCTGTACGCCTGTACCTTTTCTTCAAGAACCCAGTGAACACCCATTAAAATGGTGATTGTGGATTAGGTCATTCAGCGCGTATATGGTTGCGATTGATGGTCAAAGGTACAGAAAAAGGAATTTATTGAGCTACTATTTAGGGGTTGAAGGGCACATTTTTTTTACCCTTTACCTGATGTGAGTCCTACTGAAGAAGATATGCTGCATGAATTTCAAAGTGCAGTGAAGCAATTAGAAGTTCATTTTGAAGGTAAAAATCATCGTTTTGTACATGGGCATATATATTTTACCAGAGCGCAAGCCCCTTCTGAGTCTACTGACACGTAGGTTACTGATCTCAGAGTGGTGGCATCTTATTATGAGAACTTCACAATTGATAAGGGATTAATTAGTGGCAAGGTACAGTTATAAGAAAATTCAAGAGAGGTTGCTGATGCGTAAAAATGCATAATTCGATGCAGCTTTTGATTTTATTTTTGTTAAATATTTTTATTGGCATTTCTGTATAGTAATCATCTCATACAGCAAAATATTCCTTTTGGTATTTCGATGCAGCTTTTGATATAAGCAACAGCATAGAGTCCTCAAGGGAAGATTCTAAACCACTTGTTAACAGTTTACAGCAGGTAGCTCTTGCTAACCCTGGTCCCAATAGAGGGCAGCAGTCAGGTCGTCTGCAGCCAGACTCAACATTTGTGGCTCGGTCTCAGGGAAATATTAAATTGATATGTTTTAGGTGTGGTTCTTCTTTTCATGTATCTAGGTTTAGGAGTTGTGCTGCAATTTCGGAGAAGTGTTGGAAGTGCAACAAACCAGGTCACTTTAGCAAGGTATGCAAAAGTGCCAGATGAAATGGTGGCAGTAGTTGTACCACACGAGGCATCTTGGTTCGTGCTGTGCAAAGTGAAGATTATATGGAAGACATACAGTGTTCAGAAAACAAGGTGGATGAGTTGGTCTTAGCTTTAGATGTCATTAAAACTGAGGGTGTTTTCAAATTCAAAGTATTATAGTGACCTGTTGATGAAATTTGTAATTAATGGGCATACCTTATCCCTCTCGGTGGACTCTGGAGATAGGATTACTATCATTGATATCTCCAAGTTCAATGAAACTTGGGATGACCAAGTGTTATTACCCCCTAATGTTATAACTTCCTGTGTCAAAGGGATCAGGTTTGATTTATGGGGGTATTTTTGGGCAACAATGGGAAAGTGTATCTAATGAAAAAGAACATCAATGTACTTGCTTGGTGGCACCAGCTGACGTTGGTATTAGAGTATGGCCAGGAAAAAAGTATCCCTTTTCTCTGGAAGAGGACTATGTTGAAAGGATTTTTTCTAATGAAAAGGTTTTTTGGGCTTCAAAATGTTGTTACAGATCATATTGGTGAAATAATGTTAGCACCACAACAAAGTGAAAGAGGGCTGCAACCCCATCAAACACAAGTTGCACAATGTGCCTTTAACCGTAAACGGCGATTTATCTAAAATTGTGCCTCAAATGCACCAGAATCGAGTAACTGAACCTGTAGATTCGATGCTGTGGTTATCCTCTGTTGTGTCAGCAAAAAGACAATAAGGGAACTACGATTGTGGTTTGATTTGAGGAGTGTAAACAATTCCGCATGGGTGGAAAATGTTCCACACATCAAGGATCTCATCATGGCAGTTGGTAAGGCTAAATGGTATACTGAGTTGGACATAAAAGCGACGTACCTTCAGGTGGTGTTAGATGTTGAATAACGTCATTTGACAGCTTTTGTAACGCCTGATGGTATGTTTCAGTTTTGTAGGATGCCATTTAGTCTGTCCGCTGCCATGTCCGCCTTTAAAAGAATAATGACAAAGATCCTTCAGGGATTATAAAAGGACTTGCCTTTGAAGTGTTTACAGTGTGTTACTTTGTAGTGGAGGCTAACTGGGGCCAGATTCTATTCCCTAGAGACCCATGCAGCCGCAGGAGGCGGGTAAACACTTGCCATCACGCTAAAAGCGCTGAACCCAATCCACCATGCAGGACACGCCTTTGAAGTGTTTATATTGTGTTACTTTTTAACAGAGGTTAACTGGATCAAACTCGGGCCCATCTGCACCATCCGCGGCCCTAATGGTGTTATTGCTGAACTTGCGTTGGGGCCCAAATCCAGCTTGGTCCGGATCAATAAGGCCCAGGAGCAAAGGGATGAGACAGGCGGCTAGAATGCCCATAAAAAGCTTAAGATCCGTATTCAAGAGAGAAATGTGTCGGTAAGAGGAGCAGTGAGTTTTGTCCTTCCCAGTCTTAGGGATTACCACTATTGTTTCCCTAAGCATGGAAGGGGGAAACAAAACCAAATCCCAATCGCAACCAACAGTCTTGTGAGGAGAGGCCTTAAAATTAAGCAGAAAGTCCTGTAGAAGGAGGACGGGAGGCCTTCCGGACTCAGAGATTTAGATGGTTTTTGACAGGCTATGCTAGGGATAACCTCTTTGATTCAAATTGGTTGGACTAACTTGGATGCCTGGGCAGTCGTAGGAGGGTCTGTAAGATATGCTGGTGTCACATCAGGGTGGAGGTCCTGGGATGTGTGAAGGTCTGGTAATAGCCACGAAAGGACTCCACAATATGCGCTTCATCAGACCTTTCCTATCCCTCAGCATCTATAATCTTTTGAACTCCCATCTCTTGGAACTGAATATGGAACTGAATATGCAGCTGGTTGGCTAAGAGACAGCAAAAATGGTAACCTCCTACATAAAACTGGTGTCGAAGCCTAAGTGCTGCATAATCAACTCTATCCATGTCTATACTTGCAAGCTGGGCTCGGGTAGCTTCAAGTTTCCTCCTAACCCTGTCAGCCCCTGTTCTCTTGTGTATTCGCTCAAGTTCTAGGACTTGGCAGGCCAGGCCATCTCTTTTATCCCGACATAGTTTGTTGTCTGCGGATGCTATGGCAATGTACTCCCCTCTTACAACCGCCTTCAGAGCTTCCCATAAGGTGGAGTCTGAAACCTCTAAGGTATCGTTAATTGATAAATAATCTGTGATGGTCTTTGTAATCTGGGTGATAACCTCTGGGCCCTAAAGTAAGGTGTCTCTGAGTCGCCAGGTCCTAGAATGCGGACCAGGGGACGGGACTTTGAGAGTCATCGTCGCGGCCGCACAGTCAGATAAGAAGCGGGGCTTTATCTCCATAGACTGTACCGTGAAATCCACCCTAGAATTACATAGTCAAGTCTGGCATAGGTTTTGTGAGCATTGGAATAGAATGTGTAGTCCCTAGCGTATGGGTGTGTAGATATCCAGATATCTATTAGGCTTATGTCCCTCAACCAGGTTAGCCCCGCTAGTAAGAGAGCCCATATCTGGCCCTGGCATTGCGCTGAACTGTCAAGGTCGTTGTTAGTCACTAGGTATAGGTCCCCTCCCAACAGCACCAACCTTTCTGTCACAAAAGAGGCAACGTCCGCTCCCTCTGCCCCCGATACAATGCCGTGGATGCGGTTGTTTTTGCTAAAGTTACTCTAGTTCCTCGTCTCTACCCTGTTCGTGATCTTCCACGGTAGAAACGCTTTCACCCAGGTCCTCTATGTCTCGGCGAACCTCCTTGAGCTCACCAGCTAGTTCTTTCTTGAGTGATTGGAGGTCTTCCCGTAACATCCCCTCAAAATAGGGGTGAATGATCCATGCTTCCGCATTAGCGGGGTCTGACAGCTCCTCCATGATTGATGTAGTCTTGCAGACACCCTTGCACTATGGTGCATGGGTGCCTGCGTTGGTGCTAGACAGCTAAATTTAGCGCCTGCACAGGGAAAAATGCAGGGTTGAACCATATTGTTGTAAATATGGTGCAGCCCTTCATTTCAGAAGCGGCGGAGCTCAGCGTTAAGCCAAGAAGGCTAACGCCACGCTCCATCACTTCCATTGTAAATATGCCCCTTCACCTTGAATTGGCAAAAGGAGAGACTCCAAGGAAATATGTGCTTAATGCATAAATAATTTTATAAGGCACTGTGAGAAGTTGGGTTGGTATATGCTGTCCACTAGTTAAAGTGGGCACCTTATATCAGGCTACACGTCCCTTGTGATGTATGAGGTCAAAGATAACCTTATTGAAAGCTATCCTAGTGTAGCTATGAAGAACAGCCTTCAGGCTTAATCTTGAAGGAATGTAAAGCAGCTTGTTTTACCAGAATATCACCTCCCGAATGACCAAATGAAAGGAGAACCACACAGTAGTTATATCAAAATATGTATTTATTAATATATCTATCTCTACTAATCTCTACACAAGATTAGAACATGAAGCACACAATACTGTAACGATAGAACATTCGTAAGTAGCAAAATACACAGCGGGCTCCAGGGGGAGACCGAACCATATACTAAAACAAGCATTTCCAATGCAATCGGTCTTGCCTTTGGGACCTTATAAGTATTTACCGATGCAGCACATTATCTCACATTACTGCAACGTTAACACGCGCCATTACCGGCATTCCAGGCTAACACCATTTCAGACGGATTGTTCTTATCACTCCTAAGAACGTTTTCCCCCTCTTTAAATTATTAAACACGATGCCATGAACAATGTAGAGCTAAGTCAAGTGGAGACAATGTATTTATACACAAAAATTCTCCATTTAGATGTGTGAATCTTTAAATCACTTCGCAGAATTATATGGGCCAAAATTATTTCCAAGGTTCCAAATGACAGCATATCATAAAGACAAAACAAAAATTATGTATCTTCACTCCCAACTATGAGGTACTCAGTTTAGAAAGTTACAAAAAAAAGAAAACAGAAGACTGTGTACCTTTTAAGAAAAAGACGCAGTCATTGAGGCACACACAGCCTCGGGATTGATGGATTCCTAAAAAAGTGACAGAACTATGTTGAAGAATATGACCTTTAACTAATGCGATGTCGCGTTGCAACCAGGCTCGAAGAGAAACAGCAATAAATGACCTTGACTTCAAAGTGCATCCTTTCACTGCATTGTAAACAGAGCATTGGGCGGAAAAGTCATTAAGTACCCAGCCATCATGATGTGCATGTGGGGGGCGCGTCGTGACAGTCGCTGGATGCTGCCCTATTGACCTGTAAAAATACTGAGTCAATAGAAAAACAAACTCAACAGTAAAAATACTATCAGAGGTGCTTTTAAAAGCCGTAACAGTGTAGAATGCCCTGCCACTAAAGAATGGGAAGAATTTTAAGATCTAATTCTATGCAAATGAGTGTGAGGTTCTAAATCCAATTTATTACGTGCAGGCTTGCATCTAACACCAATGCACCCTAACTGATTATCAGTATGGGACGAGAATAATCATGTTCACATCAACACGCGCAAATGTCATGGAGAGAGTTTGAAAAAACAAACAGTGACATTTTTTGGGCGTAATGAGGAAATTAGAGCAACTGTCTGTGGTTAAGAAAGTTTCCCTCGGACACACATTAACCACAAGGGCGGATGAAAACTGCAGTCAGGCGGTGCTGCTTCCGGAATAAACAGAAGTGACGCATCACATCTACATCCAATAACAAACCCTCTACATTGTTCATGGCATCATGTTTACAAATGGCAAGCAGCAGGAGAAATTCCCTGGGAAAGGGCGATGTTTCTCCCCTGATAGAGATTACTCGATGTCTCGGAGAGACAGCGCATGCACGCTGCCTAGGCAAGACCTAAAAATGGTATAACCTTCCGGACTTCAATAGACACAGTCCCTAGAGTACATAGAATCGCTGGGATCCCAAGGCACCCCTAAGTACAAAAAACAAATAATCCCTTGATTCACTCAATCAACGAGAACACCCTATCAATAGTGGAATTCTCAAGTCATATAGAGCACATAGATACACTTTAAAAAAAAGATCTCACTCAAAATCCCTGAAACATTCAAACAATGATCCCTCTATGGCACACAGTTCAAAAAGGTAAATTTATTTCTTTAGTACATGTGAATATTATTATAACACAATTTATATAGTAAAACACCTATAATAAAACACAATGCATCAGTTCAACATAATTAAAAACAAATGTGCCCCAGTGCAGACTTTCTGGCACTCTCAGAGTGCACCCACCCCGCCCCAATACACTAAATCCTGTCTGGGAGGTGGTCACACCTTCCTGTGACAGGATGCCTATTGTCATGCCTTCCTCTGCTCAAGCTTGGCTCGGCAGCAGGAAAGCAGAACCGTGCCTTTGGCTGGCAGCATCCATTTTGTGCTACCTAAATTGAGAAAGCTGGTACCGGGTAGACCGGTGACCCACAGTAGTGGTTCTAGAAGGATGGAATCATACCTCCGACATCAGTTACTGGTGTGGAGTTATGATTCCAAGGTGTTTGACACCAAACACAACATGCTTCTAAGCAGCCATTTTAAAGTTGGCATTTACCACAAGGTTATAATGCACTTAAACATATATGTCTGGCTGCATCACAGCCAACCCTTGAGAATGGTCTCCGAAGGCTGCAGAGGGGCTCTGCTCATGCAGGGGCACCATCTCATGTAAAACCCAGCACCCTGCCTTCAGGATTGATAAGGCCTGCCATAGGGGTGAAAGATAGGTTTTTAAGTGTAGTTATTTAGATAGATATAGTGAAGCTATATCTCAGTAAGTAGTGCAAGCACCATCTTACACAGTCTGCAGTAGCAGGCCTGTCTTGTCATTTTGAATGGACTCTCAGGGGTGGCATAATACATGCTGCATCCCATGGGAGGCCTCTGGGGTACATATGTACTGGGTACGTGGTGTACCATATACCAGGGACTGATAAGGGTACCTCAGTATCCAATCTGTGGTATACCTACAGTACACATATAACAATGTAAGGAAGAAAGCAGATAGACTAGCGTCCTGATTAGCAGGATCCCAGTCAGACTAGTCAAAAACAGTGATACATCAGCAAAAAAGTGGGCTAATCATAATAAGCAGATCCTACTTTCCTACAGGCACAGAAAAAGAACCTTCACAAACCCTTTTGCTATGAGAGAAACAGAGATAAAGAAGTGCAGGGCAATATAGCCCATAGGTTGCCATTTTAAGTAAAGAAAAATGAGTCTGTGTCTGTAGCCTATTATGCTCACCCTGAGGCAGTTACCTCAGTATTTTTTTCCGTTTCCTGCTGACATGACCCTTGGTGCATTGAACTCAAACTTTTTAGGTTGTTTCTTCAAAATAGAACTTCAAAGTTCTGTATTTTTTGCTTCACTCAAAGTCTTTTGTTTTTCTCTACTGAGTGAAGTGTTTTCCTGTCAGGAAAAAGCATTTCTACTGTGCCAGGAAAAAGGCCAAAACACAAAACTGACCCCCCACAATGTCTGTATCCTCTATCTACCATCTTCTCACCTTCCTGCCTCTTGTGACATCTGTAAGAGGTTGGCCTGGTATATGCTGTCCACTGGTTATGGTGGGGCACCCTGCACCAGTCCAAACAACCCTTATTGATGATTAGGTTTAAGACAACCTTTATTGAAAGCTATCCTAGTGGTAGCTATGGAGAGCAGCCTTTTAGCTGTCTTGAAGGAATGTAAAGCAGCTTGATTTACCAGAGCAGAACTTCCTGAATGATCAAGTGAAAGAAGAACCACATAAGGAATAAATAATATATGTATTTATTACTATACACTCTCTGCTAGAGCACGTAGAATTGCTGGGACCCCAAGGAACCCATGTAGGACAGATTCAGTGTGAGAACACAGATTGGAGCTTGGTACAACTCTATGGGAAAGTTGTGGTTGGTATTTTAAAGATTAAGGACACTTCGGAGAGGACTCCAAGCAAACCCTTTCAAACATAGAAGGTTCTAAGGCCAGTACCTTTGTGAGTACCGGAATACTTGTGTTACATAACCCAAGGAAGCCGGGTGCAATGGTGTCAAGGAATCTTCAGCGTTTTCAATGGTGTCATGCGGAAAAGTGCTGCTGCCGTGGCAAGGAAAAGTGTCCGGTGCAATCCAAGCCTGGATCGGAGATGTGAAGAACCTGAAAGCAGAGGGGACAGAGTCTGGGTCACTTCAGGGTTACCAGGGGCACGATAGACCAATGCCCACCAATGTCTGGTGTTTCAGGTGTGATGAGGTGAATCTTGACTCTTCTGCCACGGGGACCAGGAGATGTCGACAACGACCAGAGTCCGCAGGCGAGCTGTCCTACGAAGGATGTCAAGTGCTGGGGGTTCGGTGTCAGGATCGGAGACCAACAAGACTTGGCAACAGCAACCCACGCGGTGAGAGTAAAAAGGCTTTGGTGTGGACCAGCAAGGTCCTGGTGACTACCCAAGCTAGGGAGAGTCAGGGCATTTCTGGAGCAACCAGGTAAGCCTGTTGAAAGTTACAGTACCCTTCTCAGGGACCCACAAGTCAACGGACAATGGATCGCGAAGGGACCTTGAGAGGAATCACTAAATACCAGCCCACGGGTCACTTGAGGAGTGTTGGCCAGTAATCTTCGGTGGAATGACCCCTCTGGGTCTAAACTACAAGGAGCCCAAACCACAGCTTAAGGGATCGGCAAGAAGTATATGCTGCTGCAAATGTTCAGGGTGTACAGGATTCAGGTTGCACGGTTCCCACGAGGGCTTTGGCTCTCAGGTTTGCTGAGAGCACGGATCGGCCAAGGGGAAGCTTGGAAACCCACCTCCTGTACAGCAAAGTCTTCGGAGTCCTTCAGGAGCTGCATAGTTGCAAACCGAACAGATGCGTCTTTGGTGCCTGCCTTGCATGGGAGTAACTCCTTTACTCAAAGGGAGATTCTTCGGTCATCCAACGAAGTGTGGATAATTTAAGTTCTGGGATTCTGTAGCAGAGTTTCGTCCAGGTAAATCTAAAGTCCTGTAGCCAGGGATTCCTACTTTAAACCCAAGGAAGGGGTGGGACAAACTCTGGGGACCCAGCTATGGGAGGGGCAGGACAGAGGGGTGGCTACACCCATGTCCTTTGTCCGGTTTCTTGCCAGAGCAGGAGCTGGTAGGCCCTGCAACCAGTTTGAGCTGGACTATGCACAGAGACACCAAATGTGCCCCCAGTGCAGACATCAAAGCACTCTTGGAGTGCACCCACCCAGCCCCAATACACTAAAAGCCTGTCTGGGAGGTGGTCACATCTCGCTGTGACAGGAAACCTATTGTCCAGCCTCCCCTGACAGAGTTTCGTCCAGCAGCAGGAAGGCAGACACGTGTCTGTGGCTGGCAGCATCTATTTTGTGATGCCAGGGTTCTCTTAAGCTGGTACCGGGTGTACCGGTGTAGTCATATTTACCCCCTCCCCGCCAGGAATGGCTGGGAGGTATGATTCCAAGGTGTTTGACACCAAACACAACATATTTCCTTGCAGCCATTTCAAAGTTAGCATTTACGGCGAGGTTATAATATACTTAAGAGTAAATGGTATGGCTGCATCACAGAACAAACCGGAGGATAGATTCTGAAGGCTGGAGAGGGGCCTTGCTCATGCATGGGCACCCTCTCACACAAAACCAAGCACCCTGCCTTCAGGATTGATAAGGCCTGCCTTAGGGGTGACTGATAGGTTTATTTGTGCAGTGATATAAGGTAGCATTAGGGAAGCTATATCTAAGTAAGGGGTGCAAACACCACCTTACACAGGCTGCTGTAGCAGGTACACAGTCAAAATATCGAGTTGTAAATATCGACCTACCAAAATATCGTGTTAGAAATTTCGAAGGTATAGAATATCGATGTCAAGAATATCGTTGGACAGAATATCGACTCTAAGGTAAGTAATATCGAAATTATTTATATCGATGTAAATATTATCGAAGTTAGTAATATCGATAGCATATATATCGATGTCACTAATTTCGATGACACTAATATCGATATTTGTATGATTTTTTGTTTTTTGTTATATATGTGTTATATGTGTTACTTAAGTATTTAAAATAAATATTATTATATGTGTATTAATTTTATATATTAATACATTTATTTATAAGCAAATTATATGTTTTAGTACCGGAGCGGGTAGTGGGTTCATAGGGGAATAGGGTGGGAAGTAATTTAATTATGTTTAATTAATTATTAATTAGTAGGAGTTATAAAATAATTTTAATTAATTGAAAATTAATTTTAATTAATTGGAAATTACTTTTAATTAATTGATTAATTGATAAATATGTTTTGCAGCGGGTTGTGGGTTTATAGGGGAATAGGGTGGGAAGTAATTTAATTATGTTTAATTAATTATTAATTAGTAGGAGTTATAAATTATTTTAAATTAATTGCTAATTAATTTTAATTATTTGGAAATTAATTTTAATTAATTGATAAATATGTTCTGTAGCGGGTTGTGGGTTTATAGGGGAATAGGGTGGGAAGTAATTTAATTATGTTTAATTAATTATTAATTAGTAGGAGTTATAAATTAATTATCATTAATTGCTAATTAATTTTAATTAATTGGAAATAAAATGTAATTAATTGATTAATTGATAAATATGTTTTGTAGCGGGTTGTGGGTTTATGGGGGAATAGGGTGGGAAGTAATTTAATTATGTTTAATAATTTATTAATTAGTTGGAATTATAAATTAATTTTAAATAATTGCGAATTAATTTTAAATAATTGGTTATTAATTTTAATTAATTGGTAAATAATTTTCATTAATTCATAAATAGATAAATGTGTTCTGTTGCCGAATTGATGGGTTTATAGGGGAATATGGTGGGAAGTAATTTAAATGTAATTAAGTAATAATGTATTTAAATAAATTGTTTTGTTAATAATATAATTGATAATTAATTATTAATTGGTCATTAAATAATATAAAATGGTATTTTTTAATATTTAATTTGGGCTACATATAATTTGATAATCATGTCTTTAAAAATTATGTATAGGTATTGTGTATGGTTTATATTTATTTAATAGTTTAAATCTTAATTTCTAAAAAAAGCTTTTATTTATAAGTATGTTATTTTAACCCCTACGCTTCTCCAACACTTTCCCTACTGTTGCACACTCTGGAGTGGGAATAGTAATGTTTACCCGTACGCTATCCAACGCTTTCCCTACTGTTGCACTCTCTGGAGTGGGAATAGTAATTTTTACCCCTACGCTATCCAACGCTTTCCCTACTGTTGCAATCTCTGGAGTTGGAATAGTAATTGTTACCCCTACGCTATCCAACACTTTCCCTACTGTTGCACTCTCTGGAGTGGGAAGAGTAATTTTTACTCCTACGCTATCCAACGCTTTCCCTACTGTTGCACTCTCTGGAGTGAGAATAGTAACTTTTTACTCCTACGCTATCCAACGCTTTCCCTACTGTTGCACTCTCTGGAGTGGGAATAGTAATTTTTACCCCTACGCTATCCAATGCTTTCCCTACTGTTGCACTCTCTGGAGTGGGAATAGTAATTTTTACCCCTACGCTATCCAACGCTTTCCCTACTGTTGCACTCTCTGGAGTTGGAATAGTAATTGTTACCCCTACGCTATCCAACGCTTTCCCTACTGTTGCACTCTCTGGAGTGGAAATAGAAATTGTTACCCCTACGCTATCCAACGCTTTCCCTACTGTTGCACTCTCTGGAATGGGAATAGTAATTTTTACTCCTACGCTATCCAACGTTTTCCCTACTGTTGCACTCTCTGGAGTGGGAATAGTAATTTTTACTCTTACGCTATCCAATGCTTTCCCTACTGTTGCACTCTCTGGAGTGGGAATAGTAATTTTTACCCCTACGCTATCCAACACTTTCCCTACTGTTGCACTCTCTGGAGTTGGAATAGTAATTGTTACCCCTACACTATCCAACACTTTCCCTACTGTTGCACTCTCTGGAGTGGGAATAGTCATTTTTACTCCTACGCTATCCAACACTTTGCCTACTGTAGCACTCTCTGGAGTGGGAATAGTCATTTTTACTCCTACGCTATCCAACGCTTTCCCTACTGTTGCACTCTCTGGAGTGGGAATAGTAATTTTTACCCCTACGCTATCCAACACTTTCCCTACTGTTGCACTCTCTGGAGTGGGAATAGTAATTTTTACCCCTACGCTATCCAACGCTTTTCCTACTGTTGCACTCTCTGGAGTGGGAATAGTAATTTTTACCCCTACGCTATTGTAGTAGCTTGGGTTTGTTTAAGAATCCTATCTTCTAGAATGTGTGTTACTGCATTCTCTGCTGAGTGTTCTCTTTCTGGCAGTTGCCCTGCTCTGATGGTCCAGCTAATCTACAATAAACCAACGAACTGGCTTTGATCTTGTCTCCTCATTATTCAACTATTACATAATTTTTGGCGACGGGTGCTGGGCCATCCCATTGAACCCACAAGCGACGAAATTCGAGTCAAGAAACGTAAAGAGAAAACGTAAGAGGAAATCCTTAAACATTTGAGAGCCACAGACGACGAGTAAAGTAAGGAAAACGTTTTATTTTACTTGCGGTTGGCTTAGTTGTGAAAGAGAGCAGTGCGGAGGCATTTTAACCTTAAACAAACGAAAAACGGGAGCTGGAACGCACGCAGGGGAGTTTCATTACGCATGCGTTCTACTACAATGTGCTTTGCGATAGAGATTGTGAGCGTTATGAGGTCATCTGGTCAAAAGCGTCCTTTTGCGGTCCAAAAGTGAAACGCAGCTCCATTTTCTTGACGTAACAATAGACCATGGGGCAGATTTATGAGGCCCTTGCGCCACGTTTACGCCGCTGTTGCGTCACGCAAGGCGGCGTAAACGTGGCGCATCCCTACGAACGATTTACAACGTGACGCATCTAGGCAGATCCGTCACGTTGTAAAGCCCTGCGCCGCTTGTGGGCGTTCCGGCGCAGGTTAGGCGTTCCGGGGCAGGTGCGCCTCGCAAAAGTGGCTGAGTGAAATCTATGAGATTTCACTCAGTCACTTTTAAGCCAATGCTGCGTCAAAAGCCTGCGCCTGCTTGAAGCAGGCGTAGGTCTTGACGCAGCATTGTTAAAATGGGGCACCCCCGAGCCTTGCTGGAGCTGTGTCGCGCTTGCGACGCAACTCCAGCAATGCGACACATTTCCGACACAGATGCGTCACGCATCTGTGCCGTTTTTGCACCATGGTGCGCCGCATTATAAATGCAGCGCACCATGGCTGGCGGAGCTGTGGCGCACTGTGGCGCATGTTAACTGGCGCATCCCTGGGGATGCGCCAGTTAACATAAATCTGCCCCTTGGTTTTCTGAAGGATCAGAAGTTTCAACAAAGAAGATTCCAAGCGCGTCACAAAGGGAGCGGCAATTGTCACTGCAAGTACATTTATCTTGTGGAAAAGTTGGTCAATTGAAGCTTAATGTGAAGTGCACTACATTATTCACTCAGGTGAACAACACACGCTGATGCGCACAGCATTATGTTCTATGGATGGTCCGAGTAGCACGCTGATGTGCACAGCATAGTATATTATTCATCTCTTAACTACACGCTGATGTGCACAGCATTGCACATGTTGCTTAAATAAGTAAAATTATTTTCTTATGTATTACGTTGATGTGCACAGCCATAATTACGATCTTAAATTGAAATGCTCCATTTTCCAGACTCTTTGGTAGTTCTTTCCACGACATACTTATATTCATGGGGCCTTATTTATGAAGGACTTGCGCCACTTTTACGTGACTTTTAAAATGGGAAAAAGACACGCACCGGTGGCGCAAGGCCTTCATAAATAAGGCCCATACTGTTTTGAGTTAAACATTTTGGTGTATAGTGTGTCTATTTAAATCTATTTAAAACATTATTCCTAAAACGACGCTGTTACACACAACATATTTAAAGTCTCTACTTATATTTAATGCTACACTGACATCTAGTGGATCTTTTTGGTAGTACCTTTATAAATTATAATACTATAGCTTTTGTCAAGTTCTTGCCATAAAAATGCAGATTGTAGCACCACCTTCACCATTTTTGGAGACACCTGGTGAACCACCTATAAAGTGGAAACAGTGGTATGACGGATTTGAGACTTATTTGGGTGCAATCGGTGCGTCAAGGTTCAGACCAGAAAGGAGGAAATATTTACTATTGTACTCATTAGGGTATGAAGGTAGAGAAATTCTTAAACATCTTCCTCCTATTACTGTTGATGAAAATAATCCTTTGGATGAATACCAAGAGACTTTAAAAAAACTTGAAACAAGGTTTGACGTGCAACCCAGTATAGTTATGCTCCGTCACAAATTTTTCAAACGCAAACAACAAGCTGGAGAGAATGTGGACACTTATATCACAGCACTTAGGAGATTGATTTCTGAATGTCAATTTGAAAATTTTACAGATCAATTGGTTAGGGACCAATTTATTTGTAATTGTGTTGATAAAAACATCAAACAGAAACTTTTATCACTTGGGAATCCAACATTAGAGGAATCTATAAAGGTGGCTAAGAGTATCGAGACATCTCAGTTATCAACGAAGGAGTTGGAGGAAGAGAAGAAAGAATCTGTTTCTATAGTTAAAACAAGAGACAGTAAAACACAAGACAATAAAGTTTCGGAAAACAGGGGTTCTGATAGACAGAATACATGGAACAATACTAACCCATTTTTTTCAAGAACCAATATTTGCTTTAGATGTGGTTTTAAACCACATTTTGGTGGTGCAAGGTGTCCAGCAAAGTCAGTTGTATGTAAAAATTGCAATAAGTTAGGCCATTTTGCTAAAGTTTGCCAAACATTTAAGTACAGTACGCGTTCTAAACCTGTTCAGGTAAAATGTGTCACTGAGCAGAATATCCAAAGTGAAGAAGAAGACTGTGTTACGATAGAGAGTTAAGCAACATGGTGGTTGTTGTCAGAGATGATGGTGTAATTGTGGGTAATCCAGACTTATGTGTTGATCCCTATGTCGACATTTTGGTTGGCGATCGATCCTTATATCTACTTGTTGACTCTGGTGCTCGCATTACAATGATTACTTTGGAATTATTTAAAACAACATGGCCCAATAGATCTTTGTTACCACCGGATAGAAAGGCAATAAATTATGAAAGTCGTGAAATCAACCTATCGGGATACATTGAAGACATCCTTGAGTTTAAGGGGCGCAGAATAGCTGGAAAGATTTATGTAGCCCACAAAGGTTTGAATATCTTGGGTTGGTTCCACCAGGGGTTGTTTGGGATGGTACTTAGACCAGGAGCAAAAGAACAAGTTCTGGCTATAAGGGACCATCCTGATCTGGAAGGCCTTGTAAACCAGTATCCTCATGTTTTCTCTGGGGAATTGGGTAAGATAAAAGGCTTCCAACATGAAATTATTGTAAAGGAAGGTGCATCCCCAGTTAAACATAAACTAAGGAATGTTCCTTTTAGTATAAGACAAGATCTAGAAAAAGAATTGGATTCTTTGTGTTCTAAAGGAATAATTGAACCAGTGGAGTCCTCTTTATGGTTGTCCCCTTTGGTTGTGGCTCGTAAACAAAATGGTGAGCTGAGAGTCTGTGTTGACCTTCGTTGCCTGAATAAGGAGATTTGGGTAGATTCCCATCCTCTCCCAAACATTAATGAAATGTTGGCCACACTTAAGGATGCTAAGGTTTTTACAAAATTAGATTTAGCGTCAGCCTACCATCAGGTTGAGCTTGCTCCTCATTCAAGAAATCTCACAGCATTTGTTTCACCATTTGGGACTTTTCAGTACGTACGCATGCCCTTTGGTCTCTCTTCGGCAGCGTCGGTATTCCAACGCCTATTGTCAGAGATGCTGAAGGGGATCGAGGGTCTTTCTGTGTTTCAAGATGATGTTCTCATCTTTGCTCATGACAATGAAACACATGACAAGATTTTGAATGCAGTGTTGTCCAGATTTCAAGAGAATGGTGTGGTGCTACGTAGAGATAAGTGCGTTTTCAGGGTTAAAGAGGTTGAGTATCTGGGACATTTGGTGAATGAGAGTGGTATTTTCCCAAAAGTGAGTTTAGTAGACTCAATCGTCAAATCTAAAGCTCCTTCAGATAAAACTTCTCTCGAGTCTTTTCTTGGTATATGTGAATTTTACTCTCGTTTTGTGCCAGATTTTGCGAGCAAATTGAGACCTCTCTCATGTATGCTAAAGAGAGGTGTGGTGTTTGAATGGAATAAAGAGTGCCAAGTTGTGTTTGAGTGGGTTAAACAACAGTTAACATCTCCTAAAGTTCTCAGACATTATGATCCATCTCTTTTGTGTACTCTTACGATGGATGCTAGCAATCTAGGGTTGGGTGCAGTTTTGACTCAAAAAAGAAAAATGGAGAAGTTAGAACAATTGGTTATGCATCCAGGGTATTGTCTGCATCAGAAATTAAATATTCAGTCATTGAAAAAGAATTACTAGCATGCTGGTGGGCTGTTATGAAATTTAGAAATTTCATTTGTGGCCGGAGGTTCTGTCTCCAAACCGATCATAAACCCCTAATTTTTATTCTTAGTGGCAAGAATGTGAGGGCTTCCACTCCTAGAATATCAAGACTTTCTTCAAAACTACTTCAATTTGATTTTTCAGCTGAATACATCCCTGGTTCAAAGAATGGGTGTGCAGATTTTTTATCCCGTTCTTCTGATATAATTGAAATTGAGACAGATCTTAAGGAAGAAGATAAAGAAGATTTTATTGTTGCAGCTGTAGATGTTCCTCATTTGTGTGCAGTGTCTGAAGAGGTGTGGCGCAAGGCTCTTGCAGATGATTGTTCTTTAGCTAAGGTGATGAAGTTTGTAGAAAGTGGTTGGCCTAAAGAAAGGAACTTATCTTTTGAATTCAAAACTTTCTTGCAAGTCGCAGATGAGTTAACAATCGAAGATGGGTTGTTGCTTAGGGGGGACAAGTTAGTTCCTCCGGCTACACTAAGGGCAGTTTTGGTCAAGAATTCTCATGAAGGACATTTAGGAGCAACTTTGACTAAAAAAAGAGTGCGTTCTTCTTTTTGGTGGCCTTCTATGGATAGTTTTGTTGATGAGTATGTAAAATCATGTGTTATTTGCTCCAGTTGTGATAAGGTTACTAAGTTACGCACTTCTCCACTGACTCCCATTGTGTTGCCTTCAGCCCCATGGGTTAAGTTAGGGTTGGACATTGTTGGTCCTTTTCAGGCGCTGGATTCTTCGTCAAGATTTGGTTTGGTCCTCATGGACTATTATTCGAAGTGGCCAGAAATAAAATTTGTGAAGGAGGTCTCTTCAAGGACAGTTATTGATTTTCTTAACGATGTGTTTTTAAAAGAGGGTTATCCTGAGTTTTTGATTACAGACAACGGAACACAATTTACTAGCTTGGAGTTTGAAACTTTTCTCAAAGGGTGTAGTATAAAACACTTAAAGAGCTCAGTCTATCACCCTCAAACCAATGGTTTGGTTGAGCGTATGAATAGAGTGTTAGGCGAATGTATCCAATGGGCATTGTCTAATAAATGCATAGTTGCCAATTCAGTGAGGAGTATGCTGTGGTTTTACCATACTACTCCTCATTCAACTACAGGTGTGTCACCCTTTGAATTACTTCGAGGACGAAAAGCTGCAACTTTATCGTGTCCTGCGTGGATGTCTAAGTGGGTGAAAGGGAATGTGTGGACTGATGAGAGTGTTAGAAGTCAGGTCGAATCGGTTCAGAATAAACAAAAATTGTACTTTGATGACAGAATGCGTGTGAAAGATATTTTTGTTAAACCAGGTGATGTTGTGTGTGTCAAGAAACCGATTCATGTTCTAAAAGGCCTTCCCAAAGTTGCTTCTCCATCTAAGGTCTTGGATGTGAAAGGTAATGCTGTCAAACTCTGCAATGGTCAATGGTGGAATAAGTCTCGTGTGATTAAAAAATCATCTCATTCATTTCCTGTGAGTCATGGTGTTCAACCAACAAGTTCAAATTTTACTCACTCAACTCTTGTGAATAATGGGGCTCATTCTGATCGTTCAAAGTCTTGTATAGATGGTGACAAATTGAGGCGCAGCATGCGCGTTGTACGTATTCCTCTCAGATACAGAAAGTGATGTATACTTTTCTTACATTTTAGATACAGGTAGAGTTGTATATTTTTTTAAATTCTTTCTTCATCTTTAGTTGTGTTTGTTTTGTTTTTTTGGACAATATGTAAATTTTCCCATTTTTATTGTTTTATTGCTTATGTTAAGTTTCCTTTTTGTTTGTATGTAAAGGTAGACCGATGTAGTAGCTTGAGGTTGTTCAAGGGTCTTATTTATTATAAAGGAAGACCCATGTAGTAGCTTGGGTTTGTTTAAGAATCCTATCTTCTAGAATGTGTGTTACTGCATTCTCTGCTGAGTGTTCTTTTTCTGGCAGTTGCCAGATTCACTTTGTAGCTACAGTTGCCCTGCTCTGATGGTCCAGCTAATCTACAATAAATCAACGGACTGGCTTTGATCTTGTCTCCTCATTATTCAACTATTACAGCTATCCAACGCTTTCCCTACATTTGCACTCTCTGGAGTGGGAATAGTAAATTTTACCCCTACGCTATCCAACGCTTTCCCGACCGTTGCACTCTCTGGAGTTGGAATAGTAATTGTTACCCCTATGCTATCCAACACTTTCCCTACTGTTGCACTCTCTGGAGTGGGAATAGTAATTGTTACCCCTACGCTATCCAACACTTTCCCTACTGTTACACTCTCTGGAGTGGGAATAGTCATTTTTACTTCTACGCTATCCAACCCTTTCCCTACTGTTGCACTCTCTGGAGTGGGAATAGTAATTTTTACTCCTACGCTATCTAACGCTTTCCCTACTGTTGCACTCTCTGGAGTGGGAATAGTAATTTTTACCCCTACGCTATCCAACGCTTTCCCTACTGGTGCACTCTCAGGAGTGGGAATAGTAATTTTTACCCCTACGCTATCCAACGCTTTCCCTATTGTTGCACTCTCTGGAGTGGGAATAGTAATTTTTACCCCTACGCTATCCAACGTTTTCCCTACTGTTGCACTCTCTGGAGTGGGAATAGTAATTTATACTCCTACGCTATCCAACGCTTTCCCTACAGTTGCACTCTCTGGAGTGGGAATAGTAATTATTACCCTTACGCTATCCGACGTTTTAAATAATTAATGTTATAAATATTAAAAGAATATTTAATTATTTATATTTTTTACATTTTATTTATGTTATTGTTTTATGTTTGTAAATGTATTAGTAAATTAGAATATATTTTATTAAATTATAAATTAGTAAAATAATTATTACTATTTATTGTTCAGTACATATATATTATATATTTACTGTATATATTTAATTAATGTATTATTATTAAATATGTATTATTTATTAATTTTAAACATTATTAGATACTTTTAACTATGTACATTTTATTTATTAGTGTTATTTACTTTATTTCACATTTATATTTTAAAAGAAAAAAAAACGATATTTTTAACATCGATATTTTTAACATCTATATTATTTTTTCGATATTTTTGTACTTACCATGTTGTAGATAGGATGTCGATATTCTTGCCCTCGATATTTTTGACTCGATATTCCTGTAGGTCGATATTATGTAGGTCGATATTTTGTCAGTGATCCGCTGTAGCAGACCTGTTGTGCCATTTTGAATGGTCTCTCAGGGGTGGCATAATACATGCTGCTGCCCCTGAGAGTTCCCCGGGGTACCTATGCCCTGGGTATATAGGATGCCATATGCTAGGGACTTATAAGTGGACCCCATAATGAAATCTGTGGTGTACTTAAAGTACATGCAATAATTTTAGAGAGGAAGCAGCTAGGTTGGGGTCCTGGACAGCAGGGCCCCAGCCAGACTAAAGTCGAAAAACAGTGAATCATCACCAAAAAGTGGGGGTAACTATAAGAAGCAGATCCTACTCTCTTACAACATCTGCAAGACCTTCTCCAAACGACCCCTGTGTGACAGGGAGGAGATTTGCCTACACGGAAGGGAAGAAAGAAGACAGCAAGAAGACAGTGGGGCCTCTGAGCGAGGGGTTGGTTATTCTTCCACCAGAGCTCTTCCCTCAACCTCCAGTGGCCATGGGAGGTCTGAGAGGTGCTTTTCAAGGAGAAAACACTATTGGTCCACGTGGAGGTGGTTGACGTCAAGAAGAGGTACGGCGCCGACATGCTTGCCGTCATTGACTGGCTCAACGCCGTATAAGTGTCGACATTCGATGTCAAGAATCACTTGAGTGACATCGAGACCTGCTTCACATCGCCGTCCGATGTCAAGAGATGCATCACCGTCAAAGGATTCAGACTCGCCGTCACCAAGAGGTAGGCAGTTGACATTGAGAGCCAAACGACGAGGAGAGTGGTCAACATCATGAAGCCAGTCGACATGAGGGCGAGCCTACATCGACAGAGATTGACCTTCAGAAGCAGATCAGCGTCGAGAATGAGTCAACGACAATGGAGGTCGACATTGAGAAGATCATCAACGTCAAGGAGACAGCAAAAATGCACCAAAAGAAGGGGAATCTATTCATCTTCTGGTTCTCACTCCAGGTCTCCAACTATGGTAGAAGTACCCGGCACCTGTCATTCCATTTTCTGCGGTTCCTCAGGTTCCTAGCACACCAGCGCCCAGGAGATCGCGCTCAAGGACACGCCATTTATCCCGACATGGACACCATTCATGTTCCTCTACTAGATCGCGCAACTCACATTCGCATCATAGATCTCATCTCAGATCAATATCACGTTCCCACCGCCATGGGGATATGTCCTCGTCCACCAGGTGCTACTCTCCTACTTTGTCGGACACCTCAACCTCGGTCCTCACCAATTGATGACATCAACAACTTTCAGGAATTACTGGTTTGAGGCGCATCTAAATGGAATATACCTATGGCGGTTCCCACTCCGACGAATTTTGTGATCTTTGAAACTCTTCACCAATGCATGCACGGCCTCAAGACCTTTCCTCCCACTACTGCCAGGTATGCTTGAGCCAGCCATAGAATTGTTCCTCACTCCAGCTCCAGCAAAATCAGCACTCTCAAGGCACCAGAAGAAATACCACCCACCGGAGCAAGATAAGCTGTTTCTGCATTCTGGCCCTCCACCTGACTCAGTGTTATTATTACCTTCATGTAAATTCCACGCTGCTTCTTCATCTGCTACTTCTCCCCCGTGTAAGGAGAGCAAAAGGTTGGACTTAGTAAATGGTGGGATGGAATCACCCTCGGACAATATATGAGACTAGATAGAGTACCTAGAGGTTTGCTTGCTCAAATCTTCCCCACTTATGACGATAATAGGGGATTAGGGATTATAAATGGACTTGCCTTTGAAGTGTTTAGAGTGTGTTACTTTGTAGTGGAGGCTAACTGGGACCAGATTCCATTCCCTAGAGACCCATGCAGCCGCAGGAGGCCAGTAAGCACTTGCCATCACGCCAAAAAGCGCTGAACCCAATCCACCGTGCAGGACACGCCTTTGAAGTGTTTATATTGTGTTACTTTGTAGCATAGTTTAACTGGGTCAAACGTCCCGTCTGCACCATCCGCGGGCCCAACAGTGTTATTGCTGAACTGCCGTTGGGGCCCAAATCCAGCTTGGTCCGGATCAATAAGGCCCAGGAGCAAAGGGATGAGACAGGTGGCTAGAATGCCCATAAAAAGCTTAAGATCCGTATTCAAGAGAGAAATGTGTCGGTAAGAGGAGCAGTGAGGTTTGTCCTTCCCATTCTTAGGGATTACCACGATTGTTTCCCTAAGCATGGAAGGGGGAAACAAAACCAAATCCCAATCGCAACCAACAGTCTGGTGAGGAGAGGCGTTAAAATTAGGCAGAAAGTCCTGTAGAAGGAGGACGGGAGGCCTTCCGGACCCAGAGATTTAGATGGTTTTTGACAGGCTATGCTAGTGATAACCTCTTTGGTTCAAATTGGTCGGTCTAACTTGGATGACTGGGCAGTCGTCAGGGTGGTGGTAGAAGGGTCTGTAAGATATGCTGGTGTCACATCAGGGTGGAGGTCCTGTGCTGTGTGAAGGGTCTGGTAATAGCCACGAAAGGACTCCACAATATGCGCTTCATCAGACCTTTCCTATCCCTCAGCATCTATAATCTTTTGAACTCCCATCTCTTGGAACTGAATATGCAGCCGGTTGGCTAAAAGACAGCCAAAACGGTAACCTCCTACATAAAACTGGTGTCGAAGCCTAAGTGCTGCATAATCAGCTCAATCCATGTCGATACTAGCGAGCTGGGCTCGGGTTGCTTCAAGTTTCCTCCTAACCCTGGCAGCCCCTGTTCTCTTGTGTATTCGCTCAAGTTCTAGGACTTGGCAGGCCAGGCCATCTCTTTTATCCTGACATAGCTTGTTGTCTGCGGATGCTATGGCAATGTACTCCCCTCTTACAACCGCCTTCAGAGCTTCCCATAGGGTGGAGTATAAAACCTCTAGGGTATTGTTAATCGATAAATAATCAGTGACCGGCTTTGTAATCTGGGTGATAACGTATGGGGGTGAAGTAAGGTGTCTCTGAGTCGCCAGGTCCTAGAATGCGGACCAGGGGACGGGACTGTGAGAGTCATCGTCACGGCCGCACGGTCAGATAAGAAGCGGGGCTCTATCTCCACAGACTGTACCGTGAAATCCACCCTAGAATTAAATAGTCGAGTCTGGCATAGGTTTTGTGAGCATTGGAATAGAATGTGTAATCCTTAGAGTATGGGTGTGTAGATATCCAGATATCTATTAGGCCTATGTCCCTCAACCAGGTTAGCCCCGCTAGTAAGAGAGCCCATGTCTGGCCGTTGAATTGCGCTGATCTGTCAAGGTTGTTGTTAGTCACTAGGTATAGGTCCCCTCCCAACAGCACCAACCTTTCTGTCACGAAAGAGGCAACGTCCGCTCCCTCTGCCCCCGATACAATGCCATGGATGCAGTTGTTTTTGCTAAAGTTACTCTAGTTCCTCGTCTCTACCCTGTTCGTGATCTTCCACTGTAGAAACTCTTTTACCCAGGTCCTCTATGTCTCGGCGAACCTCCTTGAGCTCACCAGCTAGTTCTTTCTTGAGTGATTGGAGGTCTTCCCGCAACATCCCCTCAAAATAGGGGTGAATGATCCATGCTTCTGCATTAGCAGGGTCTGACAGCTCCTCCATGATTGATGTAGTCTTGCAGACACCCTTGCACTATGGTGCATGGGTGCCCGCGCTGGTGCTAGACAGCTAACTTTAGTGCCTGCACAGGGGAATATGCAGGGTTAAACCATATTGATGTAAATATGGTGCAGCCCTGCATTTCAGAAGCGGCGGAGCTCAGCGTTAAGCCAAGAAGGCTAACGCCACGCTCCATCACTTCCATTGTAAATATGCCCCTTCACCTTGAAGTGGCAAAAGGAGAGACTCCAAGGAAATATGTGTTTAATGCATAAATAATTTTATAAGGCACTGTGAGAAGTTGGGTTGGTATATGCTGTCAACTAGTTAAAGTGGGCACCTTATACCAGGCTACACGGCCCTTATGATGTATGAGGTCAAAGATAACCTTATTGAAAGCTATCCTAGTGTAGCTATGAAGAACAGCCTTCAGGCTTAATTTTGAAGTATTGTAAAGCAGCTTGTTTTACCAGAATATCACCTCCTGAATGACCAAATGAAAGGAGAACCACACAGTAGTTATATCAAAATATGTATTTATTAATATATCTATCTCTACTAATCTCTACACGAGATTAGAACATAAAGCACACAATACTGTAACGATAGAACATTCGTAAGTAGAAAAATACACAGAGGGCTCCAGGGGGAGACCGAACCATATACTAAAACAAGCATTTCCAATGCAATCGGTCTCGCCTTTGGGACCTTATAAGTATTTACCGATGCAGCACATTATCTCACATTACTGCAACGTTAACACTCGCCATTACCGTCATTCCAGGCTAACACCATTGCAGACGGATTGTTCTCATTACTCCTAAGAAAGTTTTCCCCCTCTTTAAATTATTAAACACGATGCCATGAACAATGTAGAGCTAAGTCAAGTGGCGACAATGTATTTAAAAAAAAAAAATTCTCCATTTAGATGTGTGAATCTTTAAATCACTTCGCAGAATTATATGGGCCAAAATGATTTCCAAGGTTCCAAATGACAGCATATCATAAAGACAAAACAAAAAGGACCAATTATGTATCACCACTCCCAACTATGAGGTACTCAGTTTAGAAAGTTAAAAAAAAAAAGAAAACAAAAGACTGTGTACCTTTTAAGAAAAAGACGCAGCCATTGAGGTATGCACAGCCTCGGGATTGATGGATTCCTAAAAAAAGTGACAGAACTATGTTGAAGAATATGACCTTGAACTAATGCGATGTCGCGCTGCAACCTGGCTCGAAGAGAAACAGCAATAAATTACCTTGACTTCAAAGTGCATCCTTTAGCCCACATTGTAAACAGAGCACTGGGCGGAAAAGTCATTAAGTACCCAGCCATCATGATGTGCATGTGGGGGGGCGCGTCGTGACAGTCGCTGGATGCTGCCCTAATCACCTGCAAAAATACTGAGTCAATAGAAAAACAAACTCAACAGTAAAAATACTATCAGAGGTGCTTTTAAAAGCCGTAACAGTGTAGAATGCCCTGCCACTAAAGAACGGGAAGAATTTTGAGATCTAATTCTATCCAAATGCGTGTGAGGTTCTAAATCCAATTTATTACGTGTAGGCTTGCATCTAACACCAATTCACGCTAACTGATTATCAGTATGGGACGAGAATAATCATGTTCACATCAACACGTGCAAATGTCATGGAGAGAGTTTGAAAAAACAAACAGTGACATTTTTTGGGCGTAATGAGGAAATTAGAACAACTATCTGTGGTTAAGAAAGTTCCCCTCGGACACACATTAACCACAAGGGCGGATAAAAACTGCAGTGAGGCGGTGCTGCTTCCGGAATAAACTGAAGTGACACATCACATCTACAGCCAATACCAAACCCTCTTCATTGTTCATGGCATCGTGTTTACAAATGGCAAGCGGCAGTAGAAATTCCCTGGGAAAGGGCGGAGTTTCCCCCCTGATAGAGATTAGTTGATGTCTCGGAGAGACAGCACATGCACGATGCCTAGGCGAGATCTAAAAAATGATATAACCTTCACTACTTCAATAGACACAGTCCCTAGAGTACATAGATTCGCTGGGACCCCAAGGAACCCCTAAGTACAAAAAACAAATTGTCCCTTGATTCACTCAATCAACAAGAACACCCTATCAATAGTGGAATTCTCAATTCATATAGAGCACATAGATAAACTTTAAAAAAAAGATCTCACTCAAAATCCCTGAAACATTCAAACAATGAACCCACTGTGTCATACAGTTCAAAAAGGTAAATGTCTTTCTTTAGTTCATGTGAATATTATTATAACACAATTTATATAGTAAAACACCTATAATAAAACACAATGCATCAGTTCAACATAATTAAAAACAAATGTGCCCCAGTGCAGACTTTCTGGCACTCTCAGAGAGCACCCACCCAGCCCCAATACACTAAATCCTGTCTGGGAGGTGGTCACACCTTACTGTGACAGGATGCCTATTGTCATGTCTTCCTCTGCTCGAGCTTGGCTCAGCAGCAGGAGAGCAGAACCGTGTCTGTGGCTGGCAGCATCCATTTTGTGCTGCCTAGATTGAGAAAGCTGGTACTGGGTAGACCGGTGACCCACAGTAGGTTCTAGAAGGATGGAATCATACCTCCCACATCAGTTACTGGTGTGGAGTTATGATTCCAAGGTGTTTGACACCAAACACAACATGTTTCTAAGCAGCCGATTTAAAGTTGTCATTTACCGCAAGGTTATAATGCACTTAAACATACATGTCTGGCTGCATCACAGACAATCCTGGAGAATGGTCTCCGAAGGCTGCAGAGGGGCTCTGCTCATGCAGGGGCACCATCTCATGTAAAACCGAGCATCCTGCCTTCAGGATTGATAAGACCTGCCATAGGGGTGACTGATAGGTTTTTAAGTGTAGTGTTTTAGATAGATATAGTGAACCTATATTCAGTTAGTGGTGCAAGTACCATCTTACACAGTCTGCAGTAGCAGGCCTGTCTTGTCATTTTGAATGGCCTCTCAGGGGTGGCATAATACATGCTGCAGCCCATGGGAGGCCTCTGGGGTACATATGCCCTGGGTACGTGGTGTACCATATACTAGGGACTGATACGGGTACCTCAGTATCCAATCTGTGGTGTACCTACAGTACACATATAACAATGTAAGGAAGAAAGCAGATAGACTAAGGTCCTGATTAGCAGGATCCCTGTCAGACTAGTCAAAAACAGTGATACATCAGCAAAAAAGTGGGGTAATCATAAGAAGCAGATCCTACTTTCCTACAGGCACAGAAAAAGAGCCTTCACAAACCCTTTTGCTATGAGAGAAACAGAGATGAAGAAGTGCAGGGCAATGTAGCCCATAGGTTGCCATTATAAGTAAAGAAAAAAGAGTCTATGTCTTTAGCCTATTATTAAGTCTTTTGTTTTTCTCTACTGAGTGAAGTGGTTTCAAGTAAGGAAAAAACATTTCTTCTGTGCCAGGAAAAAGGCCAAAACACAAAACTGACCCCCCACAAGGTCTGTATCCTCTATCTACCATCTTCTCACCTTCCTGCCTCTTGTGACATCTGTAAGATGTTGGCCTGGTATATGCTGTCCCCTAGTTATAGTGGGGCACCTTGCACCAGTCCAAACAACTCTTATTGATGATTAGGTTTAAGACAACCTTTATTGAAAGGTATCCTAGTGGTAGCTATGGAGAGCAGCCTTTAGGCTAAGTCTTGAAAGAATGTAAAGCAGCTTGTTTTACCAAAGCAGAACCGCCTGAATGATCAAGTGAAAGAAGAACCACATAAGGAATAAATAATATATGTATTTATTACTATACACTCTCTGCTAACCTCTTTATGAGATTAGAGAACAAAGCACACACTATTAAATCACTAGAACAACAGTAAATAGCACAATACACAGCGGGCTCTAGGGGGAGACCGAACCATATACTAAGAAAGTGGTATAACAACCACAACTTGACTAAACACAGTGCCTAGAGCACGTAGAATTGCTGGGACCCCATGGAACCCACGTAGGACAGATGCAGTGTGAGAACACAGGTGCGAGCTCCGTACAACTCTATGGGAAAGTTGTGGTTGGTATTTTAAAGATTAAGGACACTTCGGAGAGGACTCTAAGCAAACCCTTTCAAACATAGAAGGTTCTAAGGTCAGTACCTTTGTGAGTACCGGAGTACTTGTGTTACCTAACCCAAGGAAGCCGGGTGCATAGGTGTCAAGGAATCTTCAGCGTTTTCACTGGCGTGATGCGGAAAAGTGCTGCTGCCGTGGGAAGGTAAAGTGTCCGGTGCAATCCAAACCTGGATCGGAGATGTGAAGAACCTGAAAGCAGATGGGACAGAGTCTGGGTCACTTCAGGGTTACCAGGGGCACGATAGACCAATGCCCACCAATGTCTGGTCTTTCAGGTGTGATGAGGTGAAGCTTGACTCTGCTGCCACGGGGACCAGGAGATGTCGACGACGACCAGAGTCTGCAGGCGAGCTGTCCTAATGAGGATGTCAAGTGCTGGGGGTTCGGTGTCCGGATCGGAGACCAACAAGACTTGGCAACAGCAACCCACACGGTGAGAGTAAAAAGGCTTTGTTGTGGACCCGCAAGGTCCTGGTGACTACCACTGAAGGACTGGGCTATTCTAAGGCCCAGCGGTGCCAGGGGACAACACCTGAAACCTTCGTGGGTTACCTGTTCCGGCGTACAAATCACAGAGACACGGGACACTTCCTTCGGCGTCAAAGATCAGCGTTTATTTACTGCAGGGATACAGAGATCGCTAGAAGTACAACATAGTGTAGGTTCTGAGAGTCTGCTTCGAATTGCAAAAGTGGATCGCTCCTTTTATACACAATTTGTCATTGCACAACATATGAACAAAAGGTTACAACTCAGTTCCCACAGTAAACTTCAAAAGGGTCGCATTCATGTTTTCAGAAGCCCGGAACATAATTACAGTAGCATCGCCGGTTCCCAACTGTAAAAGCACGCTATCCCACCATCAGGCACATTCCATTCTGGTTGTAAACGAGCAAAGAAAAAGGAACAGAAACAGGTGCAAGGAAAACAAAGACAGACAACAGATTGAAAAAGAGTGTGGGGGCAATATCGGAAGCATGATCACAGGATCCTAGCGCATGCAAGGCTGAAACAATAGACCAGCACGGCAAGATGAGCCTCGAGCGGAGCCATCTGCTTTTGCCGTGTCATTCCCCTAGTCATAAAGAAACACTCAAAGGGATATGCATCTTCCGCAAGAGTTTGGGAGTCCCAGGGTCACCAGGCGGACATTGGTCGTTCGCCGGCTACGTGAGGGCAAGAAACAAAATGGATGCCATATCTAAAATGGAACCCGAGGGTTCAGATGAAGAAACCCGTAAATAAGACGAACCCTTCGGAGTAGTGTAGTGAAAACACGTACCCCCACTAAACTCGTCATTTGCGGTTCGTAGATACCAAACTCACCCATATTCGATCAAACCCAAAACGTCATTACGATTCTCACGGAACCTCAGACGCTCCTTTTGCCCTCATGTAGGCAAGCACTAGTCGATATCAGAATCAATATCGATATTCATCACATCGTTCAGATGTTGCTGGAACATTATCTTATCCATCAATGTCTCTCTGGTAACAGATGGCCTTCTTATACACGTTGTAGCACAGAGGCCACATAAGGCAGGACCACACTGTACGCAAAGACAACATGTGAACAGAAACGTCACAGCAACCCCTACAATCATCAGAATCTTCCAACCCCAAGTCGACATCAGACCCCAAAACCACCCTAGAAGCGTCCAATCACCTTCGTCCACGTGTATGGACTCGGAGATTTTATGCAACTTCGAGATGGCTTGATAAACAGTTGGAGCGTTATCAGGTATGAAAATACAGCAGCTCGAATGGATCACCTTGCACACACCACCTCTATCTGCGAGAACAACGTCTAGAACCATACGGTTCTGTAACGTCATAAGTCTATCCGCCTGAAGCTCTGCTGTCAGGTTACCAAGAGCACTTGCAGTTATATTAGCAGTCGATTCTACCACACGAGTCAACTGTCTCAGGTTCCTACTATTGACCATAGGTCCCCAAAACGGCAAGAAACCCTTAAAGAAGTCTCCTGCTTCTTGACCGGCAGTGTCCTCTTTGCTAATAACGCCTCTCACAACTCTGGTATTGTGATAGTCTGAGGCAACTGTAAAAGTCGGTGGTAAAAGATTCGCAATATAACAGGTGCCCGAGAAATCACGGGGCAACCACGTATAAGCGCGATCATAACATACAAAATAGGTACCCTTGGCAGTCAGGAAGACAGGGGAAGAGAGCATCGGTAAAACGTACGTTTCAGTACAAGCACTCTTCCCAAACTGGGCTCTCGGATTTCGACCAAGACCTTGCAGACAAAAATGACCTAGGTGGGGTATGATCCAGATCGGAGGCGAGCTCTTAAGCTGTCTATCACCCACTGACATACTATACTCAGCCTCACTCAGATCCTTGTATGCTCGCACCTCTATCTCTGGAATAAGCAATGCATCGAAAATATCTCTATCTAAATCAGCAATCGCTATCGCCAAAGACTTGTGGTACGGGCCGGGACCAAGATCTGTGGAGCGTGGCTCTCGACGGGGGTAGGAATCTAGTGCACTACGGAACATGGTTTGAAATGCTCGAGCTGACCCCTGGGAGCTATAAGGAAGAACCAGATACGGAATACCCTTATCCATGGTATGTGGCATTAACCCACACACCCAACAGTTGGTAGTATTCATCACCAACTGATGCTGATGCAGAAGTTGGACAAAGGAATTGTTCATAAATTCCGCACGTCTAACCTGTTCATGTTGAGGCAGAAGATGATAGGAATGTGGAGAAATAGTGGGAACAGAATTCAGATCATGAGAAGGAGGGGTAGGTGAAGTGGAAGGGAATAACGACTGAATCCCAAAATACACTCCACCCACCAGTAGCATAGAAACAGTTAGGAACAAAGTGAAAACCTGAAACAAAAAACATTTTGTTTGAAAAATCTTATGCAATTTGGATCTTTGCGCCGACATCCTTTCTATTTCTGACAGCTTAGAGAACTCCATCCTCTAAAAAACCGTCCGTAACGTTCTTGACGCACTTCGTTCTGAGTAGCGATTATCAATTCCCAGGAGTTCCCAGAAACGGACAAAAGTAACCGACCTAGTGTCAGAAACCTGCTAAACAGAAGGAGGTACCCGCACGGCCCTACGGTCAACCCAGATGGTAGGTTTAATCGATTAAACATTCAGTTTAATATAAGTCTCCTAGCTGCACGGAAGAGAAACACACATAACATATATATAAGAACTCAAAAATCAGGGAAAAATGCAAAGTTTCACAATGTTCATAGCAACAGTGAGGGGGTAATGTGAATTCAAAAACAAAAAAAAGGGATTTTTTTATTAGTCCTTGTCACGCGATCGAAGAAAATATCGACTCTTTCCAAGTCGCGTTTGCTCTTCAAATAACGGTTCAGATGGCAAAACAGTGTTCGATTGTTCAGATGACAGTTCAGAACTTGAATTCTCCAATGCTGAAGGCGAAGGCACAGTTTGAGATGATTCAACAGGTGTATCTGACTGAGCTGAATCGTTCTCTACAAGTTGGGCATCACTGAATGGTACGTAACGTGGAAGGGCACCGGTCTCCGTTGGGGCAATTCCTGTCTTTACCCAGATATCTGCTGGCAAAGGAAGCAGGACTTTCTTCGTATGGATTGCATGCACCCAATGCTTCCTGCCGTCCAGCCGAACTGCAGTCCTTGTTGCCAGCAGAACCTGGTAGGGTCCCACAAACCTTGGCTCAAGATTACGTTTTCTCCCAAAGTTGCGGGTGACCACCCAGTCACCAGGTTGGAGCCGATGTCCGGGTCCTTCTGTTTGTGCCGGTAGAGCCTCGAAAACCTGTTGATGAATCAAACTCAATTTAGCAGTCAGATCGTAAAGATAGTCAATCAACATTGGGTATTCAAGACTGTCGAACTCTTTAGGCCTCGGGACTCCCCAAACGTTCGCAGGACGGCCGAACACAATCTCATATGGGCTAAGCCCTACTCAAGAGTGCACAGTCGCCCTGGCCGAAGGGGGAGAGCTAGAGGCAATGCATCAGGCCATGACAAGCCAGTCGTCGCTTGGATCTTGGCAAGTTTTAGTTTCAGAGTACCATTGTACCCTTCCACTAAACCCGCCGACTGGGGATGGTTAGCACTATGGAATTTTTGACGTATTCCCAAGCCCTTACACACACTCTTCATCACACTTCCCACAAACTCACTTCCATTATCCGACCATACGATCCGTGGCATTCCATACCTAGGGAAATATTCCTTGAGCAGAACTTTTGCTGTGGACAGGGCAGTATTATCCTTAAGAGGATAGGCCTCAATCCATCTGGAGAACGCGCAAACCACAACCAAAACATATTTCAAGTTATTGCATCTCTCCATATGGATGAAGTCCAACTGGATAACTTCAAAGGGACATGTAGGAGGAGCAAAATGACCAGGTGGAGTGGGGGTGCCCTTTCCAGGATTATACATCAAGCATACCATACAATTCTTAACCACTCTCTCAGCACACTTAGCAATCCCATCATTCTTCCATACAGGAGACAACAACTTACATATACCTTTCGCACTAATATGTGACATGCCGTGGGCCATAGTACCGACGGCAAGCACATATGCATCCGGTAACATCCACCTCTGATATCCTGACAAATCAACCCAACATCCATGCGCGTCTAACTTCCCCGTGCTTTCTTTCCACTTAGTCTTTTCAGTCTCGGTAGCCTCATTCTGAATCGCTTTCACACTTTCAACTGTGTCCTCACACATACCAGTCTCCGCCGGCCATCTCACTGAACTCGTAACGTACATTCGACTCATCAAATTCTTGGCCGTGTCCTTAGCAATCTCATCCGCAAACGCATTACCACGACCCACATCATCCGTAACTTTTCGATGCGCACTGCATTTAACAATTGCCACCTGCTTAGGCAATGTAAGTGCATCCAAAAGATCGTTCACGAGCTGTTCGTGTTGGATCTTCGTACCATGCGATGTCATAAATCCTCTTTCTCTCCACAATCGACCAAAGCTGTGCGCTACACCAAATGCATACTGACTGTCTGTAAAAACACATTCACTCGCTTCCCTTTAGATAAAACACACGCTCTCGTTAACGCAATCAACTCTGCCGCTTGCGCAGAATTCTGACTCAATCTCGCAGTTTCCACAACCGTACTCAACGTTACTACAGCATACGCAGTCGTCACATCACCATTCGGTAACTTAAAGCATGAACCATCAACATACAAAGTACCATCGGGATCTGCCAATGGAGTGTTTTTCAGGTCAATACGAACTTTCATCTCTTCCTCAGTTCTTAAGTAACAATCATGTGGCGCTACATCACCTGATTTCATATTGATCAACACAAAATGTCGCCGGGTTCAATACATTACAACGTTTTATCTGTATATGACTGGCCAAAAGTGTCAACTCATAACCCGACAACCTTGCACTCGTCAGATGTTGAGTCTTTGTTCGATTCAAGAGAATGTCAACTGCATGCGGAACCATCACTGTAAGCATATTATCCATGACCAGACCTGCGGACTGTCGAATGGACACCGCAGCTGCCGCCCTTAGACAACTCGGCAACGCTCTAGCTACTGGGTCTAAGGTCGAAGAAAAATATGCACATGGACGCTGTTTACCGCCAAATTGTTGCGTCAAGACACTCAACGCACAACCTTCTCTCTCGTGAACGTATAGTGTAAACGGCTTGCTGTAATCAGGAGTTCCTAACACAGGGGCCGAACACAACGCATCACGCAATTCAGAAAAACTTTTCTGACACTCTTCAGTCCATGGCAAAGGAGTTGGAACATCCTTGCACGTGAGAGCTAACAATGGCTTTGCTAACAATGAAAAGTTTGGAATCCATTGTCTGCAGTATGACGTGATACCTAAAAAGGCACGTACATCTCTCTGAGTTGTTGGCACAGTCATTCGAGCAATCGCTGCAATTCTTTCTGGGGTCAACCTTCTTCCCTCCTTTGACAATAAGTGACCTAAATAGGTTACTTCTTGACAACAATACTGTAGCTTAGAAGGTGACACCTTGTGATGTAAGTCACATAAGTGCTGTAACAACGATACTGTAGCAGTTTTGCAAATTTGCTCAGTGTCGGCAGCAACTAACAGGTCATCAACGTATTGAATCAAAGCCGCGCCAGTCGGTAACACAAAGGAATCAAGTTGACTCTTAAGGGCCTGACTGTAGATCGATGGACTCTCACAGTAGCCCTGTGGTGCACGTTTAAACCTAAAACTGCGACCACCTAATGAGAAGCCGAATAGATCTCTGCTTTCCTCAGCAATCGGAATGCTAAAGAAAGCATTCTTCAGGTCGATCACCGAAAACCAGGAAGCAGATGCTGGAATCAGGGTCAGCAAAGCTGTAATGTCAGGCACCACGGGAAACTGTGGGATCACGATTTTATTCACTTCTCTTAAATCAATTACAAAGCGGTATACAGGAGGCTTGGATGGATCAGTTCGTTTCAAAATGGGTAACACAGGACTATTACACACATTTCCCCGAGTTTCTTCAATAACATCCTTTTCGATCAAATCATAAATGATCGCTAATAGCGCTCGCTCGCCATCAAGAGAGATACGATACTGGGGAATACGTGGTAATCGCATAATTCGATTTCAACTGGACTATATAAAGTGGTATGTCCAGTAGGCCCACATCATTGGGACCTGTTGCCCATAAAGACTCAGGAAAGGAACTCAATTCCGGTGGGAGCTTATCGGTTGACAAGTACATAGGAGAGATCACTCTCTGACCTAATGTAAGCTCCACTCCCGTAGGAGAACAGTACAGAGTCGCATATAACCGCTTTAACAAATCCAGACCCAATAGATTCTCACCACAACCAGTAGTTAAAATCAATGGAGCCTCTAGCTCACGTGGCCCGATCGTAAGGGACAAGGGGCTAGAAACTGGATTGCTAACCGGGGCGCCAGAGAATCCAACAGAAACATTTTGTTAAGCCAGACAAAGGTGTGCCAGGGAGTTTCGAATGCATGATGGAACTTTTTGCTGCACCAGTGTCCAACAGAAAAGGCTCAACTACGCCCGATGTGGCAACTGCGACGTAAGGCCCTCTCTGATCAACCGGAACTGATACGACTCCCTCTCTTTGTCTATGGCTGGCCTAGTAATTGTCGTCTGCACCAATCTCATGATCAACATAATAATCGTCCACATGATACTGTGCAGATCTACCAGACGTTGTATTTCGCTGATCAAAACAATTGTTCCCGTCCGATGAAGGAGTAGAACTCTCATTTTGATTTTGAGAGGTGCCACGACCTCTACCTCGAGATGCCTGCTGAGGACCACTACGACCTCCTCGGGCCGAAACACCATTATTTCGGTCACGTAAAACGGGACAGTTAAACTTTAAATGGCCCTCAACCCTACAATATGCACACTGATTATACCCAAGCATAGATCTGGATGCAGAGGAGTCAGAGCGTGACGACATCCTAGAAGACTGCGCTTGCGGTCGATATTGCTGTTGCGAGTCATTTTGATTCGAGCGTGGAGGATACGCTTGCTGCAACAAAACCTTAGTTTTAAGCTCTTTCGTTTTCTTGTCTGCACGATCATTCTCTTCTTTTTCCCTATTCTCATAATACTGAGCCGTCGCTAATATTTGAGCAGTGGTTGAAACAGCCCATGCACTTTCTGAATTTTTCAATTTGTTGCATAGCTCAGGCAACAGATTTAACACAAACTTATCAACAAACAACCGCTGACCTCCCTCAGTGCTCATATCCTGACCACTATGATCGATAAATGCCTCCTCAAATCTAGTAAAGAAATCGGCGACACTCTCATCTTTCTTTTGCTTGCAAGCGGACAATTTATCCCAGTTCACCCTCATCGCTGGCATAAGCCTCTTCATGAGCGTAATTATCCTTTGGGGCAGATCCGTAATTAACTGTTCAGGCTTAGCCCCACCAACTTGTCGTCCATCAGCCGCTACAAGAGCAGCCCAATCACCACCTAACTCAGCTGCATGATTTTCTTGACGAATTTTCGCCCAAACCGGTTGCGGTACGACATTACCAAACAGCATGTCGATGTCAGCAAGGTTCATAATAGAAGCATCCACTAATTGGGATAACTCCTTATATTAACCCGCCGGATTCTTGCGTGGATCGGGCAAAGATTGCTTCACCTGCAAGACTTCTGATCGCTTCCATGGGAGGTGTATCCAAACTCTTTGGAAGTGTGGCAAAATTGCAGGATTAGCAGCAGCATCACCTGGCATCCACACTGGGGGAACTTCTCGCATAGGATACTGACCAGATGTCGCCTTTGGATCATCAGAGTCGTCGTCAAACGACACTCGAGAAGGCACTGTAGTCCTAAAAGCTAACAATCGGTCTAATGCACGTCGTACGTCTCCACCTACGATCATACCGTTCGAAAACTGATTCTGAAGTTCAGTCATATCGGGCGGTACATTATCTAACTCGTCATTATCCCACTCTTCTCTCAAGGATTTGCACATTTCCTCGAACACAAATCTCTGTGTGGGCTCATTAAACTGGGAAAACGTATCAAAAACTATGCGCGAAGTGTACTTGGCAGGGTGTCTAATCCACCTGCGCGCCATAGTCGCTAGCGTCGCACTCTCCCTTCCACCAGGGATTTGACTCCGTCTCTGAGAGATGTCAGAGGCATCGGACTCAAGTAACGATCCGAAAAGTGGAGAATAGAGATTAGCAACAGTATTAGGTATACGACTACGAACAGAAGGAGAAGAGGAGAGAAGTACAGGAGCAACAACATGAGAACTGAACGTAGGAGCAGTAGGAGTAGCCAAGATAGCAGGAGTAGTAGTAACAATAGACTGAGAAGGTACAAGCAAAGGAGCTGTAGGAAGAAGAGCAGGTAGAGGAGCAGGTAAATGAGCTGGGCCCACTTGAGGAACAAGAGGATTCGGAGGCACAGGACCAACGACAGGCTGACCAGCAGCCGCCGGAGCAACAGGTGGAGGAACAGGGGGAACTACAGGAGCTATAGTACCCTGTACATAAGGAGGTGGTGATTTTAATAAATAAGATAACAAAGGATCCTCTTTCGATTCCTCTCCCTTCTTATCAGAACTTGACGGTAAAACCGGATAGCATTTATCTATCGCCATGCGATGCAGTCTGGCGGAAACTTCCTTTTCCTTCTCTGCTTTATCTCGCTGATACTGTTCCGCACCTTGCATCATCGTAATGATACCCTCTCTCTTATTTTTCTTAATCTGTTTGATTTCTTTTTGTTTGGCCTCTTTACGCCATAACCGAAAGGAATCAAACATTGCTGGGCTCGCTTTCTTTTTTTTTTTTTTTGAAAACCTTTATTATACCTTCACATCTTTACACAGCATGTCGCCTACAACCCCGAGGGGCCGGCCGCTAACCTTGAGTGTCACATTGGAACGATGACCTTAGGTACATACAATGCAAATGTTAAAGAAGTCACGTCAGTAAAGGTCGTCGGAAGAAATAGTGAAGGACAAAAGCAAATGTTCCATACAGGGGTGATGAGGTTCTCGTTTTCTATTTTTTGAACTAACTAAAAGAACAGACAAACTTCGGGAAATCACAGTGCGATCAAGGATTATGTTCATTGCTAGGTAGATGCAGGAGTACACCTGGAAAAAACAAAGTAATTTTCATCCTGGGATTAACGTAGGGCATAAAGAAAACATCGCCTCCCCCAATCCCTCCTAAAGGACCCCCTCCCACAGCCAACCACCCTCACTCCAACCCATCATCCTCATCCGAGTCCATTGGGTCGTCCTCTGGCAGCGGGTCGCAGATGTCACCCCGGTAGGTGTTCCACAGGGACCACACTTTGTTCCACTTGCCAGGACAAGCCCGGCTGAGGTACACCGCCCTTTCTGTAATCATCGTTCTGTCCATGTTTGTGCACCATTGTGATGAAGTCGGAAGGTCTGCCACCCCCCAACGCTGCGCAATGTCTCGCTTTGCTACCATCATACCCAGTGTCACCCAGAGACGGCCATACCGGGACAAGTCTGTCGGTTCCCATACATTGAGGAGACACCGTCGTGGCTCCGGCAGCACCGAGATCTCCAGCACTTGTGATACAGTACGCAGGACCTGGCGCCAATAGTTGTGTATGCGTGGGCAATCCCAGAATGTATGGAAGAAGGTGCCCTCCTCCCCACAGCCACGCAAGCAAAAGGGGTCTGGGGTTCGGTGTATGCGGTGTAACAGTGTTCTAGTGTAGTATGTTCTGTGGAGAATTTTGAGCTGAACTAGCCTCATCCTGGCCGATATGCCCGCTTCCTTAGGGGAAGCCAGTGCCTCATTCCACTCATGCTCGTCAAATGCGCCCACCTCCTGCTCCCATTTTCCCTTGAGGGACATCAGCGGGTCTGGAGAGTTATTAAGGAGCTTCCGGTATGTGAGGGAGGTCGCTCTCTCTATCATATAGTCTGTCAGGAGGCGATCCTCCAGTGGGGAGGACTCAGGGAGAGTCGAACCAGCCGGGATGGCCGATAGTAAGGCGTGGCGGATTTGTACATACCGGTATGTCTCATGTGGTCCCAGATCATAAATCTCTTTCAAACGGGCGAAGGTGATGACATTCCCTCGCTCCCACATATCCCCCACTGTGGAAATTCCGATGGTGTCCCATCGGGAGAACCCCTTACTGAGCCGAAGATTGCCCAGGGCACGCGTGTCCCATAGTGGAGTGAGTTTAGTGAGCGTGCCTGTCCATCCTAGTGCAGCGGTGGCTGCATGCCAAGTGGCTACAGTGAGCCTGGTGGGGCCCACTAGCGGTCTAAGCTTCCTCCGATCATAAAGTGGGGCTAGCATGGTATTGGCGCCCAACTGAGCCCTGTCTGCCTGGAACGCCGGGTCGGATTGTGGTGCATGTAGCCACTGGTTAATGGGCCTGAGTTGTGCTGCCCAATAATATAGATGCAAGTTCGGGAGTGCAATGCCACCCTCGTACCAGCTTCTGCAGAGTTTGGCTTGGGCTATGCGTGCGGGGCGATTGCCCCATAGCAATCCGGAGACTACTGCTGCAACCTTCCTGAAGTATCCCGTTGTCACCGGGAATGAGTGTTGTCCAGGATGTACAGGAAGCGGGGTAGGGACTTCATTTTAAACAGGGCAGCTCTCCCCAGCACCGTCAACGGCAGCCCCGCCCAGAAGCCTGCGTCTTGTTTGAGACGTTCCAGTGGCGGTAAGAGGTTAAGCTTCATATGTTCGGAAGGGTCTCTTGTGATGTGGATGCCTAAATATTTAAAAGAGGAACCGGCCAGCCGTAGGCGGCAGTCCGGACCAAGTGTTGGGGGGTCCCCTGCCAGCACATATAACTCTGACTTGTTCCAGTTGATGGTGTAGCCTGAAACCTCACCGTGGTCGTTACAGAGATGCAAGAGAGCTGGTACGCCATGCTCTGGATCCGTTAGGTACACCAGCATGTCGTCTGCATAGAGAGATATGCGGTCTTCCCATCCCTCCCTCCATCGAATCCCTTTAAGTAGGGGAGTAGTTCTGATGTGAATAGCCAGGGGTTCTAGGGAGAGTGCAAAGAGCAGGGGGGAAAGAGGGCAACCCTGCCGGGTGCCACAGCCAAGCGGGAACGTGCGTGATATGTGGCCGTTCGCCACCACGTGTGCCACTGGTGCTTTGTAAAGCAACCTTATCCACGAGATGAAGTTTGGGCCGAATCCCATGTGTGAAAGGACTTCAAAGAGGTAGGCCCACTCCACCAAGTCAAAGGCCATCTTCGCGTCTAAAGCCAGTATTGCTGCACTGTCGCCAACGCAATCCGCCCTCGCCAGTACCCCGTGCACCCTTCTAAGGTTGAGCGCGGTGTTTCTGTGGGGCATGAATCCCGACTGGTCCGGGTGGATGAGGTCGGACAGGTGTGGCATTAGACGGTTAGCCAGGAGTTTTGCTAAGATTTTACTTTCCGCATTAAGCAGAGAGATAGGGCGGTAGGATGAGCATTCCTCTGGGGGTTTCCCGGGCTTAGGAATAGCCACAATTGTGGCCGTCCGTTGGTCCAGTGGGAGCACCCCCTTTTCACGACATTCCACATACATTTTGAGTAAGTGCGGGCAAAGAGCGTCGGTGCGTGCCTGGAACCACTCGACCGGGATGCCATTCGGCCCAAGTGCCTTGCCGGTTCGGAGGGCCCCAATGGCTGTCCGAAGTTCATCTATGGTAAACGGTGCCTCCAGATCAGCTACGGCCTCCGGCTGCAGAGAAGGGATGTCTAAATTGCTCAATGCACATTGGGCCGCAATCATGGTCACTTCCCGCTCTGGGGTATACACTTTCTCAAAGTGGGACGCCAACGCCTCTACCACTTGATCGGGGTCGGTTAGTATCTTGCCATCGCCATCCTTCACCTGCTGGATCCCCCTAGAACTACCCCCTCTCCTGTCGAGCCAGGCCAGCATCTTCCCTGCCTTGTCCCCCACGTCATACACCCGGTTCTGTGTTTCGGTTATATGTCCCTGGGTCGTGAGTCGTGCATGGTCTGCGTACAGTTGTTGGTGAAGTGTGAGAATGTGTGCTGTGTCTTCCGTGTGGTCGGCTTCGTGTGCAGTAGTGGCTGCGCGCAGTCGGAGCTCGAGGGCAGAGTGTTCAGCTGTCTGTTCCTTTCTATGCGCCGCTATAGAGCCTATCGCCTGTCCCCGCATCACTGTTTTATAGGCCTCCCAGAGAATCTCAGCCGAGGCCGCAGTTGGCTCATTTTCCTTGAAGTAGTGTTCTGTGGCCTTTTGAAGGGCCTTCCTGACCTTCGGGACTTTAAGATAGGCGGCATGAATGGGGTATATGCGGCGACGGGACCGTGTCCGTGAGGTAACAGTGAGAGTCAGTGGTGAGTGGTCGGAAATGCCCCGAGGGTGTATTTCTACCTCATCTACGTGCTGTAGTCCGTCCCCTAAAGCCAAGAAGTAGTCAATGCGGGACAGACTGTTGTGTACTGTGGAGTGGAACGTGTATTGCCGGACCTGCGGGTGAACATGGCGCCAAACATCTACCAGCCCCAGTGCCTCTAGGAACCGCCGAAACCGGGAGGGAACCCCCGGTAGGGTGGTCGCCGGAAACTTGTCGAGCTGCGGGTCGGCAGCCGCGTTGAAGTCCCCGCCTATGAGCATGTCCCCCTCCGGGAGGGACAACAGGAATTCACCCAGGGCCGGTAGCATCACCGAGTGCAGGGAGGGCGGGATGTATACTGAGACCACTGTTAATGGGCGACCGTCCCACTGCCCTGCCACCGCCGCAAAACAGCCCTGTGTGTCGGTTCTGGTGCTAAGGGTAATGAAGTGGGAGGATTTCTTGATCAGTATGCCCGTGCCCCGTGAACCAGTAGAAAACTCGGAGTGGACTAGCATTCTATATCCCCTTCTGTCCAAGGCCTTGGTGGCTCCACCCACCAAGTGGGTTTCTTGCAGGAGTATCAGGTCTGGCTTGTAGCGTTTTACCTCGGACAGAACAAGGCCGCGTTTTACCTTATCGCCCAGGCCTCGTACATTCCAGGCGAGAAGTCGGAGAGTGGAGCCGCTTGTCTGTGTCTCACCCACCCCCGCCGTATTGAGTTGGTCACCCGCCATCAATAGTGATCAAGCACAAATTTAGGCTATCTAGACTCCATCGCACTAGCAACAGTACAGTAACAGTCAAAATACATTGTACATTTCGAGATCGACTTTGTGAATTTCCCATGAAAAAGAACAATCCCCCCCCATCCCTTCCCACCCTGCCTCCCTGCCAAACGGACCTTCAACTGCCCGCCACCCCAACTCAGCAGAGCGCTTATCCCATTCCAAAAACAGAGTACTTGCGCGTCAGGGGAGAGTGTCCCCCAAAGCAGGCGGTCCCTCTGCCGCCCTCGGGATGTCCAGGCCAGCGTCCAGGAACGACGAGAAAAGTCATCCTTATGGGAGAAAGCCAGAGTCCACCCAGTCCTTCATGTGCAGGTTTTATTCACCCCCAGCGGCCCCGATGTGTTCCTGTGATGGCGACTCGCTTGCACTTCCCCTAGCTGAAGACTGTGAGCCCGGTCGGCCGTCATCTTCAGGCCTGTTGCGTCGACGATTAGAAGAGCGTTCCACCGTGCGCCACCCCTCCAGCCAGCCTCTCGCTGACTCCGCAGTGTCAAAAAACCAGACCTTCTTGTCGGCCATCACTCTCAATTGGGCCGGGAACAACATGGAATATGGCAGTTCCTGTTCGCGAAGCGTTTTTTTCACCTCTAAAAAGGTTCTCCTCCTGCGGGTGACCTCCGCTGTATAATCCGGGAAGAAGGATATGCGAGAGTTCTGAATTTGGATAGGTGGTGCCACCCTGGCCGCTTGGAGAATGGTGTCCCGGTCCCTAAAGTTAAAAAGTCTCGCCAGGATGGGACGCGGGGCAGCCCCCGGCGTGGGTGTCCCGCCGGGCACTCGATGAGCACGCTCCAATGTAAAGAAATTGGAGAGCCCTTTTGGGGCTAGTTGGGTCTTTATTAGGTCTTCTACGTACAAGTCCATGGCCCCTTTCGTCTCCGATTCCGGGACCCCCAAAATGCGGACGTTGTTGCGTCTGGAGCGTCCCTCATGGTCATCCAACTTGCTTTTCAAGAGTTTATTGTCCGCTTGCAGTTTTTCCATAGCCACCTGTAAGTCGGAGACGTCTTCTATGAGTGATTTAGTCACCACTTCCACTTGTTTCACTCTCTCGCCCATCTTCTGGAGGTCGGCTCTTATGAGGGTCACCTCTGTAGCAGTTGAGCCCACTGTCGCCTGAACCTGTTCCAGGGCACGTAGGACATCATCTAGAGTAGCCTTTTTCGCCCCTTCATTGTCCGCGCCCTTGCCAATGGACTTGCGCTGCTCAGGCTGAGTGGGTGCCTGGTTGTCGTAGGCGAATTTGTCGAGTTTCGCCTGAGTGGCGGTTTGTCGTTGCCCTTTCCCCGCCATTTTGGCTCTACGGCAAGACACCCTCTGAGGGAAGGTGAGCAGGTCGTTCGCAGCCGATCGTGCTGGGTCGTCTGCCCAAGAGGCTCAGTTCGGGAACAGGCCAGTGGTCACCGTCAATGTTGAGGTTCGTCCGGCAGCAGCGTCTCTGATACAGCCTCGGTGAGCCAAGGCAAGATGGCGGTTGTTGCGCAGTGAGTTACGGGCCTTGGCCGAGTGCCGCAGCGAGGTACCGCTTCGTAGCGCCACTGGATAGGCGACGTTGAGGAGCAAGTGCTATAAGGGGGAACCGCCGGTTCGGTGATTCTCCGGTGTCGAGTGTTGTCGTTAGCGGGCACTTCCGGTCGATCTTGCCGAGGAGGGTTCACTTCCACGCGGCCAAGGGCTCAACTCGACACCGCGGCTGCACTCGTGTCACTAGGCCCCGCGCCAGTGAAGGACTTAGATGATGTTTCGCCCTGTTTCCGGGGTCTGAGAGCTCCCAAGTTTCACCTGCGGTTGCCGTTCGGTCGCCGCACCCAGGACACCCCTTCTGGGACGATTAGTGAGCGGATAGGCATGCGGATTGTTGCGGGAAGCTGCCTTGCTACGGGAGCCTCTCTAGGTTGCTGCCGCCATCATCGGCTGCTAGCCACGCCCCCCTCGCTTTCTTTTTAAACAATTTGGCTTCGAGATTATCTAATATCTCGGTTTCAAAACTACCATGGGGTGGCCAACTAAGGACACCAACGTTTTTCGTATAATGGATCCAACATTCATTATATGCAATAGGGCCCACTCCGTGTCGACTATAGAGCTCATAAATCTGAGTTCCAACTGGAGGTATCGGACACGAGTCCTCCAACCGGGAATCCTTGCTGCAACATTTAAAGAAACCAAACAAAATACTACGGCCAGGCATCGTGCACACTAACCGAGTTTACAAACTTCAAGGGTTATCGACTTACGATATCCTCGCAAAAATACGAGACCCTCGGTTTTTGGCAATTGCAATCGTCAAAGAAAAACCCAACAACTAAGAACCAACAACTAAGAACCACAAATGCAATGGAACCATGCAAACAACCAAGTTTCAACGACAAAGCAAATGTCCCAAAAAGGAACCAAAGAATTAATAACTATGGAATGGGAGCGACCCACAAATACTTAACTGAAAGAACAATGGCGTCACCAGGAAGGCCCGTCTATCGTCTCGCCGTACAAAGGACTACGCCAGGCGCCAAAACAGGTCGACAGTCAGGGCATCAGTCCGTCGCAGCCGTCTGGAAGTGGGAATCTTTGCGGGAAAAATCTTCGGACCACTTATTTCGACAACAGGATCGATGAAGCGGGGTGCACCTTCCCTCGGAGATTTCACACGAAGTTCCTCACGATCGTCAGGCTTTGGACCGGTACCGCTGATGTCGCCCCATGTTGGGCGCCAACTGAAGGACTGGGCTATTCTAAGGCCCAGCGTTGCCAGGGGACAACACCTGAAACCTTCGTGGGTTACCTGTTCCGGCGTACAAATCACAGAGACACGGGACACTTCCTTTGGCGTCAAAGATCAGCGTTTATTTACTGCAGGGATACAGAGATCGCTAGAAGTACAACATAGTGTAGGTTCTGAGAGTCTGCTTCGAATTGCAAAAGTGGATCGCTCCTTTTATACACAATTTGTCATTGCACAACATATGAACAAAAGGTTACAACTCAGTTCCCACAGTAAACTTCAAAAGGGTCGCATTCATGTTTTCAGAAGCCCGGAACATAATTACAGTAGCATCGCCGGTTCCCAACTGTAAAAGCACGCTATCCCACCATCAGGCACATTCCATTCTGGTCGTAAACGAGCAAAGAAAAAGGAACGGAAACAGGTGCAAGGAAAACAAAGACAGACAACAGATTGAAAAAGAGTGTGGGGGCAATATCGGAAGCATGATCACAGGATCAGAGGATTTGTGCCTAGCGCATGCAAGGCTGAAACAATAGACCAGCACGGCAAGATGAGCCTCGAGCGGAGCCATCTGCTTTTGCCGTGTCATTCCCCTAGTCATAAAGATACACTCAAAGGGATATGCATCTTCCGCAAGAGTTTGGGAGTCCCAGGGTCACCAGGCGGACATTGGTCGTTTGCCGGCTACGTGAGGGCAAGAAACAAAATGGATGCCGTATCTAAAATGGAACCCGAGGGTTCAGATGAAGAAACCCGTAAATAAGACGAACCCAGGTAAGCCTGTTGAAAGTTACAGTACCCTTCTCAGGGTTCCACAAGTCGACGGACAAGGGATCGCGAAGGGACCTCGAGAGGAATCACTAAATACCAGCCCACGGGTCACTTGAGGAATGTTGGCCAGTAATCTTTGGTAGAATGACTCCTCTGGGTCTAAACTACAAGGAGCCCAAAGCACAGCCTCAGGGATCGGCAAGAAGTATATGCTGCTGCAAATGTACACGGTGTACAGGGTTTAGGTTGCACGGTCCCCACAAGAGCTTTGGCTCTCAGGTTTGCTGATAGCACGGATCGGCCAAGGGGAAGCTTGGAAACCCACCTCCTGTACTGCAAAGTCTTCAGACTCCTTCAGGAGCTGTGTAGTTGCAAACCGGACAGATGCGTCTTTGGTGCCTGCCTTGCATGGGAGTAACTCCTTTACTCCAAGAGAGATTCATCGGTCATCCAACGAAGTGTGGATAATTGAAGTTCTGGGATTCTGTAGCAGAGTTTCGTCCAGGTAAATCTAAAGTCCTGTAGCCAGGGATTCCTACTTTAAACACAAGGAAGGGGTGGGACAAACTCTAGGGACCCACCTATGGGAGGGTCAGGACAGAGGGGTGGCCACACCCATGTCCTTTGTCTGGTTTCTTGCCAGAGCAGGAGCTGGTAGCCCCTGCAACCAGTTTGAGCTGAACTATGCACAGAGACACCAAATGTGCCCCCAGTGCAGACATCAAAGCACTCTTGGAGTGCACCCGCCCAGCCCCAATACACTAAAAGCCTGTCTGGGAGGTGGTTACACCTCGCTGTGACATGAAACCTATTTTCCAGCCTCCCCTGACAGAGTTTCGTCCAGCAGCAGGAAGGCAGACGCGTGTCTGTGGCTGGCAGCATCCATTTTGTGATGCCAGGGTTCTCTTAAGCTGGTACCAGGAGTACCAGTGTAGTCATATTTCTCCCTCTAGGAGGTTGGAATCAAACCCCGCCCCCCCCAGGGATGGCGGGGAGGTATGATTCCAAGGTATTTGACACCAAACAGGACATATTTCTTTGCAGCCATTTCAAAGTTAGCATTTACAGCGAGGTTATAATATACTTAAAAGTAAATGGTATGGCTGCATCACAGAACAAACCGGAGGATAGATTCTGAAGGCTGCAAAGGGGCCTTGCTCATGCATGGGCACCCTCTCACAAGAAACCCAGCACCCTACCTTCAGGATTTATAAGGCCTGCCATAGGGGTGACTGATAGGTTTATATGTGCTGTGATATAAGGTAACATTAAGGAAGCTATATCTAAGTAAGGGGTGCATACACCACCTTACACAGGCTGCTGTAGCAGACCTATTGTGTCATTTTGAATGGTCTCGTTCGGCGGTGGCATAATACATGCTGCAGCCCCTGAGAGTTCTCTGGGGTACCTATGCCCTGGGTATATAGGATACCATATGCTAGGGACTTATAAGTGGACCCCAGAATGAAATCTGTGGTGTACTTAATGTACATGCATTAATTTTAGAGAGGAAGCAGCTAGGTTGGGGTCCTGGACAGCAGGGCCCCAGCCAGAATAAAGTCGAAAAACAGTGAATCATCACCAAAAAGTGGGGGTAACTATAAGAAGCAGATCCTACTCTCTTACAACATCTGCAAGACCTTCTCCAAACGACCCCTGTGTGACAGGGAGGAGATTTGCCTACACGGAAGGGAAGAACGAAGAAGACAGCAAGAAGACAGTGGGGCCTCTGAGCGAGGGGTTGGTTATTCTTCCACCAGAGCTCTTCCGTCAACCTCCAGTGGCCATGAGAGGTCTGAGAGGTGCTTTTCAAGGAGAAAACGCAATTGGCCCACGTGGAGGTGGTTGACGTCAAGAAGAGGTACGGCGCCGACATGCTTGCCGTCATTGACTGGCTCGACGCCGTATAAGCGTCGACATTCGATGTCAAGAATCACTTGAGTGACATCGAGACCTGCTTCACATCGCCGTCCGATGTCAAGAGATGCATCAACGTCAAAGGATTCAGACTCGCCGTCACCAAGAGGTAGGCAGTTGATGTTGAGAGCCAAACGACGAGGAGAGTGGTCAACATCATGAAGCCAGTTGACATTGAGGGCGAGCTTACATCGACAGAGATTGACGTCCAGAAGCAGATCAACGTCGAGAATGAGTCAACGACAATGGAGGTCGACATTGAGAAGATCATCAACGTCGAGGAGGCAGCGAAAATGCACCAAAAGAAGGGGAATCTATTCATCTTCTGATTCTCACTCCAGGTCTCCATCTATGGTAGAAGTACCCTCTTCTCCCATTCCGTTATCTCTTCTACCTGGTTCACCGGCTCCAACAGCGCCCCGCCTCTGGTGCTACCAACTCCATCTCCTCATCTGGTACCTCAATTCCAATTCTGCCTCCACCAGCTCTACCAGCACCTGTCATTCCATTTTCTGTGGTTCCTCAGGTTACCTAGCACACCATCGCCCAGGAGATCGCGCTCAAGGACATGCCATTTATCCGGACATGTACACCATTCATGTTCCTCTACTAGATGCGCCACTCACGTTCGCATCATAGATCTCATCACAGATCAATATCACGTTCCCACCGCCATATGGATATGTCCTCGTCCACCAGGTGCTACTCTCCTACCTTGTCGGACACCTCAACCTCGGTCCTCACCAATTGATGACATCAACAACTTTCTGGAATTACTGGTTTGAGGCGCATCTAAATTCTCCGTCGAATTTTGTGATCTTAGAAACTCTTCACCAACGCATGCACATCCTCGAGACCTTTCCTCCCACTACTGCCAGGTTTGCTTTAGCCAGCCATAGAATTGTTCCTCACTCCAGCTCCTGCAAAATCAGCACCCTCCAGGCACCAGAAGAAATACCATATAAATGGTGGGATGGAATCACCCTTAGACAATATATGAGACTAGATAGAGTACCTAGAGGTTTGCGTGCTCAAATCTTCCCCACTTATGATGAGCTTGATGAGGATCTTCTCAAACTATGGGAGGACTCGCTGACTTTGAATTCCAAAACACTTATGGGAATTCTAATAGATAACGCAGACCGGAAAGTTGCAGCGTTTCAATCGGAAATTAAGAAGCTGGAGGGGGAAATTAAAGACCTTAATATACCTGAGTCCACTGAAAAGAACTATGCCATATTAGCTGATGTCCTATCTAAACATCAGGAGGACATCAAGCAACGCAAAGCGAGAAAATTGAAACGGGATGAAATCGAGTACAGAGAAGGGAGGGTGTTCACCTTTGCCCGTAAATATGATGAGATGGCTACTGTGGATACAAACACCAATAGACTAGGGAAACAGAACACAAATTCAGTGTCATCCAGCTCAACTTCCATAAGTGTAACAATATCTAGTGATGGGGAAATGGATGGTGCTGCTAGCGCCTCTAATCTAAACAGGGTAGATGACTGTTTTTTTAAAGAGGTCCAACGAATAAAAAAGGGAAACAGAATGCAACCCAACATTGGGGTACAAACAAAACAAGCATTTGCAATGCAATAGGTCTCACATTAGGAAAGTTTGAGATATTGGTATTGTAAATGACACATTTTTTATTTATGTGTTGGTTTTGAAAATAGCGAAATTAATAGCTTTGTCATTTACAGTGCCAATAGTTATAACGTTCTCAAATGTGACACCTATAGCATTTGTAATGCAATATGTGTTGTATTTACGTGACTTAGATGTATTGCTATTACACATAACATTGGCTTTTAATTTTTTTAAATAATTAATACTTAAATAAAAGTTATTGTAATTTATAATGGCAATAGCTTAAACTTTTGTAAATAACTTTTCTGAAGATTATGTACAGTGTATTTTATTGTGACCAAAATGCAAGAACAGAAGTGAAATATTAACATCTTTTTGTGACATTTGTAATAAAGCTTGCAACATTGAGAGAACATATATGAACCAGTTGTTGTTGAATGGTTGCACAGATTGAGGCTGTGGTGGCGCTGAGTGATGTTGTGGTGCGACGAGTAATGAGGTGGCATTCAATGATGCTGTGGTAGCGCATAATGATGTTGTGGTGCCCCTGAGTGATGCTGTGGTGGTGCTGAGTGATGCTGTGGTGATGCGATAGATAGAGTGAGTGCGATAGATAAAGTGAGGGAGATAGATAGATAGATAGATAGATAGATAGATAGATAGATAGATAGATAGAGGGCGATAGATAGATAGATAGATAGATAGATAGACAGATAGATAGATAGAGGGCGATCGATAGATAGATAGATAGATAGATAGATAGATAGATAGATAGATAGATAGATAGATAGATAGATAAATAGAGTGATAGAGTGATGGTAATAGATAGTGAGTGCGATAGATAGACAGATAGACTGAGGGCGATAGACAGGTAGATAGAGTGAGGGCGATAGATAGAGTGAGGGCGATAGATAGAGTGAGGGTGATAGATAGATAGAGTGAGGGCGATAGATAGAGTGAGGGCGATAGATAGAGTGAGGGCGATAGATAGATAGAGTGAGGGCGATAGATAGCGTGAGGGAGATAGATAGATAGATAGATAGATAGATAGATAGATAGATAGATAGATAGATAGATAGATAGATAGAGGGCGATAGATAGATAGAGTTAGGGGCGATAGATAGATAGATAGAGTGGCAATTAGTGTGGTAACAACCTGCATGATGTGTGAGTGTGCATCAGTACCTTACCATCATAATCTGCTTTGCCCGGCAGTGAATGCAGTCCAGGAACATGCAGTGTAGCGGTGTGCCGGATCCTTAGCCATTTGGAGCCCTTCTACCAGGTGTATGTAGTGAGTCCCTCTTGATATTTGGGCTCTCCTACCCATGCTGTGTCCATACCTGATGAGAAAGCAGTATCACTGGCAGCTAGTAGGCATCTCTGGTATCTGCTGGCCTCGTCTTGCCATCCAGAAATCCCCACATCGTATGGTGAGCATTCTTTACATTGGCTGTCCAAGTCTGGACCTTGCATAGTAAACTCCGAGAGTGCAAAACAGCAACTTGATGACTTATCTGAAAGCGCTGCAGTCTGTGTCCAAGAAGCATGTTTTGAGGGACGTGGGCGTTCAGAATGCATTTCATATGGAAAAAACAAGCACGCCACTTTAACGAAGCGCTCACTGCACAGTAAGAAAACAATCTCACGAAACAATTTACTAATTATTCTGGAATAATCGAGAAACTGGTCACAGAGTCCACGAAATGCTTTCGCAAATCTTAATCCTGGTTAAAAAGGCGCTGTAATGGCATGCTCACAACCAGATCGTGTGCGGTGCAGGTGGGAATGAACAATAACAATACAAAAAAGCATAAGATCCGTTTGCTCTCTGCACCGTTCACATCCACCGAATCCAGAGAGTAGCCACAACAACAGTAACTTAATATGTCTATGTACTTAGAACAACTACATACTTAGGAAATATAGCCCACTCTCTTTGAGTTGCCCACTCTCTTCGGGTCGGTTAAACTGGGTAATAGTAACAATACCTGATATAACCACAGCTTGGAACCAGCAGAAATGTGGTACGATGTTCTCTATATATTAAAACCAGTAATTAATTTGAGCATTACTCACTTTCAGGTTTAATCTGGCAGCTGCTTGCAGAAAAGCTTCATCAACCAGAACTATCTCTCAAATGTAAATAATACATTATTATTTTATTACTGGTAACTCTAATGCTTGATTAAATAAAACAACTGCAAAAAATTATAATAAACGTTCGCCACACAGTGAAAAAGATATTCAAATTAAACCAATTCCTAGCATTACATATCAGCATTACACGCCATCAGTTAAATAATGCAAAAGACTCAAGAACACTTTAAAACAAAACAGCTTTGTGGTTAAACATTAAAAGCAACAATCAGTACTGTGTCCGTGATTTTTTATAAAACCTCATTAGCAGTTGAGGATCGCTGTTGTTCAGAAGCGTTTAAACTGCTACTCAACATCTCCAGATACCCAGACGGCTAAACCGGGTTTCATGACAGTTATGTGCATATAATCCACACCTTGGAAAGTACATAAAATGTGCATCGAAATTCTGCCTCTCAGGATTAAGTGCGAGTTTGTCTCATAAACCCTGCATGTATTTATCTTTTATTTTGGGACTTTTGACTATTCAGAGAATATGTTATATAAACAAGAATCCATTAATTAGAGCAAAAGTGGAACCGAAAGGCCCTTAATACAGCACGAGCCATTAATACACCCCGGGAAGTAAAGGCTGATGATGCAAGTGCACTATTACTGCCCCGTTTAAATGCATCATAGCAACGTCATACAAAAGTAATTACCAAGGGAAAATGTAATAATAAAAAAAAACGTACTACCATGACAACTTTTGTTTCACCAAAAATGGTAGTAGGAGACGGAAAGCCAACATGAAATTCTATAATAACGACTGGTGATGAAATCCCGATGAATTTTAGAAGCGTCCAATGGCAATCACACAGTTTTAGTTTTGGGCCAAAGACACTGGCAAAATGTCAAGCTAACAGCGCCTGTCGTTTTAACTGTGGGCAAAAGGAGTTTTTATTCCGGTCTCTTCAGTGCCCGCAGAACGTCTGAGCGTAGCGCCGTTTTGGCAACTGGAACGGTGACTGAGAAACATTTGTGACATGCCTTTCCGCATAATCAGACAGGGAACAACACACTTAAGCAATAAATCAGAACAGATTACAAACAATATCAAAGTATATAAACAAATAACACAGCAGGAGAAGTAGAGTATCTCGAAGCAGAGGAACACTGAGAAAACAAGTAAGAGGGAAAAAATGTAATTAAAAGCGGCCAGGAAATGCTCTCGACATTGCGGGGGCGGGGTGTGGTTCCCTTTGAAGTGAAGCACGGCCTTGCGGCTGTGAAAGTGAAAGCAAACAGCAGGGATGTAATTAGGGGGAGGAGAAGTGAGGCAGAGCGCGCGCTGGGGTGAATGCCTGAGGCCGAGCGCACGCTGGGGACGCTTCAGATGCCTGTGGGAGGGAGGCTGATGGCTGTGATGTGGATGCGCTTTCCGCACGAGTGCACCACACGAACTGTCCGAAATCCGCTATGGTTTCAGACCTTGGTTTGCCCACTATACTCTTGTCTATTATCCCTTGCGGGATTAATAGGCGAGACTTAAAAACAAGGAGAGGCAAGAGAGGTGGTCACAAACGAGTACAGGAGAAATCTGAGATCAGGGGACAAGAGGAACTAACGACTGTAGAAGATGAGGGGGTGGACATCATTAATTTTTCATCCCTGATACTCACTGGCGATATGATTACACTGCTAAAGAAAGGCTTAGGATTCTGTCCGAGAGAGAAGGGTGATGTCTGCAAGGCCAAAATAGATTTGTTCAAATATACACGAAATTTGAAGCTGAAAAACATGTTCATGAATAATCCATTGAGAAATAAAAATGTGAAGAATATTCCTGAGTGTGGTGTGTTAGATGTGTTAACTATACAAGATCTGCATGATACACAGTTGTTGCTATCTATCACTAATCAGGATGTGACACCGAACGACATGAGACAATTATTGGCTGATCTAGATGTAGAATGTGATTTAACTATTTCTAGTGGTCTGAAATCAAAATCTAAGTGGACCCCAACCTTGGCTGGGGGTAACATGATTGACACGTTTCACAAACTAGTCCTACGGGACCTAGACAAACTTGAATCAAAAAATAAATTTTACAAAAACAACAAACAAGACAATCTCACGTACAGGGAAAGGTCTGCATTTAATGCACTATCTACCAACACCTCAATCATAATAAGGGAGGCAGATAAGGGTGGCAACACCGTCATTATGGACAGGCTGGATTACAATAATGAAATTCTGGGTCAGCTGTCTGATAATTCATGCTATGAGACACTAAGAACCAACCCCATTAACACACTCACTCTACTTTTCAACAAAAACCTCAAAACAGGGCATGAGGAGGGTCTGCTAAGCATGGACGAATATTTGTATCTCAAAGTAGATAAACCCAGGTACCCGGTACTGTACACGCTGCCTAAAGTCCACAAGAATTTACCATTTCCACCGGGTAGGCCCATCATCTCAAGCATTGGTGGTCCTTCGGAGCATATCGCAGAATATGTAGATAAGTTTTTACAACCCCTGGTCCAAAATCTTCCTGCATACATTAGGGACACCAAACATATTCTAGATCTACTGGAAGACGTCACCTGGGAGAATGACATCATACTGGCCTCACTAGATGTAGTCTCGTTGTACACAAATATTGATCCCAGCATAGGCATGACAGCCATAGAATGGCATTTTTGTAAAAAACCTGCGACACAATGGAAACATAGTAGGATGCTTTTGACTATGATTGAGCTGATACTCAGCAATAACTGTTTCACCTTTGAGGGAAAATGGTACAAGCAAGTGAGAGGAGTGGCGATGGGCTCGAAGTTTTCACCCTCGTTCGCTAACCTCTTTATGGGGTACTTCGAAGCTAAGTGGATTTGGAGTGAGAAAGGTCGCAGATTCAGTGAACACATCATATACTGGGGGCGCTACATAGACGACTGTCTTCTCTTATGGTCAGGATCAGAACAAGCACTGCAGAATTTCTTTACATTGCTTAACACCAATACCGTAGGTGTGCAACTGACACATCACTGGAGTAAAACCTATCTTGTTTTCTTAGATTTGGAGCTTTTTGTACAGAATGGCGCAATACAGAGCAGGTTACACCGTAAACCCACATCGTGTAATTCGTTACTTCATGCTACCAGTGCACATCCTGACCATCAAATTAAGGCCATCCCATATGGAGAATTCACAAGGGCAAGGCGCAATTGCAGCACTGACCCTGATTTTCAGGCTAATCTAGAGGTCATGAAAAAGAGGTTTGTAGCCAGGGGCTATTAACGAAACATGCTAGAGACAGCTGAAAAACGTATAAAACTGGTGACACGCACAGACACACTCAGAGCAAAAGAGTCTAGAGCCACAACCAGTCAGCCCGTGAGACTGGTCACTAATTACAACCAAAAAACAGACACACTGACCAGGGTGATGCAGAAACATTGGAAGATTCTGAGGGCGGATAAATCATTGGACGAATTTACCTCAAATAGACCATTGGTCGCCTACAGGAGGGGTACCTCTTTGAGAAGCATCCTCAGCCCGACAATCCCCATGATAATTAATGATACCAATTAGCTAATTAAACGCACTTTGGGATTCCATAAATGTGGAACCTGTGGTATCTCTAAATGGGCATTACATAACACCACTCAGTTTCATGGTCCCGATGGGAAAAAATACCACATTAAGCAGAACATAAACTGTTTCACCAAATTTGTTATTTATGTTCTTACATGTAAGTGCAAGAAACAGTATGTTGGTAGTACCATACGGTGTCTCAAAGATCGTATCAGTGAGCATACCAGAGCACTGAAGCAAGGGGATCCTAGGTACCCGATGACCATACATGCCATGACGTGTAAAGACCAGGAACAGTACAAACAATTCAATTTCTTTGGGATAGAAATGATTCCACCACACCAAAGGGGCCGAGACAGGGAATTGTCTCTTTGCCGGGCCGACGCAAAATAATGTGTTCAGTGTTCAATTGACACATCATATGTGATAACTTACCATTTAAACTGTATGATGTCCAAGCATAGGAAGTTCAGGAGGTCCACCATGTTGTAATACAGTATGTCACATGGGTGTCATTCACTTTCTGTCAGACAAACTTTCTGAGTCTGAATCACTGAAGAAATATAAAATCGATACTATATAATGTTGCCATAATGTATCCAATATATATTCACTACCCTAACAGAAACCTCTTGTAAATACCCTCGACCCATGTATAACCAAATACTTAGGCCTGAACCAAACCAATGGCCTCCTGGTTTCGTTTCTTTGGGGCCTCTTTCGTTAGTAAGGAAGACACGTGACATGCTGTCGAGTGGAGAGTCTGAAAGGGTGGCCCGGGCTATGAACAGAGCATTGATTCTAACTTAGGAAACTCAAGGTCACATCTGTTTTACTTCCCCTGATGAGCACATTCTTGCAGGCGCCAATGCCTGTACTCCCTTGCACCAGAACCGAAGGGAGGCACCTTTACTGACCTACCCCCGGAATAGCTTGAGCTAAGTTTCGAAGCAATCTATTGTGCCTTATATGGGTCTTCCTGTTGGTTTCTCAGTTACTGGTACTTTTCCATGTACGGGGTTTCAATGGGGTATGCCGAAAGTATATATGCACTGTTTTGAATGTGATCCAGCAGTCTCCTCTGCACACCTTTGAGAGCTCTGGCAAGAGGGAGGCTCCTCTATATAGGGCACTTTGCAAAATAAATGATTGAACCTTTTCCATTGCCGACTGATTTATGTATGGTAATAAGGTATATGGGCTATTGGTAAGTATAGCTCTATGGTATATTTTGTGTAGTACTTCAGTTGGCGACTCCGCCGGGACTCCGCGATAGGGTTGTTCCCTCCTGTAACCAGAAGAAGAGGGACTGTTAGGGGTTCTGGCCGAGGGGGCGGACTGAAAAAGGATCCTAATTGAGAAACCAGTTTGTGGTAGAAAAGGAAAATTCCGCTCTTCGACCCAGTGACCTTCCCAGCTGCTAAATAACCCTTTGCCGGAGTTCTTCGGGCTTAACCGGGGAACAGCTGACCGTGTTGGTCTATAAAAGAAGTTGGCGGTGGAGAACGCTTAATCAGACCTGAGTGCACCAGGTGAGTGAATTATATTGTATGGAATGAGCACTTTTGAGAAGTGGCTCAGAAGAACAGTTAACTGCGTATGAAGTAGTGGTTAGTGAACCACAAGGGAATCTGGGGGTCTGACGTGGCAGAGGTGTGACTGCACAGGCAGATGTCCCACAGACTTGTTTGGTGATTAATTGGGACAACGTCGGACGCCTTAGTGTTGCACGGTGGGTGCTCACTTGGCCGGATCCTCTTCGGAAAAGCCCCCAGGAGCAACTGGGTAAGCGCAGGGTCTGGGGTGGCGCCCATAACGCCTGGCCCAACCAGCACAGGACTGGGGGATAGTCTGTAAGAGGGTCCATGGTTCGTCTGTCTGATGATCCCAGGGCAGTCTCTGGACTGTCTCTTTTGTGAATTCTTTTGGTGGTCTGGAAACAAGGGTGATCGATTCCCCGAACAGGAGTCGACGGGCTCTGTTCGCGTATGAGACATGCCGTATGGAATTGTAAGGTCATGACCGGAGTACTCTTTATCAATCAAAATTCATACACTTTAAGTATGGTATGTATTTTGACTTGTTGTAAGTTGAAAAAGTGACCATAGCTCGCAAGATCCTGATGAATCTTCTGGAGACAGTGGACACGAATGAATACATTCAAGTGGAAACTGCAGACACCAGAGTTAGCGTGCCCCATAAACTATATGAAATAACATTACATATAGAGGGGGACAAAACTAGGAAAATAAGAGGTCTCTTCTGGGGAAAACTTTCTAAATGTTATGATATCCTTCTAGCAGAAAAAGACTGGCCACCAGAGTTTGTCAGGGAGTGCCCACATGGCAAAAAAATGATTATGCCTGCCTTCTCAAATCACATTCCAATTCATAAAAAATACACATATGCAAGAAAATGGGCAGTGGCCAAAGCTCCTGCATTATATATAAATCATGTAGGATGGGATGAGGATTCTCCTCACCATAAAATCCAGTTAAAAAATCAACCTACTGCACAGAGGCAGTATCCTGTTAAGCAAGAAGCTAAAAAACAAGTCAGGGAGATCTTAGATCAACTTGAGTACCAGGGGGTGATTGAAACATGCACCTCACAAATGAACAATCCCTTGTTTCCTGTCGGCAAGCCAGACGATTCATATCGTCTAGTTTTGGACTACAGACACCTAAACTCTTGTTGCAAAACATTTGCAGTACAAAACTCACACAGTGCAGCACTAATGAATAATATCGTGCGCAAAAAATGTAAAACGACATTAGATATTTCAAATGTTTTTTCTGTCAAAACATTGCACCAGAAAGCAGGTATTTGACCGCTTTCTCCAGCATGGGGGCCAAAAAGCAATTTTGTCATCTCCCACAGGAATTCAAGAACAGCCCATGATTATTTTCAGCCAGGGTAACAGAGTTAATACAAATATATGATGATGAGGCATTATTCTATGTCGATGACATTTATCTTACAGACAATGACCTGGAGACACACTTGAAAAGAGTGAACACCATCATACTTGGGTTCGCATCTGAAGGGTACAAATTTAACTTTAAAAAGTCACGAATTGCCCACCAGACTGTCCTATTTTTAGGATATGAATTATCAAGTGAAGGCAAAAGCCTAGCAGACAACTTTTTAGAGAAGTGTGCAGTACTCGAAGCCTCAAAAACGCTGAAAAACTTACAATCAATTCTAGGTTTCCTGAACTTCGGAAGAACTTACATTCTAAATTATGCAGAGAGGGTTAAACCACTCTACGAATTAATAAAACCTGATTTCAAACCAATTAATTGGACTCAGAAACACACAGAAATTTTACGATCATTACAAACAGACATGTTAACTAAAACAAAACTGCAAACACGCGCAAACGAACGCAACCTTGTAATCCGAGTCATCCCAGGAAGATGCGGATTTACATACCTGACCTCTAATGAGGGAGTAAAAAAATACCAATAGCTTACAAATCACACTTGTACACACAAGCTGAAATGAAATTCAGTTCTACTGAAAAAATTCTAACTGCGGTTCAAACGGCTATAGCAAAAGAAAAAGCCCTAGCTCATGGGAAGAGGATATCTGTTGTAACAGCAATATCAGCCCTTGAAGCAGTAACAAGACCAAGCATTCCAAATGCTAAGGCATTAGATCCAAATTGGATACAATGGGTTAATTCTCTTGATACAACTGACGTGATACACGCATTTGATGCCAGAATGAAAAAGCTAGAACATTTAGTATACGAACAAGAATGTCCTCTGTCGATCGAAATTCTACCTCTGGAACAGTACACCTTTGTAATCTATGCAGATAGATTTGCACAACACTACGTTGTGGATAAAAAGGTTTACAATTCAGCGTGTGCGATTGTTAAAGGTCGCTGGCGCTTAGGTAAATTCAGACCAATGGTCACTAAAACTGAATCAATCGGAAAATGTACAGCTCAGCGAGCTGAAGTACGAATTTTGAAGATGGCGCTTGAAAATGCAGATCGCGAATTCCCCACACTAATAGTGTGCGATTCGCATTACTGCGTCGAATCTTATAATAATTCCATGCAGACCTGGAATAAAAATGGTTACAAAGATGAAAGAGGTTGCACAATAAAGCATAAAAAGCTATGGGAACAAGTAGTTCTTTTACAGAAAGAACTACAAAAGACTCACGTGATACATACGCAGAGTCTTCGACGTGATGGCCACAGCGGCAGCTGGTCAACCGGCTTCCTTAGCTACAAAAAAGCGTTCTAAAAAACAAATAGATGGAGAAACGCTACTAGCAGTAAGAGCCTCAATGGAAGGCAATTATGCTGCGTTACCTCTAAACTATCCACTCAGAAATACATACATAATTGATGCGAACTCCGTTCCTTTTGCTCAAATCCCTGGAGCGGGGGATAGAGTAATTCCAAACACGAACCGGAGAGTCTTCTTGATTCAAGAAGCACACATGGGAATGGGTCTGAGGCACCAAGAGTTATTGAAATCTCTAATAGAATTGCAATCAAGATACTGGTGGCCGGGAATGAGCGTGCAAGTTTATAACTTTGCAATGGATTGTCAGGACTGCAATAGAGATCCCAGTTATGAACCGGAACAGATATCTGACACTGACACAGTAAGACCAGCCCAGACACCTCTATTAGACAGCATTAGACTATCTACACGCAGGCGTCCGACCAGACAAATGCAATTCCATAAACATTAAGACAAGATTAATTTGGATGTGGCCACAGTGCTCGGCTGACGCCAGAACTGTTATAAAAGATTTGCGATTCTTTATCGGCACATACGCAATTGGCATACTACATTCTGACCAGGGTCCTGCGTTTAGCTCTCGAGCTTACAAGGAGGCCATGGCCAGCATGGCCATTGCATTGCGGTACTCTAGTCCATTCCATCTTGGGGGAAATGCGGTAATGGAGAGAAAAAACTGTGACATAAAGCAATCTATAACAGCGAAGGTATTAGGTTCGGGTGATGGGTGGGTCAAACATCTAATAAGTGTCCAACGTAGTCTTAACAATCTGCCTAGAAAGTCTCTGGGTGGAATCACTCCGTATGAACTTTTGTTTGGTACAAGAATGATTATCGAAGACCTCGATTGTCAGATTTCAGTGGTGAAACAAAAAGCTTTTTATATCAAAGATCATTTGGCTGTTTTATAGGACTTAAATGAAACAAGAAGAAGTCTAAGTAACACAAAGCTAAAGCCAACAGCCACTGAAGAGAAGCCACCTGTCCCAGCAAGACCTGTCTGCATTCCAAAGATTGGGGATCTGGTCAGAGAAAAGATCGCGGTGAAGAAGGAGTTTGGGCCTTCTTACAGAAAAGCAGTACCTGTCTTAGCTATCAGCGGAACATGATCAGTAGTACTACTGCCCCTTGCTGGTAAAAAGGAGAACCGAGCTGTATCAATCGACCTGGTAAAACCACAAACATGTGGCCAATAATAAGTAGTAGGCCAAGTGGACTCCCAAGAAGTAGCAGAAGACCAAACCTTGCTACAATCCAAGAGGTTCAAACTGAGAGATTAATCACATTTGATAAACCTGCAGTGAATAAAAAAAGGACTATGCAACAAAGCCATGGAACTTGTGCCTCTTGAAACCCAAATTGCAACAGTTTGTCAAGAAACACCTGTCTCCAATGATGTAGCCTCAGACTACGCTAATATGAAAAAGGAAGAAGGAACTACAAAGATTAATAACAATCCTGATGCCATCTAAACAATTGACAGAACTGCATCTGGCAACTTTATCAACTTTGATGACTTTTCTGATGATCCACGTGAACATGGAGACAAGCCAGCAAACAAACCTTTCAAAGACAAAATGACAGAACTCTTTCATCAACTTGGAGAAACATATCTGATTTCACCCTGGATTGAACTGTGGATTGTGTTAGGTGTACTTTTCCTCCTGCTCTGGCTCATCTTAGTTTTAAGCTTGGGAAGAATGATTGATGGAAAATACAGTACAATGGACACAGCAAGTCAGAACATCAACTTGGTTCTAAAACCTCACAGATCCTCTCACGTTGAAAAAAGAGAACTATCATCAGTGAACATCACAGCCATTCCTATACCTGGTGGTGTAGCATGGGACAATACTGATTACTAAATCTATGGCCCTGTTGAACTCTTGAAATATCCACACCAGTTCAAGATTTCTTTAAGTGACTTTGTATCACCTAGTACTTTCTCTGATGATTGGGACTTTGAAAATATTAATAATATGATGTCAGGTTTAGAAATGTTAGCAGAATTTACAGAACATGATTATTTACAGGGTTCATCGAATTATGAAGAAATGTATTGCTTCAATCATTTTGGGCATCATTATTTGCATACATCTGCTAATCCTAGAAATGTGTTCAGTTATAATCAGTGGGAACATTGTACATCTCGGCCAAAAGGCAGTTCTAAAACATTTTATGAGAAATTCCCATACTTCTCAGGGTTTAATGTCACTGATCCAGAAACGTTTTATTTTAAAATTATGAATAAGACAGGAATGAAAAACATGTTGACGAATACTAAACTGATTTATTCTGAAAAGTTTTATGAAAAAATATCTACATTTGGTTTTGCATTTTGGAAAAACAACATTGAGACAAAAACTGTCTGGGGTACAAAAGAATGGCAGGTACTAGGTTTAGAATCATTATTCAGAGCCTGCATGATCCCAGAACAAATAATGTTCCTGAATGATACCATTCAACAAACAACCTGTCTTGGCCTAGCCAAGATAAAAGATTTAAACAACCCGTCTATACCAAAGCCTATGCATGATAGAAATAACACTACAGATGAGGGGTTCGACGTGTCCTACATTTAAAACAAAACAGAACAAATCCTGATTGGAGAAAATGGTTGACCTGGCCCACAGACACTAATAACTGTCACGATAGATTCCTGAACAAAATACAGGGGTTTAAACAGAATAGGCCAGACCCAAGATATTCCCAGAGACAACATCCAGGGATAATTACAACATACAGTGTAGGAAAACTATGCCTCGAATGGCTACAGAAATCCACACTACCCGAAATTAAACAACACTTAACTTTACTTAAAGAAGGTGCTGACTTGCGAGATTTCTTACTGGGACCTCGCAAACAGAGTCAAAAATGTTTCATATACGCCGGTATATACACAGCTTACAATGAAGCTTGGAAAATAACACAAATTGAAACTGCAGAAAAAATACGAGAAATTGATCGTATTAATTTGGAAAAATCACTTTCTGTAGTGTACAATGGGTTAACAACTCTGTCCTCCAGAATTTATTCACGGGACAGCATTGTATCATCTGCTATTGATATAATAGAACAGAATATACTAATGTTACAACATGGCCAGTCCCAATTACGTTCTATTGTACAGTTAGGCTGGACGTTACAAAATTTGCGTTCAGGGAACGTGCCATGGCGTCTAATCAACACAACGTCTTTATTTTCTATCTATAACCTTACTGATAGACAAATCTCTTTGGCACAAAGAGGGGCAGACTATACGGTACTGAGCATTGAAAAACTTGAAAAATTACCATTGACAATGTCAGAACAACCGGTCATTGAATGGATAATACATGGCACCATTACAATCCCGATAACAACATTTCAGTTTCAATACTGCCAAAAGTATATACCAGCAGGCCTGTATGAAAGGTTGGGAAAAGGATACATCAAGTCAACCTGGAATTTGCCTTATACACATAGATGTTGGAGTGGGGGCAAGAAAGAGGTATTTCTTAGTGGTAACAACTGTAAAAAATCACTAAGCGGTACACTTCTGTGTCAAGGAATTAACTTGCATGGAGCCTGCGAAGGTTCTTCAAATAACCTTTCATGTCACCTGCACGGCACCCCTGATACACAGATAGAGCCTTTTTCAGACAGCTTTCCAACGGCAGCTACGTTCTAATAAGTGACCACAGCTGTTGTGGCATGGTGCCAGGAAAAGCCTATCTCGTGAGCGTTACTTCCATGGTCACTTGTTGTATGCAAATATTGTATCCAAACAGCAAACCAGACATGGAGGCGGCAATATGGCCTTCTTTGAATATCTCTTCTATTCAAATTGATACTTTAAGCAGAATGAAGTCTATTCTTTTACAAAAAACTGTGCCTTTAACCTCGTCTAGAGAAACGTATGATCTGCAAGTTGCAAGGACAGCAGCAGAGATACATGCATTATTATCAACAAATTGCCCCGTACATTTTGTAGAAATGTTAAGTCAAATCTTAAACATGTCAGATACCAGTGGCATCGCACATGTATTTAAGACAATTTTTTCGGGACTAGTAGCACCCTTCGAAGCAGTTCTTGGCATCTTCCCGAATTTTGTGCATTCTGTGTTCGGCGGCCTGCCTCTCATCTTGGGACTCGTAGCAGGAATCTTATTTTTGTTCCTTCTGCTCCGATATGGCAAGTCAAGTCACAGACAAAACTCAGGCTACAATGGAAGACATGATCCTAGCAATACAATAGTTAGATCGGATCACTAAAGTTCTCGGCTTGGCTCGGCTAAGAGATCTGAATACTACCTGGTTTCTTTCATTCAGACCAATCTGGCAAGATTGCATCCTACCTGTTCTACGCTGCTTGCTTTGCGGAGAAGAATGCGTGTTAATCGTCTGTCTCACACTCCCATCAGCAGTACCTATGGATGTCGATACTTTGCTTGGTTCGGTAATGGCTCATGCAACGTGTTGTCCCCAGCACCTACCCATTCTGATGGCGGCATTCGTTGAGACCTCACCATTACGATTAGGTGGCGGTGAGGTACGAGATAAAAGCGGCACACAGGTACAACCTTTCGTGACCATTGCTGATCTAAACACCGATGATGGCAATGCATCGCACATACGCACTATTTCCACTTTTTCGGATTTGGTCCAACTTTCACCTACTGTTGTAGACGAATTTTTTACCAGCCTATCTGAGTTAATGTTCTCTCCTAACAACAACAAGAATTTTTGAAATAGCGAGCACACAGCGTTCCCTGAACTTCGAATTCGGCCTTCAGTTTTGATAAACAGAACTTCTAAAAAACATTGGAACTATTTTTCTTCCCGAAAGCGAAATTATTTTTTCTCCAGTTCCCAAAATATTTACCCTTTTTTTGGCACATGATACTCTGCTTAAAGTAGAACTATTCTTAGAGGACAAGATTTCTATTTTTAAAATATCTAGAGACAATATTTTGACTTAGCCTCTAGCACATGTACAGTCTTGTATAAATATGTGATGAAATGGTCTCGACCTTCTCTTCTGTACTAAGAGCCATTTCATAAATGTAAATTTCGTGATTCATTCAGTCAACATTCTAAATGTACAAAATATGCATTTTCTGAATGACACCACTACTTACTAAAAGCGTACAGTATTATACTCATTTTTCGTGTATATACCATTTCAAATGCTAACTATGTATTTTGGGGTGGGCTGAAAAACACATGCATCGTTATATGTTTAGTATTGCTTAGTCTTTAGTAATGATGGACATTATACGTGGAGTGGGTGTTGTGAATGTATCTAGGACCCTAATGAGATATTCCCGATTCATGCCCTTATGTGGTTATAACAAATCATATCCTTATAAAGGCATAAGAATCATATCCATATTAAGTCATAGCCAATGCAGTCCAAATGCGGCAAGGCTACTCCCATAGACTCCTAGAAAGTACAACGCGTTCTTAAACAAACCAAGCCTCCAGCAGCCCGGGAATTCCCCCTGCTTGTTTTGATTTGTCCTAGAACTCATGAGAGTCCTGAAAGAACTGCCAGTTCTTAGTGACGTCTTATGTCCAACCTTACGTCAAACTCGGCACCTTCCAGGTATAAATATACCAGCATCTGCCTTAAGCAACACACGGTGGTTTGGATCAGATCGGCTATCTACTTACCCGACACCCTGCTGATGCGAGTGCCGAAGGAAGCCGACCCTCCCTGCTGACGCACTGAGAGAGACGCTGTCTTTTCTCCTGCCGAGAAATCCAGCTCCAGTGTTTTCCGGTCACCCTTGCGGGTTTCTGGGAGATCGAGTCCTGAGAGAGAGCTACAAGACCTCCTTCATTCTAGACCCAAGGTACGGAGCTGATTAGACCCATAGAGAACTCTTGATTCAGATTCTTGGCAAAAAACTATAACTCATCTACTCCTTCCCACGTACTAGGCTTAGGTTAGGTACACCGGGGTAGGCGTATCTTAGAAACACCAGTTGAGTACGTTTAGTCATTATTTTATCATTGTATGTATTTTATCCATTTTAAGTATCTTATGGCTTAGAAACCATATAAATCCTTTTACAGTATTATTTCATAATACTCCTTTTACTGTATGCACTTTACTTTATGACAAGTATTGCAATTGTGGCAGTTCATTTCTCTTGCATGAGAAAGAAGACTGCTCAATAAATAACCCTTTTATTGAAAACGCCCGTCTCTCTGCATTTCTGGGGAAACGAAGCATGCACGATTGACTGAGTAAAATAGCTATCTATTGTTTCCGCGACTCTGGAGATATTCCTTATTGCAGGGGGAACAAAGTTGTCATGTGATATGGTTATCGGAAGCTAGTCCCTTCTTGTCTATCCAGGAAAGTTAACGCATTCTTGGTTATTCGAGAAAGTTTCTAGTGACCTCTGAGCTAGCTGGTACACACAATTAAGTTTAACATATTCAATAGAGACCTAGTCGACCTCAGTCCTACGTCTAAACTATTGTTTATGTTATTCCAATGCGCAGAGCCTATTGGGAATATAGTAGCTACACTACAGTTTGCCCCAAATTATATGGACAGACAATGGGGTACATTTTAATGCCGAACTTGTTAAATATGTTTGTACAGGATTGCACATAAAACAAAAATTTCATGCAGCACGACACCCACAATCTGCAGGATTACTTGAGAAATATAATGGCATATTGAAATTGAAAATGGCAAAGATACAGGAGAGTACGGGTTTGAGTTTGCCTGATGCGTTGCCCCTAGCATTAATGTCAATACGAGTAACCCCTCATTCTCGGGCTGGGCTGTCACCTTATGAGGTTGTTTTTGGTCGACCAGCCAATGTGTGGGGTGTTCCAAGACCCAAATCTTTACGTGATCTTGATTACCCTATGATGACAGATTATCTGTACGCTTTAACTAAAGACCTGCGTTCTATTCATCAACAGGTGTCAGCAGTATTGCAGCCACTGCCGGAGGGTCCCGGTCATCGCTTGGAACCAGGACAGTGGGTCCTTGTGCGCAATTATCAGAGGAAACCGAGTCTGGAACCCAGGTGGAGCCGTCCCTACCAGATCCTCCTGGCTACTCGGACTGTAGTTAAAGTGGATGGGAAGAAGAATTGGAATTATGTGTCACATGTGAAGAAGCTACCCTTACCGCTTCCTTCTGATCAGCAGAACCGAGATGAAGTTCTGACACAAGAAGGAGAACAAAGGGTGCGGTTTGTGCCTTTCGCGGACGCCATTGAAATTGGGCAAGAGGAAGGATTGTTGATACTGCAAGGAGACAAATTGGCCCCAGTTTCTGAAACTTGTGATAAGGCTGATCGCCCTGAGGCTTCTGAAAAACGTGTTACGCCAAATGTCCCTGCTGCTGTGCTGTTCCAGGACCAGGAGCAACCTGGCCATCTCTGATACAATTTACGGCCCCGAAAATCACGCAATACCCCAGTTTCGGATTGTAGAACAAGGGAAAGACTTTAATTATAGGGTTGAAGATAAGCTTTCCTGGGATATTGAGCGAGACACTGGACTGAACCCGTTGAGAGCTTGGAACTGACACATTGCTCTGTTCAGAAAGAAAGACTGTGCAATCTAAAGGGCCTAAATTGCAACGGTGAGATTAAAGTGAAGATCATTTTTGTGGATGGATAGTAAGAGCCTGCCTGTGAGGCTCTAAACGGACACAGGGAGAAGAAACCCTCTGGCAGTTGGCTTGCACCTTTTCCCCGAGTTTAGTTTGGACTTTTAGTTAGAATGTATCCCTTTGCCAATTTGCTTTTGAAGATGAGAGACCTCTTGCTCCTAGACCCTTTATCGAAAATGTCCCCATGTTTTCCGGTTGGGCTACCAGAGTGAAGATAGCCTTTGTAGTAATTATTGCAGTAATTATGATAATATTAATGAGCGTGTTTATGTATTTGGAGTTCCAATACCCTATGCATAATGTTTTGGTACCACCAAAGCATCACCTGAGCATTTCTTTTATACCTTGCCTCCCCACAAAGAATGGCATCGAGAAACCTATGTTAAAAATGCGTTCATAGAAATGTTGCATGAGGCTCATAGCACTACGAATAAGACAGACTGCTGGGTATGTGGCCTTCTGCCATCTGTAATGCATCGGCATGATTTGTTCATTTCTCTGCCATTATCACACTTAGCAAGCTGTGAAGCCTGGTTTCAGTTACTATCTCTTATGTATTTGCATTATGTAGCTGATCCCAAAAGGTATACTGAAAAGGACTATGAAGCTGTTCTAAAATATATAGAACAACACCAGGGATTTGATGCCCAGGGGAATCAGGGCGGGGGATCTTTAGATCCGGATGCTTGTATGAACATGTACACCACTTATGAACATGCTACTTGGTTAAAGGAAGAAATGTTGGATTTTGAACAATTTAATTCCACGCAATATTTTCAGCATTTCCAGAATCACAATGTCACTGATGATAAGGCAATGCCAGTCCCTATTCTGAATAGTACTGCTTCCTTTTGCATACAAGGGAAAGGTCATGTTAATGTAGGGAATAGCAGATGTAACTATACTTACATTTTGCATACTACCAGAACCCCACCTCTAATAACTCCTCCAAATGTGTATTTTGTTTGTGGCGAGAACGCCTATATTTGGCTTCCTAGAGGGTGGGCCGGAAAATGTTACCTGTCCTTTTTGTATCCTACAGTATATATAGCTCCTTCTAATTATCACAAGACACACCAGCTGTCTAAACGAAGTGTATATCCTTATCGAGTAAGCAGGAGTGTTAGTACTGAAGGCACTGATCAGACTGATACTGCTGCTCAGCAGTTTATGGATATAGCAAAGGGTCTCTTTCCAATATGGGTTCCCATTTTCACTAGCAGAGATGTTAGACGACTCTCTAGAGTAGTGGAAAATGTAGTTCAAACCACTGCTGGGATTTTAACTAACCTCACTGTAGAGCTTCAGGGTACGAGGCTTGTATCGCTTCAAAATCGGATGGTGCTTGACGTCATCCTAGCTGATCGAGGAGGAGCATGTCGCGTGATCGGCAGCTCCTGCTGTGTATATATTCCAGATTCTGCTCCCACTATACATTTAGCTATTCAGAAATTACATCGCTTAGCTGCGGAAGTCCATGCGGATACTGGTACTTGGTCCTTAACCAGGTGGTTCTGGGATCTCCTCTCCACCTGGGGTTGGAAATTTTTCATGATTCTAGCTGGAGCACTGGGAGTGGTATTTGTTTGCTGCCTGTGCCTTCATTGTGGCCCGGCATGCTGCTCCTATTGTGCTGCCAAACTTACTTCCTCATTGACAGTTTCCCGACAGACTAAAATAGAAAAGTAGTTAGTGCAAAAGGAGGTGGCCGACCTCATGCAAATAGATGAGGGTGTGTTTTTAGATTAGGAGACCGGCCTTTATATATTGGCTATATTACGCCAAAAGGGCGGTCTGAAGAAATATAACATCGATACTGTATATTGTTGCCATAATGTATCCAATATATATTCGCTACCCTGACAGAAACCTCTTGTAAATACCCTCGACCCATGTATAACCAAACACTTAGGCCTGAACCGAACCGATGGCCTCCTGGTTTCGTTTCTTTGGGGCCTCTTTCGTTAGTAAGGAAGACACGTGACATACTGTCGAGTGGAGAGTCTGAAAGGGTGGCCCGGACTATGAACAGAGCATTGATTCTAACTTAGGAATCTCAAGGTCACATCTGTCTTTCTTCCCCTGATGAGCACATTCTTGCAGGCGCCATGCCTGTACTCCCTTGCACCAGAACCGAAGGGAGGCACCTTTACTGACCTACCCCCGGAATACCTTGAGCTAAGTTTGCAAGCAATCTATTGTGCCTTATATGGGTCTTCCCGTTGGTTTCGCAGTTACTTTTCCATGTACGGGGTTTCAATGGGGTATGCCGAAAATATATATGCACTGTTTTGAATGTGATGCAGCAGTCTCCTCTGCACACCTTTGATAGCTGTGGCGAGACGGAGGCTCCCCTATATAGGGTGCTTTGCAAAATAAACGATTGAACCTTTTCCATTGCCAACTGATTTATGTATGGTAATAAGGTATATGGGCTATTGGTAAGTATAGCTCTATGGTATATTTTTTGTAGTACTTCATCACATTCATTGGTCTTCCCTCTGGGATCACATAAATTTCTTATAACGTGGAGATCTATTATATTTATCCAGTTCGATCTCCCCCCCAAACCCCCCCCCCCTCCCTCGTTTTCTATCATTTTGAACTTTTGGTGCCTTCATTATTCTTAGTAATTCTGAGGTGAGTGTTCTCACCTCAGAGTAAGCACACGGAACACCGGTTCTTTATCCTTTTAATCTCAAAGTATGGTCGCAAGACTGACCGGTCAGACAATAAGACATTAATATGTCGGTTTTAAATCAACATTTGGGAATTATGGAGCGTATGTTGGAGACCTATGACATTATTTGAGTCGACAATATTTGGCTTTAGAGGTAATACATAGAATACCTTGGTCCATATGCCTTAATTGGAGATTGCAGTTTGTTTATTTCTTTCATGTGCAATGAAGGGAATTTCGGTTTACCTGCATATTCTACGTTGCTTCAACACCCCATTTAGGGCTTAATCTCGTCAAGCCAGCTTGAAAGTAACTGACTGGACGATCGACTCTAACTTCCGGTTATTCTGCGATTCTCCGGGAGTCGCCTTTGAAAGTTAGCTCTCTAGTTCCAGCGCACGTTTATTTATCGGGCGCACGCCAGGAAGCCCCACTCACTTCCGCGATACACACGGGAGGAATGGCGGCGGCTAGTCTGGCCATTTAAACTCGGGAGCGGTAAACTCTGGTGAGCACTGACGGCAATATTCTTCTGGGCAGGGAATCGTTTTTAGTAGTACTAAGCACGCTTTACGGTTGGAGTCAGACTTAACTCGGATTGTTGTTTGCCTTATTTGGGCTCTTCGGGGTGGGCGTATTTGGCTTGTCCTTCTCGCTCACCACGTGCATAATGTGTTAGCAATACAGATTATTATATCGGTGCTATTTAACTAGGTAATGTTAAGCTCCCTAAAATGACACGCAATTACAGCAGTATGTATTCCCGCTAATTAGTTCACCGGGCATTATCGAGTGGCATGCGATGGAACTGTATAGTAGCCCCCACATATACGTGGAGTTGGGCCCGTTAATGTGGACGATAATGCTTGTATCAATTTTGTTTCTGTGACCGCCTCTAGTGGCTTCTCATATCTAGAGTATTTAGGTCATAAAATGTTCGGGGACGCTCACATGTGGGACTTGGAGCGCGCCTAATTGAGATGTTTATGCCCATTTTGTCTTCAGATTTGAACACTTGGGTAGGGTGTTTTATACTCCCCCTCTCCATGGAATGCTGACGATTATGAATTAGGTTTTGAAGATAAGTAGTCCCATATATGTTTGTTGGATAGCTAATGACTATTGGTAATCTAGCTCACATATCGGACCAATTCTGATAGATTAACAAGATCTGTTGTGTATTCATTAATCTTATAGTCAGGCACATTTAGCATGACTATTTAAGTCACACCAGCCTTGGCTACGTTCCTGGCTTGGTAGTGACTTTCCTTCTGAGATAACTTACTGCATTTGTTAACCTATACGCTATTCTAGCCCTTTGATAATGTATGCTCATATGTCTTTTCTAACAGTGCTCCGCTATCTGGTACTCGCCATTCTTAAACATAGTCTCTTGCTCGCAATATTGCTGGGATTTAACTGCAGCCGGGACGGAAGTAAAACCGGCGGAGAGGAGAGATTCTCGGATCTAAGCCATTACTCTCTTGCTTATAGGCTTCCATCTTGTCATTTATTATTAACAATAGTGTCTTACTGTAGTTTCTTTCTCTGTTTCCCTTGCTCGTTTTTAGCTTTGTTCAACGCTTTAGTTAAGCTGCCCGTTAGGTAAGATGCATAACCTTACTTACGCACTACAGGGTGTATTTTCTCAACACCCTTATCTCTCTCTCCTATTACAGCACTGGCAAGTCTGCTATTTGGGTGGTGGTCACTCTCCATTGCACCCGGTCACTGTACATACAACAAAGATGAACTATGTACAGTACACTTTGAGCATGATTATTCTTGATGATTGTGCACGGGACTTATTTGTATGTCTATTACTGGCTGCACATCAATCAGTTGGTCCTGCATGCACAATAAATATAAAAGAAATTTGAACTCAGAAATAAGATTAGTTGATTCTGATGAATGTAAAAGTTACATGTTTTCGATTCTGGAATCCTTGACTACCCTGTTGGGATCACATGCTTGGGTTTTTGTTTGCACATGGAGTCACAGGACTGTTTAGCTTGCCACATTGTATGTATTTGGTGAGATTACATTTGTGTAACCTGCCACCATTATGCATTTTTTAGAGCCCTGATGAAGTCTTGGCTAACTCCCTGACGAAGCACGTGTTGGCTGGGCACCAAGAATAAACCTTAACTGGAAGAATACTTCAATCAACATTTCTCATTGTGTTTTTTGTTTTGTGGTTTTCCAATTACGTACAGTATTCATACTATTACCAAAAGAACGTGTGCACAGATCCTTTGTATTGAAAAGGTTGGACTTGTCGGGCCGCAAGGTCTGCAATACAGCGTCTACGCCCATGAAAGCTAGAGAGGTACTATCGCGCCTTGTGGGATTCCATTCTCTGCTTTGTGGATCACCTTCCAAAAAATCACTGGGAGGATTTTCTGGAAATCGTCCAGGAGAGAGTCATGGTCTCTAACCAGGTCATCAGTGCAGCAGCTGATCCCTCGATTCTAACCACCTACAGTTACTGTCACAGGGTCTCCTTACACAGACATGCATGGCATCGACTGACATTTCTGAAGCCTGATGCTCAGCTACGTCTTTAGAATTTTCGGGCGACATTGTCTTTGGCGCGCACGCTGATGATGAAATGGCAAGAATAAAGAAGGAGATGGATACTTTGAAAGCAGTGGGATTCGAAAAATCTAAAGCACAGCAGCGTTAATTCCGACCCTACCACTGCCGTTTCCATTCACAGAGGGTTCAAACCCCTCAATGGCAGTCCGGGAGATCCTAATAGAATCAACGGACATATCAGCTTCAGCGCAAGCAGCAGAGCGGATATACTTCTCTGCAAGCTAAGCAAGGGGGCTGCCAACCTACGGCATCAAAACCCTGAATCCTCTCTTCCCTCTCTTCCATTACCCACTCCAGTAGGGGGAAGCATTACAAATTACCGGGCAGAGTGGCAGCGCATAACAACAGGCGCCTGAGTCTTAAATATTGTCAAACATGGCAATCATCTCAGATTCACTACCCCACCACCATCCATTCCACTGAGGTCATCCACGTCTCGCCTTGAGCTTCTACAGGAGGAAGTAAACATGCTGTGTCACAAGAAAGCGGTGGAATCTGTCCCTCGAAACCAACAAGGGCAGGGTATTTACTCAAGGTACTTCCTCTTGCTGAAGAAGGGCAAACAAGAGTTCAGGCTCATTCTTGACCACAGAATGGCAAACAAATGGATCCGAAAAGAAAAGTTCAGGATGCTGGTGTTACACCAAATATATCCTCAACTTCAACTGGGAAACTGGTTTTGCTCAATAGACCTGCACAATGCTTTTTTTTCATTTTCCCATCGCAAAGTCGCATTGGAAATTCCTCAAATTTATTGTGGGGCAAAACCACTACCAATACGCAGTTCTACCATTTGGCCTCAAGTCAGCACCAAGGACATTTTCCAAATGCATGGCTGTGGTGGTAGCGCATCTACAAAAACACAGGATCTTTGTCCATCCTTATCTGGACGCCTGGCTGATGAATGCTCCTCCTACCCAGAAGCTCATTTGCATTTCCAAGGGACTTGCTATCTTCATCGCTTGGGTAATTACATCAATTTTTCAAAGTCCACGTCAAAAAACAGTCCAGGCGTTGAGCTACCATCGACACAATACAGGAAAAGTTGTTTCCTTCGAAGGAACATTTCTCCATTCTCCAGAAAAGTTACAACCTCCAGCGGATAGCTTGTCCAATAGTCCGCATAGTTTCCTTGCTCCTCAGCTCAGTGACCTCCTGCATATTTCTGACTCTCAATGCTTGCCTCCACTTGCACCCTTTCCAGGAGTGCTTGGAGGATCAGTGGAATCAATTCTTAGGGAACTGGGAGGACAAAATCATCCTATCCACTCATGCTGTCAGATCACTCCACTGGTGGTGCTCCCCAAAAATTCTGCTGCGGGGAATGCCTATTCACCTGCAGGACCTAACACAGACCATTGTGACCGATGCCTCCATGCTTGTGTGGGAAGCCCACATGAGTCACCTGCAGACCCACATGGGGCACAACCGCTACAGACCTTTTCGCCACAACGGAAAACAAAAAATGCTGTGACTTTGCTGACAGATTCTACCATCCAAGGTCATTGTGGAATGCACTATGCATTGACTGGTCTAACAAATTTCTTTACTCTTTTCCTTTGATACCTGCAGTCCTGTGCAAACTTTCAACCATGACAGCCAAGAGGATCCTCATTGGCACAGAATGACAGAGTCAGCTGTGGTGTCCGGATCTGCTTCGCTGGTCGCTCCATCCACATCACAGGCTGCCATGCAGGCCAGACCTTCTCAAAATGTTCAGAGGTCAGCTACTACACTCCAGCCGCTCCTCCTTGAGTTTGGCAGCATGGCTCCTGATATAGTGCAGCATTGTAGAAGGCTTGCTTAGTATATGGTGCACACTTATCTAAGTGACGCACTTTGCACTAATCCACAGAACACTTATGGTGATTTTAGTGGTCTTAGACAACCATAGAAAGCTAAGTGGTAGCTGTGGAGAGCAGTCTGAAGGCTGAGTCCAGAAGGAGTGTAAAGCAGCTTGTTTTACCAATACTAATCATATAGTGTAGGTTAAGTGGAAAAGAACCACAAAGTGTAGTTATAAAAATATGTATTCATTATAAACACTCACTAACACATTGGAATATCTCCTACCCAGAGATATAATCACAATAAAACAATATGTCAACAATTGAACACATAAGTAAAAAATACACTATGGTCTCTAGGGGGAGACCAAACCATATACTAAGAAAGTGTAATGCGAACCACAACCTAAGTGGAGACTGGATCCAGAAGACGTAGAAGTGTTGGGGACCCAAAGAACCACCCAAGGTAAGTACCCAGGAACTCCAAGGAAGCCGTGTGCAGATTTGGAACATGACCACATGATTAATACAAGTCAATGGGTACGTCGCGCTTGTAGTTTTTAAGAAGAAGGACCCTTCCAAGAGGACCCTGAAGAAACCCCATAGAAGATGGAAGGTTGGAGAGTCACCCCATCAGTGGATACCCCTGGAACCAAGGATACCTCCACCTGGAAAGCCCGGTGCATAGGTGTGAAGTGACATCTGAAACAGCCGTAGACCACAATTGAGGACTTCAGTGAAGATGCTGCTGGCTAAGAAGGTGAAAGAGTCCGGTGGAACTCAAAGGCGGATTCATGATGAGAGGTACCTGCAAGCAGAGGGGACAGAGTCTATGCCACTCAGGAGTGACCAGGAGGCATGGGAGATGAATGTCCACGATGTCCAAAGATGTAGGAGAGTTGACAGTGACCTTGGCGCTGTAGCTGTGCGGACCAGGCGACGCTGTGGAAGATCAGGAGCCGTTCACGAGCTGTCCCATGTCTGATGTCAAAAGCCAGGGGGTCGGTGTCCGGCGACAGCACCAACAAGACTTGGCAGCGGCAACAAACGTGGCAGACAAAAAAGAAGCAGTGTATGGACCAGCAAGGTCCAAGGGATCACCACAAGCAGGTAAGTCAGAGTAGGCCCCGAGCAAGAAGGGGTGCCCACTAGAGCCAAATAAGACCATCGACAGGACCCACAGGCTGAAGTCACAGAAGTAGCAAGAAGACCTTGAGCAGCTCACCAGTGATGCAGGCCCCTGGTGCAGAGGATGTGGTGAAGATGAAGATCTTGGTAGCATGAGATGCTTGAGGCTGGAGCTTCTTGGAGCCCGAAGATCTCTGGTGAAAAGAGTCAGCAATATGTGTATATCAAGCCTAGACAATCACAACAACAGTAAGGGAAACAGGATTGCAAGAGAAAACATATAAGACAAAATCTATTATAAAACTAGATATTTCTTTTTAATTGAACATTCATATTAAAATCATAATTCATATACAATCACAAAAATGCAATAATAAAAGAACACATTAAATCATTCAGTTAATATCAAAGGTGGCAATTTTAGTGTAATCGACGCACGTTTCGGCGTTAGGAAAACGCCTTCTTCAGGAGCCACAAATGTTCTGGAAAATACAAATAAAAATAGAAAAACAATCGCGGAATGCGGCACGGTACTCAATTAGATGTGGACTTGACACCACGGACTCGCTGGGTAGAGCGATTGCACCGACGGTGGCGGTTCACCTGGCTGAGGTCCGCCAACTTTTTGGGGGATGTCCAGGCCACGCTCATGGACATGCCCTTCGATGGCTGTCTTCTTTTTGGCGACAAAGCGGATAGTGCGCTGGAACGTTTCAAGGACTCCAGGGCTATGGCCAAGTCCCTGGGCCTAGGCCAGCGCCAGCAAACATCCGCCTTTCGCCCCTTTCGCGGACAAGGAAGGGGCGCCCCCACAAGTTCGGCCAGCCACAGGCCACAGAACCAGTCTCAACGCGGTCGTTGACGTGGCAACCGCCGAGGCGGTGCCAGGGACAATGGCAGGGTCAGTCCACATCCGCTCCCGCTGCATCTGCCTCTAAGCTTTCCTAGCCTGGCATTTCAGGCCCCATGGCAAAATTGACCTTCAGTGTCATCCCCAAGTCCAGGGTAGGTGCTGCCCCGTACTCGTTTTGTTTGTTTACTTTATTTTGATCATAAACTATAAAAGCAATATCCATAAGGATACAATACAAATAAATTACTTCAATCCTATCTAAAAACAATACATAAAAGTAGCATAAAATCAGCATAGCAAAAGTAAAACACTTGTCTAGACTATAAAATCATACAGCGTTTTTCTAGAGATATAATTAGGTAACCACTGCTGATGCGTTGGATTTTATTGTTGGGTTAGTTGATGTTAAAAAACTTTGCACCAAATTGGCCAAATACTCTCTAAAAATGTTGCAATTGAACAAACTATGATTGGGGACGTATCAGCTCTACAGAATCTCATAGCTACCCTGTAGTGGCGAACACCAAGCGAACGGCATAATGGTATTATCCTGCGCCTTTCTGTTTGGTGTATTTTAAACAAAATAACAATATATGTTCTGTCGTTGCCTCTGTAGCTCCGTATGCAGGGCATAAATTCGAACCTCCATGATAGCCTTTCTATTTACAAGTAACAGATGCTTAAGGTAGGGTGTCCAATCTAAATCTGATATATAATGGTTTTGTGAAGGGGGGTCAATTTTGTCCATGTATTTCTCAAAGAGAGTATATTGTTTAAAATCTAGGAAAGATTTGGTTAGTTTCCCCGGGTCTGGAGGGCTGATTACTTCTGACCCCTTCCGATCCAAGTACAGGCTTTTTATTTCATGAGAAGAGATTGATTGAGAATCTGTCCAATACTTTTCTAGGCCTAGTGAGAAACATATCTGTTTCACAAAGGCCAACCACGGGAGCGTTCTCTCACCTTAGGAGCTATCAAGTGTGTCTTGAAGGACCTCTCTGTAGTTTGCCCATTCAGGGGTAGTCCAGACTCCAAACCAGTATGAAATTGGACTGAGTTGTATTAGGTGGCCAATGGGCTTTGGCCGATTTTAAGAACCTTTCTCAAGAAGTTATTTTCGGCCACTTTCATTTTATGTGACCCCACAATTCCACACCATAGATACCGACAGTCACAGCTTGGGCCCTCCCAGCTTCAAGGAGCGGATAGACTAGATGGATGGAAGAATTATTTGCACATTTTAATAATGCTGCTGCCCGGCTTTTACGACAAGGGCGCTTTTTGCGACTTGTATTACCCAGGAGTTGGTACTGGACAGATGTATTCTGAGATAGTCAAATTCATTCACTGACTCTATCTGATTCCCCTCTAGCTATATTGTTCCTTTGAATCCTCTATTCGGTGTATGGCCATGAATTCGGTTTTGGTTTTGTTTATCACTAAGCCATGATCTGAGCAGAAGGGACTACACTTGCTCACAAGGGTCCCTAGGCCCTTAGGGGTCTTTGATATTAGCAGCATGCCATCTGCGAATAACAAAGCCGGGATCTTACCCCCCCTTAGAACCGGGTAGTCATTGTTGCAGGCCTGTAAGTAGTCAATGCATCCACTAATGAACAACAAGAATAGTGTGGGTGCAAGTACACAACCCTGCTAAACTATTTTTTCGATCCCAAATGGGCCAGTTGATTCCCCATCAGGTCCCCATCTAACCTGAGCAAAATTATTGCAGTGGAGACGTGTTATGATGGTATGGAGGGGTTCCGGGATCCCCATATTGTTGTGTAGTTCCTATAACTCTGTATAGGATCTGCGCATTTAGACATCATAAACTCTGGGATTGGTGTCCAGACTGATTGCAGACACCCCCACCGGTTATGTTCGCCTGTATACCAGCTAGCTCACAGTGCCACTGTAAACTCCCCCTACCAAGGAGAGAATAGGTCCTGGCAACTATTGAACATGACAACCCTGTCCCATCAGGGATTGTGGAAACAGAACAGTACTTTTCGCTCGTGCTCACTGTGTCTCGGAGAGATACACAGGACAAACGGTGCGGAAGTTTTCAATAAGTATTAATTGAACCAGCATAATTCTAGTGTAAAATAGGTGTGCTGTAACAATCATAAGACAGAAACGGATATAAATGATATAAGCACCAATAGAGTAAATGGATGGTAGATTTCTACCATTGTGCTAAAACAATGAATATATGCAAGCATATGAATACATGACCATAATAATGCATACTCCTACTATGCAACCCTAAGGTACCTCTGTGTACCTAGCATTTATGTAGGTGTAGAGCCAAGAATCCCCCTAGGCTGGGAGGGGGCGTGGCCAACAGCATGGCCGACTGAGACGTGTCTCCCGGCAGCTCCGGTGAGCCGATCCGAATCCGACAATAAAACGGCGCCTGACCACCCCAAATTCGATTGTCAGGCTTGCATGAAGGCCCGGTGCTCACCTGGATCTTGATTTCCAGCTCCTGGCAGAAACCGGCAGCGAGAATTGCAGATGAGATCCTGGAGGCGGCTGCTGCGGAATTAAAGATGGCGGCGATGGACTGCACTACAGGCGCTGTATGGAGAAGTGAATCCTGAGCGGCGGGCTCAATCTGGGGAGAGACAACGGTGGCGCCTGAAATCGGTGCGGTAGAGGGACCCCTGCCGTGAGCAAGAGAGGTATTACCGGGAGCACGGTGCGGGACGATGGAACTGCTGACGGCCGGTCTGGAGGGAGAACGCTGATTGTGGTGGAAACGCCCGGCCGGACTGATTGGGGGAGGCGGTACAGGAGGTGTCCCTTCCTGGGGGTCCGGATCGGCCCTTGGCGGAGGGCTTGAGGAGGGGACCGCCGCGGGACATACTGGACTAGTGGGGAGTGCTCAGGAGTCGTACCGGTACGGGAGGTCTGAGTGGAGGTAGCAGCACGCGCGCGGCTGGGAGGACGGCCTGGGGGGAAAGCTGATCGGCTGCATCCCTCGCCTCGCGGCTGTTCACGAAGATAGCCGCCAAAGAAGAGCCTGCATTGTGCGCGGCGGGCGCGTGAGAAGGCAGAGAGAACGAGTGGAAAGGCTACTGGGACACCTTGACAGTGGAGGCCACGGCCCAGCTTGGTGGCTGGGAACTCGAACGTAGGGTCACCGCACCCCCGCGCCTCTTGGGCCAGGGACACTGCCCTCCCCCCCTCCCCCCCCCCCCCCGTTTTTGTCTTCGGGGGAACTAGGGTTGACTGGCAGGTGCCGAGCGGGTCGGGCCCTGGTGACGCCTGTGACACAGGACCGCAGCTGGGACCGTCCATCGGAGGAGGGAGGTCCACCACTGGCAGTGGATGTTGGACGTGTGCTGAATTGACCTGCAGAGCCATAACAGTCGGCAACTGCTCAGGATCAGTACGGCTACTGCAAGGTGGAGCTGGAGGCAGCGCCAGATGGAGGCATTCAAGAAGGGAGCTCCACGACGGCCCAGATAATGGGAAAGAGGGACGCGGTGGCCAGGGCTCCCAGGCAAGGGACACTAGACAGATATGCATCGGCTCCTGCGGTCGCCGAGCCAGAACCAAGGGGAGCTCGCTCGAATACGGCGCTCCTTATGGAGGCTATCCAGGCATCTAGGGACGACATCCAAACTTCGAGAGCGGCCCTAGAGGTTAAAATCGGTGAATTGGGGTCGGAGGTGAATCTGTTACGGCATGACTTCCGTAACCTGACAGAAAGGGTGAACACCGCAGAAACTCGGCTGAGCGATGTGGAAGATGTCCTCACCACGTTAAAGAAGGACGTAGTAGGGGGGGCGCTAGAGGGCGCCGGACAAGATGGCCGCACTTGTGTGAGGCTCCGTCAAGACCATTGAAAATCCGCTAATTTATCCTGCTTTCCCCGGCGCTTTTGCCCTACACCCCGGCTGAGCTTGCTCCGCTGATATCGGTGACTCCCTGGGGCGCTCTGTGCATAGATTGTGGCTGAGCTGCGGGCGCCTGGAGCTGGACGGTCCCAGGCCGGGACGTTGAAGACGGCGGCTCCGGCGGGTGCGGAGCGGAGGTCTCGCTGCGATCTGGGCCCTTGTCGCCATTGCTGCCTGCGAAAGTGGAGCTTGGGAGACGGCGCTTCGTGTCTGCGGAGGCGGCGAGGCGGAGCTGTCAGCGGGAACTCCCGGAGCGACTTCGGCGCATTGGACGGCCTGGACTTGGCCCTACTGGTCCCGGTGAGTGGGGCGGGGCGCTACGCAAGTCCGGTGCTGCGGAGGTGGTGCTGGGCCGCGATAGCCCGCGCCGCGCGAGCTAGGGCTGGGGGGGCTGGGGAAAGGGTCGGCTGAGGAGCGGAGTGGCCGGGACGGACAGGCGCTTAAGCGGGACCACGCTCTGGGCTGCCAAGGAGAGATCTCATCGCCACGCACGTTTCTCTGGGAGGCCTGCTGCGCTGGGAGTTGCAAACCTGCGGAGCGCCCGCCATCTTGGGGCTTCCTCTCTCCTGGCTGTTGACTACTGAGCCCCGGCGGTCGGCGCAAATCCAGCGCTGCCGATCCTAACATTGGCGATGTCAGGGGTGGACCCGGACCCGGAGGCCTTTCAGCGCTGCCATTCCGTTGCTTTGGGCTCTGCGCATTACGGCACATACTTGCACTGTGTGGCTGCACGGAGACTGACTTGGCGCGCTTTACCCGCTGGGGTGGCGGAGCTGCTTGACCTGGACTGGGGGTGCCTGTGGGCCTAAGCCTGGGCCTACTCTACGGTGTGCGACGACTGGAGGGTGCTCTGATATTGTTTTGAAAGACTTAACTGGAATCACTGCCCTGCATAGCTGAGCCTTGGACCACGCTGAGCTCGATCGCAGTCATGGGCAGGCCCGATAGAAACCAGCCTAAAATCAACTTCGAGGCGAAAAAGACTGCGCATACATCCTCCCAGGCGCCCGCAGACTCTGACCAGGGTGGGGCTGTTGGGGGTACACCTAATTTGGAATCCACACTGGTGGCTATGCAGAAGACTCTACAGTCCATTGAGGGTACCATGGAGTCAGTAAATCATCGTCTTGATCAAATGGCGACACAATTTGACCGTCAGAACGAGCGGATGGGAGAGGTGGAACAGCGGGTTTCCGCCACGGAGGATGGCCTGGCCACGGTCTCGTCCAAAGTATTCAGTATGGAAAGAGTGCTGGCGGTCATACAAGCGAAGAATGAGGAGTTAGAAGGGAGGTCCAGGAGGAACAACGTTCGCGTTACAGGCTTGCCGGAGTCCACGAATGTGGGGCGCATGGAGGACTACATGGAACGCATGATCGTCAACATATTTGGGGCTGACCAGCTATCTCGTGTCTTCATTGTGGAGCGTGCACATCGGTTCCTGGCTAAGAAGCCTCCGCCGGGAGTGCCGCCGCGACCTATTGTGGCTAGGATCCTGAACTACAGAGATCGGGACACTATTCTACGGCTCGCCAGGGAAAAGGGCTCCATAGAATATCAGGGTAACAAACTGGAGTTTTATCCCGACTTCACCATGGCAGTGCAGACTGCACGTAAGGAATTTGCTGCGGTGAAACAGTTGCTGAGGGCTGAGACCATAGCTTATGCCATGTTGTACCCTGCGCGTCTTCGGATTGGGCCTCCTTCTGATAACAAGATCTTCTCTTCACCCAAGGCAGCCATGGACTATGCCAAAAGACTGAAAAAACGTGCTAAAGAACCGACTGGGCGTCATGAAGGAGATGATGAAAGACTGGACGAAGAGGCCTGAACTGCATTGCACTGCTAGCTGTGGTGATGGGGGAACTGCGGAATATTGCACTGGGTCGACTCTACTGTAGTGCATTCATTACTTGCTGAGAGCCGTCCGGGCGTTTCAGCCCCTGGTCCACTTTGTACTGTTGCTCTGCATGTTGCGGGAGGGGGAATGCTCTGGCTGGCGCTGTCCCTGCTAATGCCGCCATGTTGCTTCGATAGGGGCTCGCTTCCAGTTGAACTTAGCTGAATGTGGTCCCGTTGTGCACTATGTGCCTCTACGCTGGATGAGGTGGCTTTTCTTGGATTTAGGCGATGCTCTTTGGGTGTGGACGCCTTCGGGGGCGCCCAGTGCAGTGTACTGTTATATGAATACCATCATGTTTGATGCTTTGACCGTGGGTGTGGGTAGAGGGGTTGGGGTTGTTGTCGACGGCAATGGTCTGCGCTCTCGTCAGTTCTGGCGAGAGTGGTGCGCCACTACGCCCCCAGATAAGGGAGATCCCCAAATGTGGTTGTTTGCATTCTTGGGGGTTGCAAAGGGGGGGGGGACACGGGGAGGCTTTGGCAAATTGGGAGTGCTGAAGTGGGCGGCGGGTTGGGGGAAGGGATGTTGGAATCTGTTGGGATGTTGTTGTTTTTCCTGGTCAAGGGGAATGAGTCTAAGTCGTCTATGGGCTGTGAGTGGGGCTACAGTTGGGGGTTCGGGACCCTTACCAGCACTACTGGTGTTGTCTCCGGGTTGGTGAGAGATGAGGGATGGTCTAGCGGTTGGGGACTGCCGAGGAAGAACTCAATGCTGGGATGCTTATACCTTTGGCGATATGGATAGGGGGGGTACCCTCACGTGTGTTACATGGAATGTGCGAGGACTAAATAAGCCGCAGAAAACTCGACAAATGCTTGCCTTTCTAAACAGACATGGAGCACAAGTGGCGTTTCTGCAGGAGACGCATCTCAAGGGTACAGCGGCCGAAATGGTGGGCAAACAGTGGGCGGGGGCGAGGTGGGCCACGTCATATTCTTCCTATGCCCGTGGGGTAATGATTCTGATAAAAAAGAATGTCCCGTTTGAGGTGCTACATGAGGAGGTGGACCAGGATAGTAGATATATTGTCGTGCAGGGTAAATTGTGTGGCACGTTGATCACTCTTCTCAATGTCTATGGCCCTAATATAGATGACCCTGATTTTTTCATTGCACTCTGGAACAAGCTGTATAACCTACCACCATCGGCTATCCTCTGTGGGGGGGACTGGAATGTTACATTGGATTCTGAGTTGGATAAGAGGCATGACCGGCCCTATGAGCGTAAGAGAGCGACGGATGCGGTGTGCGAGGGTATGAATGGGCTGCAACTGTTGGATGTTTGGCGCTTGCGGAATCCTGGCAGGCGGGAGGGAACTTGCTACACATCAGCGCATGATACGTGGTCGAGATTGGATTATTGGTTATTGACCCGAGATGTGAGTGGATGGGTGCTGAATGCGGAACATCTGCCCCGCACGCTTTCTGACCATGCCCCTGTTACATTGAAGCTGCGGATACCTACACATGCTCCTGCTCCATTTACTTGGCATCTCTCACCTGGAGTGTTAACAGATCGGGTGTTGTGTGAGCGTCTGCGGCAGATAGTTGAGGAGTTCTTCGAGACCAACGTGTATGATTACGGTGTGGGAGGCCTTTAAGGTCTCGGTGCGGGGTGCATGTATTGGGTTGCGGTCCGGGGTCCTCACGTCCATCAGAGACTCTATGTCCAAACTGGAAAGGGAGTTGTTGGCTCTAGAGCGCCGACTGGAGGAGGGGGCGGAAATCACATTGCTAGCGGATATTAGGGCGAAGGTCACAGAATATAATGAATTGGCGGACCAGGAGGTGAAATTTCTGTCCAAACGCGCTACAGCCAGATATTATGGAGAAGGGGGTAGGCCGGGTAAGGGGCTTGCTGAAAGGATTCGAGATCCTTGGGCAAGACACTGCACTGTATTGGAAATTGAAGATCAGGGAGATGTGGTGACTACGGCGGATGGTATACTTGTCTGCTTCTCGAAACATTATGCGCAACTCTATGAGCATAGGGAAACGGCGGAAGAGGCAGAAGTAACGCGGTACTTGGAGGATGTGGCGCTGGTGTGGCTCTCCAGGGGTCAACAGGAATTCCTCATGCATCATGTTACTGAGGCGGAATTTAGAGACGCAATAGCAGCCCTCCCGAATGGGAAGGCGGCTGGCACAGATGGCTTGCCCGCCGAATTCTTTAAAACATATGCAGATTTGCTTATTCCGCGATTGGCAATGGTCCTGGAGGAGGCTTTTGAATGCGGACGGCTTCCGGGGACTATCAGAGAGGCGCTCTTGGTGGCGCTCCCTAAGCCCGGTAAACCCCTAAATCGGTGCGAGTCATACCGTCCCCTTTCACTCATGAACACTGATGTTAAAATAATTGCCAAAGTGTTAGCCACGAGACTGCGTCTACTCCTGCCGGTTATGGTACAACCAGATCAATCGGGGTTTATCCCCCGACGGTCCACCACTCACAACCTGAGGACCTTATTCGCCGTCCAACATCTCCTTAAGCCAGAGCTAGCCGCGGTGGCGGTCATGCTTGATGCCGCCAAGGCCTTCGATTCAGTAGCATGGAAGTATATGCTGGCCGTTCTACATCGGATGGGGGTGCCTTTCTTTTTCACGTCACTGATTGCCCTGTTGTATACTGCACCCACGGCAAGAGTTAGGGTTAATGGTCATGTCTCTTCCTCCTTTCCGATACAGAGGGGGACAAGGCAGGGTTGCCCTCTTTCGCCCCTGCTTTTTGCCATCATGATGGAACCGTTGGCTTGTGTCTTGCGGCAGAGGTATGCGGAGGCAGCATTGAAGTTCCCTCTCCGATTGTTGGCTGTGTCAATGTACGCTGACGACATGGTCCTATATGTCAGGGACCCGGCGCTCCACCTGGAAAACATACTTAGAGAGTTCATTAAATTCGGCCGACACTCAGGACTGACCATAAACTGGGACAAGTCAGTGGTGCTGCCTCTCACGGATGTTACTCACCGGGTTCCATTGAAATTCCCGCTGGAATGGGCGACGGAGTCAGTTAGATACCTGGGCGTTTGGGTGCATAGGGATTGTCAAGAAATCATAGGGCCAACTACGGCGTTGCCATTTCCAACCTGGAAGACCAGGTGGCGAGATGGACTTGTCTCCCACTGACCCTGGCGGATCGCGTGTCTTTGATTAAAATGGTAGTGCTGCCGAAATTTCTTTATCTCTTCACAAACATTCCAGTCCCGCTGAGGTCACACTTCTTTGCGAGACTGAGGTCCCTATTGATATCTCTCACCTGGGCCGGCAAGAGGCCGCGAGTGACTTGGGAGGTGCTGACCAAGCCATACGATCTGGGTGGGTTCGCCCTGCCGGATATGCGGCTTTACTATCTTTGTGCACAGGCACACTTTGCGAGTTACTGGATCAATGCTCCGCCATACACTCCGCACGTAGCACTGGAAGCAAGCGCGGTTCTGCCGTACCCATTAAGGGCTATGATCGTAAATAAGCACTCGGTGTTTGAGAAGGGGGAGATTGATACCGTGCGACTCACGGCGACTGCATGGAATAGCCTGGGTAAACGAGCTGGCAGACTACCGCTATACGCCCCGGCTATGCCGCTACTTTACCACTCGGATATCTCCGTGTCGGGCGAACCGGGAGGGCTGCAGATCCTGCGGGAGGCTGGACTACAGACTATGGGGGACCTATTTCCGGGAGCATTGTTTCTCTCCTCCCAGGAGATGACAACCCGCTCAACGAATGCTACTATGTCCACCTTTGTGTATGTCAGGCTACGGGCTGCCGTGCGTGACTTATACCCAACGTATCCGGAGGAACCACTGGCCCTAGGTGCCTTGCAGTTGCTATATACGGTCAAGGACAGGACTAAATTGCTATCTAAACTATATAAGGCTGCACAGGAAGATGAGGGTGGGGGGCGACCCTGGCTAGAGCAAGGTGGGATAGGAGTCTCCCGGAACCGCTGAGTGATGACGATTGGAATGAATGCTGTGCTATGACCGGGGGGTATGTGATCAATGGCAATTTCCGCCTTCTGCATTATAAATTTATACAACAGTAGTACTATACGCCGACCCAACTGGTACGATATGGGCTCAGGTCCACTGCTCAATGTGTCCGATGCGGAGCTGAGGACGCCGACTTTGTACACCTGGCCTGGGGATGCTCACGCGTCTACGATTTCTGGAAGGAGGTGACTGAAAGGCTGACTGTCATGGCTTCAACTGAGGTAAAGCTGGATGTACGACTGTGTCTTTTGGGCATTGCTTCTGGTGTGGCTGCGCCGTCGAGGCGGCTGGTGGTGCTGGCGCTTCAATTAGCCAGAAGGAGGGTCGCTATGGTTTGGGGAGGGAGGAGAGCACCTGAGGTGCGACTGTGGCTGAAGGATATGGCCTATTGCAGGGACCAATTGAACTGTTACTATGACGAATTACCTGCTGCGTCTCGCCCGAGGGATGTATGGGCTCCGTTTACACTTTATATGTTGTCTTTAACAGACACCGACAGCGACGAGAGTGTGACTGCTGCTTTGTCAGACGGTGGGGATGGAGCTGCATTAGATGTTCTTGTGTGAAGGCGATAAGGTTGCCCTGTATCGTGTGTAGAGTGACTGGGCGATGGTCCTGGCAGTGAGAATGTCATGGATTGCTAGGACTGGCATGGCATACATCACTTACTGATCCTCGCTACGGCCTCTGGGTGGTTCTACGAAGGGGGTGAAGGTTCCCTACCTTGGGGAAGCACTGTTAGACATCTGATATATTAGCTGCCCTATCACACTATGCCTACTGGACTTGGACTCCTCACTGAAACCAGGATAAGAAGGGGGGGGAGGGGTTGGGACTTGTTGATGTTGCCTTTCTTTATAAAACTGAAAATTAGACCGAGATCACATGGGGGCGAAACGACTGCACTCTAAGGGTGTGCTGTAAATATTGCATCTGGATCAACTGTGGTGCCTACATGAGCTAAGACTTCTGGACTCCTGCACTCGTGCCTCTGGCGTATGATGTCAAGCTTGTATGATATATGTGGTACACCGATTGCGGCCGGCCCCAGCAGTGGGTTGTAGGCACACCGCTGTGTATATGTATAATGTGCAATAAAGGTCTTCCAAAAAAAAAAAAAAAAGAAGGACGTAGCTGAGCTCCAGGCCTCCCACAGGCACCTCCAGTGGAAGGTGGACGACACCGAAAACAGGGCACGCCGCAATAACCTCCGCTTTGTAGGTTTCCGTGAAGGAATCGAAGGGAACAATATGGCGGCGTTCCTCCATGACTGGCTGCGAAGGACCTTTCTAACGGCGTGCTTTTCCAATTGCTTCATCATAGAAAGAGCGCACCGGGCTCTACTGGCAAAACCGCTAGAGGGGGCCAGACCAATGCCGGTAATAGCCCGTTTTCTGAACTTTGCGGACGCAACCTGATACTACGTGAGGCTAGGAAGCTGGGAGAGATCCGCCTCGAAAACACGCACATTATGATTTTCCCGGACTATAGCCAAGAGGTGCAGAAGCAGAGGCGCTCCTTTGACCAGGTGACAGCGAAACTGAGAGACTTACACATCCAGTATATGTTCCTCTTCCCGGCGAAGCTGAAAGTGGTCTTCCAGGAGAAAACACACTTCTTCACCCATCCGGAGGATGCCTGGCAGTGGCTTGAGAAACGTCCTCCCCTGCGCCAAGGGAATGACAAGAGACGGGAGACCAGGCCGGGCTAGCCGGCAATCGGAAACCGATGGGAGATGCCGAAGGCGCGGCGGTCCAGAGGGCCGCGCTGTAGCAGGAGACAGGCGACGCGCTGTATCCGACACACGATTCGCCGGTGAGGCGGAGGAGGAACTCGTCATCTACGATACTGGGAGCTCAAGGAGGGTCTAGGTTCAGATGCCTGGCAAGGAATGCCCGATCAGAGGGAGAGGAAGACACGGGTGGACACTCTTCAGGGGGAGAAGACGATGCAGGGACTTCATCTATGCATCCCCTGGTAGCGGCAATAAATGAGATGGAACAGGAGGGAAACAGGGAGGTCCGAATTTCTCAAGGTGATCTCCAGGACTCGCACTCCTGAAGTAGGGGTGGCAGGGACTTTGGAGAGACTGGCTCTAATCTGGACTGCAAGCAAGTAGACACTTTCTCCCCCCCCTTATTCCCTCTGGGTTACTGTTAGTTAGGGTAATTTGTTCCCTGATAGACAGCTACAGCTGAGGGGGTTCTTGCACGTCTACGGAATTTGGTCCTGGGACTAGCTTGTTTGTGGGGGATCTAGGGTGGCTGATAGACCTTCTCTGCCGAAAGTCCTGTAGTTAGCCACTTGGCTGAGTTAGGGCGGCCGGGGGGGGGGGGGGGGGGGGGGATGGGGTAAGAGTTCATGGTTTGTTGTTTGGGGTTCAATGGAGGGAGACAGGTAATGTTTTCTGCCCTTATGTGGGGAGGGGGGTTGAGGGGGAAAGGGATTGTTTGAGACATGTCATACTGCTTACATTTGCCTACATTCTGCACCCCCTGTGCATTTACCCCTTACACACCGCAGGCCTCGAGGTAGACACCGTAGATGACAAGTCCAATGGGGGAGGACCGGACTTCGGAGGCTCGGGTTTACTCGTTTTTCTGCGGGGCGCATAAAGTGTTGTTGGATTATATATTCATGGCCCGGCAGGAATTGCAAGTTACGGATAAGGCAGAGTACCAGGCAAGGGGTGTCTTGGACCACTCGGCTCTCTTGGCTACGATAGGGGGGATGGAGCACAGGAGGCGTGCTGTGTGGCGCTTAGTGGCTTAGGATTTGCGGAACGCGGACATTCTGCGTGGCTTGCGGGCAGACGTGAAATTATATGTAGCGGAAAATGAAGGCACAGTTTCCTCTCGGGTAACGTTCTGGGAAGCGCTTAACATGGTCCTGAGGGACAGGGCTCAGAACAGGATAGCGGCCGAAAGGAGGAAAGAGGGGGAGGAGACCCGACGGCTGGAAACTCAAATTTTGGCCTTGGAGCAGAAGCACCAGACGAACGGTGACCAGGGGTCTCTCAGACAACTTCTAGACGTACAACAACAGTATAGAGACCTGGCGACGGGAGAGGCACGGACGCAGGCCCTAGCGACACTCCACCGCCTATATGATGTTGGAGATAAGTCCGGGAGACTGTTGGCCTGGCTCAGTAGAAAAGACAGGGATGCCAGGTGGATGGAAAAGGTGGGAGACGGACAGGGAGACTGGGCACGGACTGCAGACCGTATAGCATAAGTATTCGTGAACTATTACTGCGCCTTCTATGAGGCTAGAGACCTGGAGCAGCAAGAGGATGTGCTATGATATATGAGTCATATTGAGCTTCCGATCCTTACGGAAGATGTTCAACACGAGCTGGATGCGGATATTACGGTTGATGAAGTTAGGAAGGCCTTAAGTAAACTCAGAGCGGGGAAATCTCTGGGACCCCATGGTTTTCCGGCGGAATTCCTTAAAAAAACGGCAGATCTGCTGTCCCGCCATTTGTTAGGTCTCTTCGAGGACGCAGTGGCAGAAGGTGAGCTGCCGCTAGATCTCCAACAAGCCACTATCGTCCCAATATATAAAGAAGGTAAACCCCCTGACGAATGCGCGTCTTATAGGCCCATTTCGCTCCTAAATGTAGAGACGAAACTCCTGGCAACGATCCTGGCTCTCCGCTTGCGGGGAGTGATTTCAAGCCTGGTGCACTTAGACCAAACCATTTTTTTGCCAGATTGAGCGACCAGATACAATCTTCGATGGACTCACAACTGGTTACTGGAAGTCCGTCATAGGGAAGAGCCCCACCTGTTTCTATCTCTGGACGCAGAGAAAGCGTTCAATGCTGTACATTGGCCCTTTTTAGAAGGGGTGTTGACTCGCTTTGGATTTGGCCTGAATTATAGGCAGTGGGTAATGCTGCTCTACGCCGACCCCAGGGCGAGGGTACAGGTCAATGGGGTGCTGTCGGAGGACTTCCCCATAAGACGGAGCACCAGGCAGGGGTGCCCCTTATCCCCGTTGCTTTTTGCGCTGACCATAGAGGTGCTGGCCTGTGCGGTACGACAAAATGTGGAAATTAGGGGATTCAGATTGGGAACGGGAGACACCATGGAGGAGAAGATCTCTTTATATGCGGAAGACGTTCTGCCGTACGTCTCGCACCCGGACACGACGATCTCGGCGCTGTTCACGGAATTAGCACAATACGGTGCCAGAGCTGGATACCAGATAAACTGGCATAAAACGATTCTGTATGATCCAAGAGGGGAGGGAAGATGGCCCACTCTTCAGGGGAGACTGCAGACGACAGGGGAGGATTTTGTATACTTAGGAATTTTTGTAACAACGGATAGTACCCAGTCCTATACTAGGATTGTCAAACGCATATTGAACAATTTTGAGGAAGATGCGGCGAGGTGGTGGCTACTCCCGCTTACCTTGCTAGGACACGCGGCCATGTTTAAAATTATATCCCTTCCTAGATTCCTGTATGCGTTTCAAAACGAGTATTTCCCTCTCAAGCGACGGGTCTTTCGGGATATACACGCAGAACTGAGGACCTTTCTGTGGCTGGGAAAACAGCCTTGGGTAGCACTGACGACATTGCCGAGACATCAATATGACGAGGGAATATCGTTACCTAACATAGAAGCGTATTACTGGGCAGAACACCTGACACCCATAAATGAGTGGATACATGCTCCGGCCTCCCATCCCACATATGCGTTAGAACGCCACAACATGGAGAACCGCACATACCTGTATTACCTGTACGGTGGGAAGCGGGGTAATAGACTGCTCCCGGCCACAAGGGTTACACTGGGAGCGTGGACACGGGCAACAAACATCTCGGGTGGGAAGGTAAACCAACAAAGCAAACTCCCTTATGGAAATGTGCCTGGCTCAAGGAGTTAAATAAGCTGAGGGGCTTGAGGACATGGGATGCCATCGGTATTTCAACATTAGGCGATGTGATGAGGAAAGGGGAGTTGCAGTCCTTTGCAGCGCTGCAGAAGGATTATGGCCTCCATCGCACACAACAAAACCGGTACCTACAATTGTCACATGTGTGGAGAGCGGAAGGGGCTTTAAAAGAGGCTCACCCTGAGTATGCCCCACTAGAGGGACGCCTCCTACGAGAACTCATTCCTAATAAGGTGGTTCCTTGACCTATAAGACACTAATGAATAACCTGCCGGATGGCCTAGGGAACCTCAGAAGTGTATGGGAACGAGAGGTGGGGGAGATGGATGAGGTGGACTGGGGCACGGTTTTGATGCACCCGAGGGAAGTATCTCGCGCTTAAGGCTCATTCAGTTCAATGTCCTTCATAGGACCTACTTCGATAGAGTCCGCCTCCACAAAATAGGTCGGGCAACTGACCCATGCTGCCTGCGGTGTGGGCATGAAGAGGGGAATTTCCTACACATTATTTGGAGCTGCACCAACATACAAGTATTTTGGGGGAGGTACTGAGAGAGCTGGGAGAAGTACTGGAAGTTGATATACAGACCGACCCTAAGCTGGTTCTCCTTGGCATGACAAATGATGTGGACTTACCACGTCCACTGCTGATATTCCTGATGCTGGCATTGGTTGTGGCGAAGAGGGATGTGGCCAGGAAATGGGGAGCGCCAGAGATACCCCAGTTAGAGGAATGGAGGAGGGGTATGGATCTTTACATGGCTGCCGAGAGGGTCACATACAAGGCGCGGGGGTGCCCTAAAAAGTTTCATAGAGTGTGGGGCAAGTGGCGGCGATACCATGGCTGGATGGTGGACTTTGAACTGAATGTAAGGGGTGGGCTCCGGTTGGTAGCGGTTGGATTGAAGGAGATATATTTCAGAAGTGTATTATGGTGGTCTGGGGTGGTCGGGTTGGCGGCAACGCGGACTTCAGGTGATTGTGTAGGGAATATGCAATTGGTGGGGGCGGGGGGGTTGAGGAGTGGGAAATGATGAGTATTTATGACATGTCTGTTTTGTGGATGCCTCATGGAAAAGTTAATAAAAATATATATAAAAAAAAAGAATCCCCCTAGGCTGAAGCCAACCCCATTACCTCAAGTGACAGACTGTGGGACCCTGTCTTGGTCTCGAGATGGACACCCTTGCGAGGGATATCAGACCACTGGAGCTGGAATGTCTTTGTGCAGGAACCTTCAGTCTTCAGTCTTCAGTGTGTCAGCATGGAAGTCTTTCTCCTCTGCCTGCCCTGGCAAAGAGATGCTGTGTCATGTCTGCCGAGGATGACGGACAGGATGACCCTTATAGACAGTTATTATGCAGAAGATGGTAATCCTGCTGTGATTCTGAGAATCCTCATGCATAATTAATGAGGCTAGTTTTGGGGAAAATCACACGACATTTATTGCAGTGAATAACTAGGTAAAAGGTCAATACCAAAACCTGTTATACAGTGTAATGGCACGGTAAATGTAGGTTAAGGGTTAGGGGACTATTCAAGCCTATATTGGCGTACCCTATAAAACATAACAACCACTTCTCATCCAACCGGACGACATTCTAAAAAGGGAATGACCTACTAATCCAGCATTAAACATTGTAAAAAGGCGTTAAAAAATTTCTAACAATGCATCAAATCTTTAAAAGAAGGAAACTCTAAAAGTTCTTTAAAATATGTTCATATATATAGTCTGAGCCACTGAGTACGTCTGAAAGCCATGGTGCTCAGTAAAAGTAACTAAGAGAGGAAAACCTCTTGTTTAAAATTCCAAATTCGTTTGTTTTGAAAAAAGCTGAATTCTTCCCAGCATACAGAGAGGCAACTCTTTTTGTGTCCTGTGGGGAGACGCAACATCACTGCTGCTTGCCTTCGCAGACGATGGTCCCTGTAACACCTCACAGATTAGGTCAATTGAGCACAGATGATCTTCCTCAGTTCCCACAGCCGATGCTGGAGAAGGTTTTGTAACATCCAAAGCCTGTGTGCCTGGAGGAGAGCCGGTGTCCATTCCAACAGGATCTGAAGCATCCCATGGTGGCTCCAAGAATGCCAACATCAACATTGGAATACACTGGGGTCACTGCGGTACTTGGGCCATTAACGGGTCAGCATTGCTTCTACATCCAGTGGCGCAACCGATGGTAGTGGTAGACAGAGGTCCAACACGCATTCATAGCTGCAGAATAGGCAGCGGAGGACAGGCAAAAAACAGTCAATCCAGACTGGTCGAAACAATAGGAACTGGGACTCACTTAGCTCCCAAAGCCGAGGTGTGCCAAGATGGAGTACCATGCGATTGCGGTAACGCCGTTCCAAGAGCACTTTTTACATTTCCTTGGTGACTGGGACGTCCATTGCATAATTTAAATCAGGATACCCACTACTAGTAGCTGTATTAGCGGTATCCCTCCAAAAATGCTTCCAAATACAGAGTGTATGAAGACTGAGTGAAAGGTGCTCAAAAGTCCAGAACCTATCGTCTTAAATAGGTGTACTATACCCTTCGTATCAGGCATGTTAAAGATACGTTGTATCAATTCTCCGAAATGGATTCAGCTCAGAGTATCAAACCGTTAAATGAAACATTCAATGAATTGGCCATTACTTCATACCTGCCTACCTGGTGGTGTTCTAGGCAGTATTCAAACTGGAAAGCTGTTTTTGGCAATGTTATATGGCCATTAATTAACCATTCTGGGGATGGTGACTCTGCCAAGGTGAAAGGTAATTTGTCTAATTCTTTAATATATAGAAGACTCTTTGAATGTTATCAGACTTTCTGTCTGAACCTCCTACTTGGTAGCGAGAGGAGAGCGGTGACTACCCAGGAGCCCACGTGGCCTGCTATTTAGGATAGGCTACATAGTGTGGTTTGATCAGATCAATTGAGACAAATCTCTGCTCTTTTTTCCCGGGAAGAGGCGGGAGAAGTACTGTTCCTGTTCCTTCAACAGCCAGGACAGGTACAGGCTTTCTGTTTATTTATCCAACTTCTTTCTTGTCCACAATATTTTCTCTGATCAGATCCCCGACTTTTGGGATCCAGGCAGGCCTTGCCGTTACTGATTTTATTCCCCCAGCTGCGTTCCGTTTTACTTGCACGTTGCTTTGTAGTATCCGGAATTCATAAAGATGCTTTAAAAAAGCCAAATGTTCATTGATGTCAAAAGGTTTATCATCCGCCACTGTATTTTCTTAGTCACGATCAGGTACCCCCATTCTCGTCCCAAATAGGACTTTGTAAGGGGTGACATATCCTAGGGAACTTCTTGGCATATTATTCAGTGCCCTCTGGACCCCATATAGGTGACTGACCCAACTACCACCCGAACCTAATAACCTTGCTGTTAGAGATTGCTTTACGTCCCGGTTTTTCCTCTTTACAACAAATTTCCCTCGGGATGGTATGGAGAGGAGTACTGCAATGCAACACCCAAACTTTCCATAGTTTCCTTGTAAGCCCTAGAATTAAACGCGGGGCCACAGTCAGAATGTAATGTGCCACCTGCATATGCCCCTATGAAGACTTGCAAATCTTTTATAACAGTTTGATCGTCAGCCAAGCGCTGAGGCCAAACCCACAGGAATCTAGAACATCAATCCAATGCCAACAAAATGTACTCGTAGGCCCCATGTATGCATGTATGTATGTATAGGCATTTATATAGCGCACTACTTACCCGGAGGGTCCCAAGGCGCTTCTACCGCTGCGAAACCCTTCCGTTAGTGAAGATGAGGCAAGCTAATGCCCAGAGTTGCCGAGTGTGATCGCCAGATTGTAAGGGACCGCAGTGGTCCAAATAGACACATGCAAGAGGTCTGTCTGATATCAGTAATGGTGTTTGTGGTGGACATGCTACGGTCAAACCCATCCTCTTCTGACTGATATCGCATTTAGGTACAAACACTTTTGTCTGTGTAGTTAGACCTGGCCATCAATAGCGTTGTTTCAGTTATGAAATAGTTTCAGTAATTCCTGTGTGAGCAGAACCCAGACCCTTATGTGCAGCTAGAAATAAACCTAATCTGCGATCCATGTTTTGTATAACTCTATCCCCCAATCTTGGAATTTGAGCACACTAAATACTTTTTGCATCTAAATTGATGGAGTACTTGAGTGGAAAGCTTTTCGGTAAGGCTTTGCTGTTTTTGCGTGAAGCAATGACAGGTACCATTATGTCTCCGTCTATTCTCGTACTCGAACGAGTGCTTGCAGCTACGGCAGCAGTTCGTACTGCTTCTTTTGCGTCTTTATCAGCCAATGAATTCCCTTCAGCGTGAATGCCAAGACATTAATGACTCAGCGTGTGATTCACATGAGCTCTCTGCAAGTCTTTGTTCAACTCTGCCACTTGTTACCAAAGCATTTTGTGCTTTATTGTGCCTTTCTTTTGAATCTTTAAACTCATTTTGACCCCAGTAATGAAGATATTCACTGTAGGATTGGACACAATAAAACTAATTGCACACTATAAGTATGGGGAATTACCAATCTGTTTGTATTAGTGCCAGTAATAGTGCCTTTAATTCTACCAGCTGTGCCGTGCAATCTCCTAGAGAATGCGTCATTGTACTGCTAGGATGGAACTTGCTTTCCCACATACGTCCTTTCACATACGCACTAACTGTGCTGTATTGCTGTTTACTACCTATGGCAGGCTGGGCAGAACCGTCAGTGTAAATAATGTATTCATACTAATCTAGAGGCATAATTTCATTCGGGAAAGGATATTCTTGTACATATTGCAGGAATGCCTGTGTTTTTAATGTAGAATCAAATTTGTAGACTACATCTGTTGCAGTGAAAGAATTAGCCCACTGTATTAATCTTGGATGTAAAGCTCTAGCCTTTGTAACAGCCTCTAAGGCTGGTACCAGAGCACGACAATATTTGTTTCCCCATAGCCAGTGATTTTTCTCTCACTACAGCAGTCTGTACTGCTGTCAGAATTTTCTCTGTAGAAGCAAAATGCATTTCAGCATTTGTGTACAAGTGGGATTTGTATGCTATCGGCACTGCTTCTCCTTCATTGAAGGCTAGGCAAGTGTATACTAATTAACGCTGTGTCAAGACATGCCCACCCATGATACGATGCAAGAGGAGGAGGATGATCAGCTGCCTCCTTACGTCTCTCCTGTGTTTGTTTTGCAGTCGCCATGGAACACACTAAGCCAGGTTTGCGGCGGTCCCTTTAACCCATCTTCCTCCCACTTCCTGGAGGAGCGACCATCCCACGTAGCGAGGTCACGTGCACCTATAGGAATACCGGTGGGCGAGGAGGCGGGCTTTTTAACCAATACAGAAACTGAGGATATCGTCGCGTACTCGGACCATGGAAACTGCAAGTCCAGAAGGAGCCGGAGAATCGTGGAACTGAAAGAAGACGCCAACCAAGCCCCGCTGTACTGCGAAGAGCCGGAGACACCGAAGCCCCAGCGCAGTCATCCAGGGGAGAACCAAGAGCGGGAGCCGGACCCACTACGGTACCACGAGACCACCAGCCACGCTCACAGGGGAGCGTGGCTTCTAGAGGTACCTTCCCAGATGCGTGGCTGGTTTAAGAGGGGGGCTCCCACAAGTGGCCATAACCCAGGGGAGGGAGGAGAACCCTGAATCCCTAACCCTTCGGGACAAACGTTTTTGTTTCCTTTTTCTTTTGTTATACTCTACAAACGTTTCATTCAACGCTGGTGATGGTTCGGGTGTTCTTCCCCCACACCTTCCCCTTTGCACACGAATACCAAAAGGACCCGGAGTGACTGCTGTTTCTTTTCTTCTTTTTTTAATTTTCTTTGATAACCTGTGCTCAATCGGCCGGAAGCGGAGGACAAACTACTGGGAGACTATAATCTGGATGCCAAGGAACCCCCACAGTGAAAAGAGACTTATCTTGACTTATACGTTCGTACTTTTCATTTTTCTTGATTTGACTGAAAAGAAGATTGAATAAAAGTCTTCCTGTCTCACATATTTGGTCTGTCTTTGGTTACATTCCCACACCCGTAATTACACACATCACCAAATTTGTGGTATTTACACGTTTGTGTAGGTGTTTTGAAGCTATCATGTCAGCTTGTAAAGAACATAGGCTATCCGTATGTTCCTGTGTCCAATGTATAATTGAAAAATCAGGTCTGATTAAGTCATAAAAAGGTTGTACTTTTTCTGTGTATTCCAAAATATATATTTTGCCAAATTTTAGGAATCCTAATCGGATTGTACGTTTTTCAGAGTTTTTGGAGGTTGGAGCAGCGCACACTTTTCTAAATAGTTAGCTGATAGACTTTTTCCTTCACTTGATAACTCGTATCTCAAAAATAGGACATTGAGGTGGGCTGTTTTCGATTTGAATTTGTAGCCATCAGAGGCGAACCCCAAAATGATGTTGCTCACCCTGGTCAAATGATCCTCAAATCATCATCCGTCAGATAAATGTCTCCTACATAGGACAATGCCTCTTCATCAACCTTTTGAAGTAACTATGTTACCCTACCTGAGAATAACCCAAGCTATTCTTAAACCCTTGGGGAAGTCGGCAGAATTGACCCTGAGTGCAGAGGGCTGAGAATGTTGTCAAATATCTGCTCTCAGGCGCTATATTTTGGCAGAAAAGTCCATTTGAGATGTCTAGTGTTATTTTGCATTTTTTCTCCACTATGTTATTCATCAATGCTGCACTGTGTGCGTTTTCTACTGCAAATTTCTTTGTGCAAGTGTTCAGATGTCTGTAGTCTAAAACTAGACAGTATGAATTATCGGGTTTCATGACAGCTGATAGCCAGAAACCGGTCTTAAGATGCTTGATTCCGGTCCAGGGAAAACATGGCTTGGCAGTTCGGGGTAGACTGTTCCCATGAGGCACTGGGTCAAGACTGATTTGCATATGGCCATGTCTGAACTGGGGTGGCGGGGTCAGCAAAATAACGATGGATTAAACCCAGATCTGTGACTGGGGGTGAATGTTTTGCCAATGTGCAACATTCCGTCCATCATCTTGTGTGTTTTGCTGTTCGCCCTATGTGGGAAGGGTGTGCCCAGACGTGGGTCCCGTGCTCACTACGCCACTGGAGTCAAGCTATCCAGGCTGATGACGGCTGATAGCCAGAAACCGGTCCTAAGATGCTTGATTCCGGTCCAGTGAAGACATGGCTTGGCAGTTCGGGCTGGACTGTTCCCATGAGGCACAGGGTCAAGACTGATTTGCATATGGCCATGTCTGAACTGGGGTGCCCTGGTGAGCAAAATAACGATGGATTAAACCCAGATCTGTGACTGGGGGTGAATGTTTTACCAATGTGCAACATTCCATCCATCATCTTGTGTGTTTTAATATAATAGTTTATACCTGGGCAACATTTCTGAACAATTTCATCCCTAAGTGGGCTATCCCCATTGACAAGCAGATTGTTAACATTCTGTGTTTTTCTTGAGGACTTGTGTGTGGAAACACTTCCTCGAACTCTGTGATTTTCGGAGCTATCCAGAACGGTATTTGTTCACGCTTAGTGGGTATTTTACCCTTTAACTGCATTTAGCGTTTGTGGAGTTATTTTAGTTTCAGACCCCTGAATTTTGTCCTGCTGGCGTAGCTCTTGTTGCCTGAAGTGTGAGCATTCTCATCACGAAGTGTATCAGCTTTCTGTTAAGTTTTATTATTTCTTTGTGTAGTGGACGCAAGTTTGCTACGGACATTGTGGCAATGTCTGGATGTGTTGTGTAAGCCGCTAGGAACGGCCAAATTGCTCCGTCTCTACCTAGCGGACCGAGTCTTTCTTTATCTGTTGTATGTAGGAGGGCACCTTTAAACCAGTTTACTCCAGTATTGGAACGTTTGTAGATTCACATGCTTAAATCATTCCCCATCGTCGAGATGGGAGTCCGCGGTATATAGAAAAAGCAATGCTTAAATCAATACAAAGCAGAAAAAAGGCCTAGGCCATTTAGGTTTTGCAACCCATAACTCGCGTTTTGTAAAAGAGACCAAAAATAATCCTTAAACCAATCAGGACCCTTCACCCTCTAGAACCCTCCTGAGAGAACCTTAGACCTCAAGATTTTGTACCGCACGTTGTGCTAGGGACTCTCCTCTGGGCTCTGCTCTGAGCTCTGCTCAGTGTTCTCTTATTAATTAGTGCTTTTGTACAGTATTCTTAGCTTTTATCTCAGATTTCATCTGCAGGATTCTTCTTCAGTACTGGTTGATGACCACTCTGACTTTATAATGTCAGGAAAGGAGAAGAATGGTCTGTTTAGAGCCTGTGCTACCTGCTCCATGAAGAGGCTTTATACTGATGACTCTCATGAGGACTGTATTTATTGCCTCTATCAAGACCATCAAGCAAAGGATTGCGAGTTATGTCATACCTTTTCTAGTAAAACCTTAAAGGACTGTGAGGGACACCTTTTGATATGGCTTCAAAAGCTTAAAACCATCTGTGATTTGTAGTGACAGTGATGAGGCATCCTCTTCCTCATCCAGAAGGTCCCATAAAAGATCACCATATACTCATTCTTCTGAGGAGCGTCCAGGAAAAGCCCTTAAAATACCACTCAAGGGTCTCATGGGCGCAGTCCCTCAAAATCTTCTCAGAGACATGAAAAGGAGAAGAAGGGACATGCTAAGGGGGATAAAATTTGCTAAAAAGATGAGTTCTGAGCCACTTAAGTCAGCCTCAGGCACTCCTTCAAAAAGTCTTCTCCAGTGCCCTCCTGAAATAAATACGTCGCAGATGGCGGCTAGACTATCACTGATGGTTTCCAGGTTACCGCCGAAGGCTGTAGCTTTGACAACGGTGTCGTCGGCGAACTCGTCGACGAGGGAAAAAACACCAGACAGGCTAGGAAAAGGAGAATTACGCCTGAAACCACATCTCCTAGCAAAGTTACGCCTCTTTTGCCATCTCACCTGCTAGAAGAGCAGGATTCTGAGGAAGAAGACGAAGGACCTTATGGCTAGTAGCTCATCCCAGCTGCACGTTAAGTGTCAGGAGGATGACTTTGATGAGGAATATGGCGAATATCAATTCCCTGCTCAGGAACAATATCACCAGAAGCATCCGGGGGAAATGGTTTGCATGCCGTCCTCTTTGTTGATGGACCTAGAATTCATGTTGGCTGACTACAGGAAGAGATTTCCACCAGCTTCTGTATCTCAAGAAATGCCATCAGCAGTTCCTCACCCACATCCTATACCATCTACTCCAATGAGGACCCAAGCTGTGCTGGTGGAACCCTTACCGAGATCGCCTCCACTAATCCCTCAACCGGATCCGGTTACTACACACGACGCCCAAGAGGAGGGAGAAATTACAGATCCTAAGGGAGAATGGGATTACTACCTCATTCCCACGCCCTCTCCTCCCTCTCCGGTACCAGTTGACTCACCACCGGAGGATATTGGCGTATTTCATAACTTACTGGAAAGAGCTGCAAAATGATTTGACCTACCTATGCCAGCTACACAGACGGAGTGATTTTTATATGATTTTAAGGAGCCATATAGGAAGTTGGTGAGGGCTATCCGGATAATAAGTCAAGTATGGGAGGAAGGGCTTAAGGTCATGAAAACACCAGCGACCGTAACACCAGTACTCTCCAGGTTTGAAAAGAAGTACAAGGCCCCAGAGGATGCTCCAGCCTGTTTGGTGGGCCATCCCAATCCGGATTCCGTTATTTTCGTTATTTCCCGAGCAGCTCAACGGAAATCCCAAAATCCATCAGCACCCATTACAACACCGCCGGATAGAGAAGGCAGACGCCTAGATAACGCCGGTAAGCGTTTCTCCTCAATGTCAGCTCTGTTTTTCAGAGCAGCTAATACCCTTGCCATATTGGGCAGATATGACAGACAGATGTAGTGTGACCTGGCTCTGTATATGGATCAGCTTCCAGAGGAAAGTAGACCAGAGGTAAACAGAATTCTCCAGGAGGGTGAGAGAGCTTCTGCAGAAGTAATAAATTGTGCGATGGATACCACAACTACAGCTTTTAGATCGCTAGGGGGTGCAGCGGTTTTGTGCCGTCAAGGATGGCTACGAACAACATCATTTAGATCGGAGGTCCAAAATAAGATCCTGGACCTTCCTTTCAATGAAGAGGCTTTATTTGAAAAGCATATAGATGATGTGCTGTAGGATATCAAGAAAGATACCGATACAGCGAAGGCTCTAGGGACACTGCAATAGCAGAAACCATATCGTCAGCAGTATGTTCAACGACAGCAATAGTCAAGAGCGTACTCTAGATCTGCCGTCAGAGGTAAAACAGGTTGTCAGGGAAAAGACACCTCAAGGCATCAATGATGAGCTTCAGGCACCGACTATTTTTATTCCCTTCTCTCCAGACGTTACCCTGGAAGGACACATTTCTTTTCAGCTTTACCAGTGGCAGAAATTAACCACAGACCGATGGGTCCTCAATCTAATACAAGTTGGCCATACTTTGAAGTTCCTTCAGATCCCTCCTTGTACTCCGCAAGGACGCCAGGAAGTCAAACATCTACATCTCCTGCGCTTGGAGATTCTTGCAATGCTCTGAAAAGGAGCAATAGAACCGGTGCCAATCTCCCAGAGGGGGAAGGGATTTTATTCCTGTTTCTTTCTGGTTCGCAAGAACTTTCATCAATAGCGTCCTGTTATGGATCTGTGAGCTCTATATACTTATCTCAAAAAACAGTCCTTCCAGGTGGTTTCCCTTCAGGACATTCTGCTACTCCTGAAACCTAGGAGATCATATGACCACCTTAGACTTACAATATGCATATTTTCACATCCTCATCCATCCCTTCCACAGGCAGTGCCTTCGATTTGTTATGTTATGTTATGCATTGGTTTTTATTAAGCTCACATTTCATCCGGAGGTCTCAAAGCGCTAGCCTGACTCAGAGAACGAAAAGGAAGAAAAAGGGAGGACAAACTGGAGAGAAGACTGTCTCACAACAGCCAGATTTTGAGAGATTTACAGAACTTTCTGTGGTCGGTCTCTGTACGAAGATAAAGAGGGAGTGCGTTCCACAGAGTGGTGACAAGACATGAGAAAGATCTTCCGCCGTTCCTGGCGGTGCGGATTTTCAGAGAAATTAGAAGATGTTTATTAGCAGGTTGGAGAGTTCTGGAGGGCTGATAACTGTTCAGTTTATTGGCAAGATATTGGGGGCCGAGTCCACTGAGGGTTTTGTGCGCTAGACAATTTGTCGTAGCCGAAAGTCATAACCAGTTCAAGGTACAGCCGTTAGGCCTCAAGTCCACCCCAAGGATTTTCTCAAAATGTCGGGCTCCAGTGGCAGCTGTTCAGAGGAAACAAAGACATCAGGTATTTCTGGACCTGGGCGACTGGTTGATCAAAGCACCTTCATCTGCAGCTGCTCAGTCGTCCATGGTGGCATGCAGAAGACTGTTTGCCGAATTAGGCCTCACTCTGAACAAGGAGAAATCTTCACTCCATCCTTCCAAGAGCATTATGTTGTTAGGGGCAATTCTGGACACCACAATAAACAGGTGGTTCCATCCTCTCGAGAGACAGCAGAAGCTAATCTCTCTGTCCCAAGCATTTGCAAGAAGAAAATCACTTTCAGTACCCTGCTACAAGTCACTCCCGGGGACAATGTCTTCATGCATTCCTTTCGTCCCTTTCTGCCGGCTAAGGATGCGTCCATTGCAGGGGGAACTGGATCGCCAATGGCTACAAGCTGTGGGGTCCTTTGAGGATTTCATCACAATCACACCAGGTATGGTACGGGCCGTGTCTTGGTGGACCCAACGTCAGAATATCTCAGTCAGCCTTTTCTTTCTAACCATGCCGGCTCCACAGGTCAACACCACTGATGTGTCCCTGGAAGGTTGGGGGGCCTTCTTTCAAGACCTCCAGTTCAGTGGGCATTGGCAGAGTCAAGACCAACAACTTTACATCAATCTTATGGAACTCAGGGTAGTGAGATTAGCATTGCTGGCTTTTATCCAGAGGATAAAGACCTCAGCTGTGCTGATCAGAACAGACAACACAACAGCAATGCATTATCTCAACAAGCAAGGTGGCACAAAATCTCCCCCTATCTCAGGAGGCCCAGAGAATCTGTAAATGGGCAGTTCAGAATGGAATCTCGCTAAAAGCAGAACACCTTTCGGGGTATCAAAATGTCAAGGCAGACACATGAAGCAGACGCAAGTCAACCTGCCACGAATGGGAGATCAATCAGGAAACCCTAGACAGTATCTTTCTAAAGTGGGGCAAACCAACAGGGGACCTCTTTGCAACAGCTCAGAATAAGATATGCCGCTTCTTTGCAAGTTGTTATAGAAAACAATGGTCCCTATTTTCAGAGGAAGCATCACTTATATACAATATTCATACTCTAAATAGGTAGTATGTCTTTTGTCCAGCCGGACAAGAATTTATTTTGCAAATATATATAAAATTAAATTGTTAGAAACATTCAATGACCAGTGGGCACAGCCATTGACCTGTGGTCACACACGCCCAGTCAGGCAGACCCACCATCTCCAAGTGAGTACTCTGCTCCACCTTTCCCCAAGGTGAGCTCTCCAAATCGTTCCCATACAAACAGTCAACAGGCATGGCAGGCCTCACAGCTACCTGAAGAGTACCAGAGACCCCCCACTCAAAGGGAACCTGAGCCATTGGATAATGGCTCTCTGTGTTGTCGGCGGCAACAACTCAGCTAAATGCATGAGGGACAATCTTCTCTTGAGACACCAGGTGACACTTGACAGCTGCAACACTGGCTCCTGTATCTCTAAGGGCCTCCACCTTATGGCCATTGATGGTCACTCACTGCCCATATTTCTTAGTGTTGTTGGGCAGCTGGGTCCCTGGGACCGCCTCACATTCTCCTAAAGAGAAAAGGGACATCTCTGCGGGACCCCACCCAGCTTGGACACCAATCTCCTCCCCCAGGGCTACACTCGCCATCTGCCGGGGAGGAGCACCAGTGGGTGCTGATTTTCCAAATAGGCAGCACCTGGGGTCATTCGCCTTATGACCCAGGTCACCACATTTGTAACATTTCAGGGGTCCCGGGGAAACAGGACTACCTGTCGGGATCCCTGCTTTCTCTCAGGGGGAGGCTGGGAACCTTTCCCTTGGTTCCCTTGGGAATTACTTTGGTGCCCTTTACGGAGCTCCTTCTGTTTACCCTTGTCCCCCCCCCCAACTCTTCTACTGGGGACCCTGCCCACCTTTGGCTGAGTCTCCCATGTGACCCTTGTGGACCTGGGTTCTCACCCAGCAGTCAGCCTCCTCAGCAAGCTTCCTAGGGTTAGTCAGCCTGCTATCAATCAGGTGTTGGCGCAGCTCTGAAAAACAATGACTGGACAAGTGCTCCCATGCAATCAAATCCAAGAGACTTTGAAAATCATTAACTTTGCTGCCCTTCACCCAACCACCCAATGCTCTGCAAAAGAAAGTGACATATTCCACCCAGGTACTGTTCTCTATCTTTTTGCAACTCCTGAACCTCTGCCTATAGAGTTCAGTGGTTAAACCATATCTAGACATTAATGCATCCTTCATGTGGCTATATGAATTATGGACTCCAGAAGGCAACTCTAACAGTGTGTCCCACCCCTCACTAAGGAACCGCCCCTACAACTCTGCTCCCCAATCTCTCTCAGTGACCTGGTGGGAACACATGGCTACCTCATTGGTTCTGAACCACTGCCCAATATCATCATTCTTATAAAATTCCTTTACCACATCCTTAGGAATATACACTTCCACAGGCACTGACGGTATGCTGCCACCAGAGGGAGTGACCTCTATGCTCTTGGCCTTCAATTCCAACTCCCTCAAAATCGTTTCATGTTCAAACTGAAATTTCTTTATTTCCAGGGCTAACTTCCTGGTTTGCACTTCTAATTCCAACTGCCCATTTAACTTCAGTTTTGTCAGCTCCATCTCATGCCTTCTGCATCTTTCTCTGTCCTCCAGCTCCTCTGGAGACAGACTCTTGCCAGAAACACTGCTACCTGCGGGGGAAGGTGTACTTCTCCCTCCTGGACCCAATGGCCAGTCCAACTGTACATCTGCATTCTTATCCCAATTGTCATTCTCAGGGATCTTCCTTGCTTCTACCCAGGCCCTCAGCGCCTTGCAGAACTCCTCCTTCTTGGAGAGTCCAATAGTGGACACATTGAATTTCTTGCAGAAATACTTAAGCTGCCTTATTTTGTAGCTTTCCAGTTTCTCTTCTTCCCAGTCAAGATCAACAGAGGCTATAGATTCTGCTCTCTCCATGACAGTTGAATTTGGCATCTCTCAAAAATAGAAAATACCAAAAAAGAAATCTACCAAAAAGTGTGTGGTCGCGTTTTGGTCTGCACTCACTAGTAGTGTTCACCGATCACTGTACATGAGTCACAAATGCAAGTCCAAGATCCTCACCGCTGACCAACAATGTTAGATTTGGGGGTCTCTAGTTGGCACAGGTAGGTACTTGTGACAAATAGGGACCCTTGCCTCTAGTCAGGGTAAGGGGCACACTCCTAAAATAACCCCTGCTCACCCCTTTGGTAGCTTGGCACAAGCAGACAGGCTTATCTCAGAGGCAGTGTGTAAAGCATTTGTGACCACATACAGTAATCAAGTGACAACTACAGATAAACACCACACAGGTTTGTATCAAAAATAAGTATTCTTTATATAGACTTAACACAAGACCACAAACAACAAAAATCCACAATACTGTACTTAAAATGGTAGTTTTCGCTTAGTTCTGTTCAGTTCTTAAAATGCGACACTTTAAGTTAAGGTACCTTACGATGCGTGACGCTTCCACAGCAAAAGTGTTGCAGCGATGGAAATGCGGCAAAGTTCTGGTGCAAAGTAATAAAGACGTGAAGATCTTCCAGATGCTGTACGCTTCTCCGATGTTGCGAGAATTCTCGCCTCGATGCGTCAGCTGCAGCGGCGACACCCTTGTTCAGAGACGCGACGACCGTGGCTTTGGCGGCGACACTCTGCTCCCTCGATGCGAGACGCTTCCGCTCAATGCGTCAACTGCAGCGGCGACACCCTTATTCAGAGATGTGCCGCCAGCGGCCCGACAGCAGCACGCTTCTCCGCGGATGCGAGGCACTTTTCTTAATGCGGTGCAATGCGTCAGCCACAGCGGCGACATCCTTGTTCAGAAATGCAACGGTAGCGGCTGCGACAGCGACACGCTTCTTCGGTGCGAGACGCTTCTCTCTATGTTGTGCAGTGCGTCAGCTACAGCGGCGACATCCTTGTTCAGAAATGCGACGGCAGCGGCTGCGACAGCAACACGCTTCTTCTTCGGTGCGAGACAATTCCCTTGATGCGGCGCAATGCATCAGCTACAGTGACAAACACCCTTCTTCAGAGATGCGAAGGCAGCGGCTGCGACACACTTCTTCCTCTTGAGTCGCGCTTCCAGCTCTTTGCGACACGCAGTCCCTCAGAAGGCCCAAAACATCAGCAGGCACTTCCCAAGGAACTCTGGGGAGCTGGGGGTTGAGGTCTGTTGTCCTCTGAGACTTCAGCAGGAGGCAAGCTCTGTTCCAAGCCCTTGGAGATCCTTACAAGTTGAAATCAAGTACACAAAGTTCCTTTCTCCTTTGGCAGTCAGGCAACCACTGCAGGCCAACCCCCCAAGCAGCACTTCAGCTTAGGGATAGTCTCTCCTCAGTTTCTTCAGGTTCCTCTCCTCAGCAAAGGTTTCTTCTTGTTTGTCCAAAAGTGATCTAAATTCTTGAGATCAGGGTCCCAATACTTATACCCCAAAATACTTTGTCCTCTTAAGGCAGAGGGGCCTTTGCCCAGTCAAGACTAGTTCTGGAGTACTCTGTTGACATGACTCTTTCTCTACTTTCACAGTGCAGGGCAGAAACATCAGACGCCCCACAGGAGATGGAGCCAGCATTGTGGAGGGAAAGCACAGCCCTGGAGCACTTTGTTGACATGATTCCTTCTGTTCCTTCACAAAGCAGGGCAGAGACATCAGCCGCACCACAGGAGGTGGAGCCAGCATTGTGGAGGAAAGGCACAGCCCTTTTCAGGTCCCAGGTGCATCTCTTCCCACCCATCTAGATGCAGATCTCTCTATTCACCACTGGGCTAACTCATTCTGTCTCCTGGAATCCTCCAGCCCTGTCACTCAAACTCCAGACAAGGAATACACAACCTAGCAGAGTCAGGCTTGGATAGTTAGACAAGAATATACCTACTTTCTAAAAGTGGTATTTTCAAACACAGAATGTTAAAATCGACTTTACTAAAAGATGTATTTTATCATTCTGAGTTCAGACATACTAAACTCGAATTTCTATCGTGTTCCCTGAGTTAGGATTATCAAATGTAATAATCTAACAGTCCATTCTGGCCTATGGAGAACAGGTAGCCTTGCAATAGTGAAAAACGAAAATGGCTGTAATTCACTATTATGGCATGCCACACACATCAGGGCTTGTCCTACCTTATACTTACAATGCACCCTGTCCTTGGGCCTACCAGAGGGGTGTCCGATATGAAGAAAAGGGAAGGTTTAGGGACTGGCAAGTGGGTGCACGTGCTCAGTCAACATGGCAGTACCAGACTGCACATAGGCTCTGCAGTGGCAGACCTTAGACACATTTTTACAAGCTGCTTCTGTGGGTGGCACAACCAGTGCTGCAAGCCCACCAGCAGCATTTGGATTACCAGCCCTGGGCACTCCTGGTGCACTGTACTAGGGTCTGACAGGCAACCCAAACCAGCCAATCATGGAATCACAAATTCATACATCAATTTGCAATACAGAGCACTTGCACTGTGGCACTGGACAGCAGTGGCACAGTGCCCAAAGTATCTAACACCAGCAAAACACATGAGGCAACAGCAAAAAAATGGAAGGGAGACCCACGCCAATGGTGCCAGCTCTAACACGTGTCCCCTCCAGCTGAAATGTGGGTAGAACTACCCTACCGCCTGGGAGTTCTCATCACTAAGGTGGAAAAATCTGGACAGACCATCAGCGTTGGCATGTTCTGTACCAGGGCGGTGTTCCACCGTAAATTCCATACCCTGTAGGGAAATGGACCACCTCAACAGCTTTGGATTCTCACCCCTCATCTGCATCAACCATCTGAGGGACCTATGGTCTGTCTGAACCCGGAAGTGAGTCCCAAACAGGTATGGTCTCAGCTTCTTCAGTGCCCAGACACCAACAAATGCCTCACGTTCAATAGCACTCCACCTCTGTTCCTGTGGAAGTAACCTACTACTGATGAAGGATGCTGGTTGATCTATGCCCTCCTCATTCATCTGTGACAAAGCAGCCCCCACACCATGCTCTGAAGCTTCTGTCTGAACGATAAACTTTCTGGAGAAGTTGGGCAGCTGGATCTCTGGGACCACCTCACATTCTCCTAAAGAGACAAGGGACATCTCTGCGGGACCCCAGCCACCTTGGACGCCAATCTCCTCCCCCAGGGCTACACTCGCCGTCTGCCGGGGCGGAGACCCAGTGGGTGCTAATTTTCCAAATAGGCGGCACCTGTGGTCATTTGCCTTATGACCCAGGTCACCACATTTGTAACATTTCAGGGGTCCCTGGGGAACGGAACTACCTGTCAGGACCCCTTGCTTTCTCTAAGTGGGAGGCTGGGAACCTTTCCCTTGGTTCCCTGGGGAATTACTTTGGGGCCCTTTACGGAACTCCTTCTGTTTACCCTTGTCCCCCCCACTCTTCTGCTGGGGACCTTCCCCACCTATGGCTGAGTCTCCCATGTGACCCTTGTAGACCCGGGTTCTCACCCAGTGGTCTGCCTCCTCAGCAAGCTTCCTAGGGTTAGTCAGCCTGCTATCAATCAGGTGCTGGTGCAGCTCTGAAAAACAATGACTGGACAAGTGCTCCCATGCAATCAAATCCAAGAGACCTTGAAAATCATTTACTTTGCTGCCCTTCACCCAACCATCCAATGCTCTGCAAAAGAAAGAGACATATTCCATCCAGGTACTGTTCTCTATTTTTTTGCAACTCCTGAACCTCTGCCTATAGAGTTCAGGGATTAAACCATACCTAGGTATTAATGCATCCTTCATGTGGCTATAAGAATTATGGACTTCAGAAGGCAAGTCTAACAGTATGTCCCGCCCCTCACTAAGGAACCGCCCCCACAACCCGCTCGCCAATCTCTCTCAGGGACCCGGTGGGAAGACATGGCTACCTCATAGGCTCTGAAACACTGCCCAATATCATTATTCTTATAAAATTCCTTTACCACATCCTTAGGAATATACACTCCAGCTTCCACAGGCACTGAAGGTATGCTGCCACCAGAGGGAGTAATCTCTAAGCTCTTGGCCTTCAATTCAAACTCCCTCAAAACCTTTTCATGTTCAAACTGCAATTTTTTTTCTTTCAGGGCTAACTTCCTGGTTTGCACTTCTAATTCAAACTGCCAATTTAACTTCAGTTTTGTCAGCTCCATCTCAGGCTATCTGCATCTTTCTCTGTCCTCCAGCTCCTCTGGAGACAGACTCTTGCCAGAAAAAAAACGGCTACCTGTGGGGGAAGGTGTTCTCCTTCAACCAGGACCCAACAGCCAGTCCAGCTGTACATCTGCATTCTCACCCCATTCTCATTCTCAGGGGATCTTCTTGGAGAGTCCAATAGTGGAAACATTGAAATTCTTGCAGAAATACTTAAGCTGCCTTACTTTGTAGCTTTCCAGTTTCTCTTCTTCCCAATCAAGATCAACAGAGGCTATGGATTCTGCTCTCTACATGACAGTTGAATTTGGCATCTCGCAAAAATTTAAAAACCGAAAAAGAAATATACCAAAAAGTATGTGGTCACGTTTTGGTCTGTACTCACTAGTAGTGTTCACCAATCACTGTACATGAGTCACAAATGCAAGTCCAGGATCCTCACCGCTGACCACCAATGTTAAATTTGGAGGTTTCTGGTTGGCACAGGTAGGTACTTCGACAAATAAGGACCCTTGCCTCTAGTCAGGGTAAGGGGGTACACTCCTAAAATAACCCCTGCTCACCCCCTTGGTAGCTTGGCATGAGCAGACAGGCTTATCTCAGAGGCAGTGTGTAAACCATTTGTGACCACATACAGAAATCAAGTGACAACACTGCAGATGGACACCACACAGGTTTTATGTAAAAAATAGGTATTCTTTATATAGACTTAACACAAGACCACAAACGACAAAAATCCACAATACTTTACTTAAAATGGTAGTTTTAGCTTAGTTCTGTTCAGTTCTTAAAATGCAACACTTTAAGTCAATGTACCTTACGATGCGTGACGCTTCCACAACAAAAGTGTTGCAGCGATGGAAATGCGGCAAAGTTCCGGTGCAAAGAAATAAAGACGTGAAGATCTTCCAGATGCGGCACGCTTCTCCAATGTTGCGAGAAGTCTCGACTCGATGCGTCAGCTGCAGCGACGACACCCTTGTTCAGATATGCGACGACGGCGGCTTGGGCGGCGACACTCTTCTACCTCGATGCGAGACGCTTCCGCTCGATGCGGCAACTGCAACGGTGACAGCATTGTTCAGAGATGCGACAACAGCGGCTCCGAAGACGGCACGCTACTCCGTGGATGCAAGGCGCTTTTCTTGGTGTGGTGCAATGCGTCAGCTACAGCGGCGTCCTCCTTGTTCAGAAATTCGACTGCAACCGCTGTGACGGTGACACGCTTCTTCTTTGTGCGAGACACTTCTGTCGATGCAGTGCAACTTTGTTGACATGATTCCTTCTCTTCTTTCACAATGCAGGGCAGAGACATCAGCCGCACCACAGGAGGTGGAGTCAGCATTGTGGAGGAAAGACATAGCCCTATTCAGGTCCCAGGTGCAACTCCTCCCACCCATCTAGATGCAGATCTCTCTATTCACCACTGGGCTGAATAATTCTGTCTCCTGGAATCCCCTAGCCCTGCCGCTCAAACTCCTGACATGGAATACACAACCTAGCAGAGGCAGGCCTGGATAGACAAAAAAAGACCTACTTTCTAAAAGTGGTATTTTCAAACACAGAATGTTAAAATCAACTTCACTAAAAGATGTATTTTATCATTCTGAGTTCAGGCATACTAAACTCGAATTTCCATTGTGTTCCCTGAGTCAGTTAGGACTATAAAATGTAGTAATCTAACTGCCCATTCTGGCCTATGGAGAACAGGTAGCCTTGCAATAGTGAAAAACGAAAATGGCTGTAATTCACTATTAGGACATGCCACACACATCAGGGCTTGTCCTACCTTATACTTACAATACACCCTGCCCTTGGGCCTACCATAAGGGTGTATGATATGAGGAAAAGGGAAATTTTAGGGACTGGCAAGTGGGTGCACGTGCTCAGTCAACATGGCTGTACCAGACTACACATAGGCTCTGCAGTGACCGGAGACACATTTTTACAAGCTGCTTCTGTGGGTGGCACAACCAGTGCTGCAAGCCCACCAGCAGCATTTGGATTACCAGCCCTGGGCACTCCTGGTGCACTGTACTAGGGTCTGACAGGTAAACCAAACCAGCCAATCATGGAATCACAAATTCATACATCAATTTACAATAGGGAGCACTGGCACTGTGGCACTGGACAGCAGTGACACAGTGCCCAAAGCATCTAACACCAGCAAAACACATGAGGCAACAGCAAAAAAAAATTCAAGGGAGACCCACGCCAATGGTGCCAGGTCTAACAGCCATCCAATTTAATAAACTGAAGGAACAAACATGTTCTTTGATAGCTGGGGCCTCTAGCACCATCAGAGGGCAACTTGCGTGTTTGTCGATGTAACTTCGTGCCAGGAAGTCATTTGAAGCCGCACATATATTCCAATTCCCTAGAACTCCATGCGCCGCTGCGCAGGCCATAATCCCGACACCAGAACAGTCCCACTCATGAGCCACTAAGGGATTCATTAGTCAATCATAATCCGGGTCAGGAGACAACGTATTGCAGAGACACTAATCCAGAACCCATTCAAAACAGCAATCCAGGCAACGGAAAACAGGTTGAACGCAAGTAAAGTATGAGAAGCGGAAGGATAATCCATGTGCTACACTCAAGGTGGCCAGAGGCAGTGTTCAATAATATTCAAGCATCCAGTTGCGAAGCTGAAGCAGCAGGACAGGCTGTCTTGTGACACAGATTGTGCAGCCATTTCTGAGCAAGCAAATCAATAGTGGTACACCGGCACCCAAGGCAAGAATTAAAGGTAATCCGCCGAAGATGCTGGGAAAAATAAAATAAAACAATGCTGGTCTCACACCAAATACAGTTTGGAATGAGGTCACAAGGCAGGAGCTCACAAGTTTGAAAAATGCGCCAAGCCCGTTGTTGACGAGGCATTGATTATAGTGTGAATTAAAGTACCAAAATGAAGTGGGAGATCAGTATTTTTAAGCGCATGCACCTCAGTGTGGGCGTTTGCCACGTGAAGGACAAATGTTTCACGGGAAGAGGTAAGGGCAACTTCTCTTTGGGACAATAGAGCCCTTATTCTACTTGTTGAACTCTGCTTTCAAGGTCGGAAAGGAAGGCCAGATGGATATGTCCAGTCTCCCATGAGAGGGTGAGAAAAGCAAATTTTTACAGCAAACCACACGTTGGGAGACGGTTACAGTGTACTGGATCCCTGCCAACATACCGCAGCAAGCTTCAATATTTAAAAGCAAATAACCACAGTTAGCTTGCAGCGTGAAAGTTGGTGTAATAGCTGGCACTGGATTATCTTTGTAAATGCAAGATAAATTCAGGGCTTGCGTGTTACATGAGCCGTGCAATTGTATGTTCTTGCAAAATAGTGAGTGATGAGGTGTAGAAGTGCACTCCTCGCCCTTCAAATAAACTTCTTTAACCTCTCTCATGCACCTGTATAAGAAAGGTAGAGGCCAAACTTCATGGAGATAGCCACATCCCAATGGTTCATATCTACCTATGGCATAGTGTTTCATACATGCACTGAATTTAAACAAGGGGAAGGGCAGTGTTATTAACCCATGAATGAGCTGTACAGAAGAATTTGATTCAGCAACAGAAAATGGTAAAGGTTCTAATTTTTCAATATGTAAAAGTGAATATGTTGCATCCTTCATGGACATAAACTGTTGTTTTTCAGTCAAATTAAACAGTAAAAACTGAGACAGTCTGGTGAGGCAATCAGTCCCGCCCGCCAAAGACCAACCTTCGTATAGTAGACCCTATGCAAATATTTGAACTGGATAAGGCAAAGACGCATCGCTATGGCGGCATCCCTGGGTGCGGCCAGCGCCTTCCTCCAATCTTCTTCCTCTAGCCCACCCATGTCCTCCTCCAAATGCTCCCTAAGCTTCTGTAGTGTGGGGGAACTGTGTGTGCCCAGTGTCTGATAAATGCGAGATATTTTCTTCGTCTCCTGATCCCCCATAAACACTTTTGCCTCCAGTGTGCTGAATTCAGGGAGAGTCTCTAACCCCTCTAGGCTTGGGGTCAGGGCGTGGCGAAATTGAAGGTATCTGAGGAATTGGGATTTGGGCATCTCAAAACCCTAAGATCCTGGAAGGATTTAAGTGTTGTACCATGCATCACGTCCCCTAAGGTCGAGATGATGATGCTGTCCCACCCTGTAAAGCCTTGCAGTGATGCCAGTGCAGGAAACCGTCCGTTGTGCCACAGAGGAGTCTCCGCTGTCAGAGTGTTCCACCACCCCATACGGCGCAAAGCCTGCCGCCAGATGTGAAACACCACCCGGGTGGCCGCCGGCAGCGCATTCCGCAGGGATGCAGAGTAGAGGATGGTGTGTAGTGTATTTGAACTCATCAGGTATCGTTCCATGGCATATGCCGGGTCAGTCCTATCCCCGTACCACCACTCGTTTAACACTAATAAATGGGAGGCTTGGTAGTAGGAGAGGATATCTGAGGTCGCTAGCCCCCCACAATAGGTGGAGAGAAACCACCTGCGCAACACCACACGATCCGCTCCCCCCCCACAGGAACTGACCCAACGCAGAGTTGACCTGGCGAAACCAGCTCGGGGGTATTGGGTACGGGTGATGCTGCAGGTGATACAGCAGGCGTGGGAGCGCCACCATTTTAAAAATCGCCGACCTGCCATATATGGTAAGCAGCATACGCGACCAGGTTTTGAGGTCGGCTCGTACGCGATCCCAGACAGGCACCAGATTCCGCTCCCAGGACAAGGCCGAGACATTCAACAGGAATACCTCCAGGTATTTAAGTCCTCCTACTGCTACCTGTAGCGGAGCGGACCAGTCACCTACCGCATGAGTCTGCTCTCCCAGCACTCACAGTGTGGATTTGCGGGGGTTCATATAGAGCCCCGACGACTCCACAAAAATCTGCATGATTCTCAAAAGACGCAGCTTGTGAAACACCACCACCTCTGCATGCCTCCAATCCGGGGGGAGCCTGCCCTGATCTCTGGCCTCCGCCAACGTCGCCCGATAATGCGGGGCCAACTGGGTATTGTATTTCTTGAAGAGCTCACCGGGGAAGCCATTCGGACCTGGGGCCTTCCCCGAGTTCAACTCCCCCAGGGCGGTGCCCAGTTCCTCATCTGTCAGGGGAAGATCCAGTTTATCTTGCACCTCATCAGATACCGTCCTAGGGGGCAGATCTGCTATGAATTTGTCAACCTGATCAGCCGACAGGCACTCCTGCAGGGCATATAGCTCCTCATAATACCGAGCAAAACTCTCCGCCATCTCTCTTGTGTCCGTTAACGGATCCCCTGTTCCATCTAAAATCCCGGGCAACTTCTGCTCATGAAAGACCCCTTGCTACGAGCCTATGTAGCATTTTGCTAGATCTATCCCCCCTCTGGCAAATTCTACTGCGCGTGGCTAGCCACACCTGTGTGGCCTCATCCATTAGCAACGCTGCATAGGACTGCTGCGCCAGTAGAAGCTGGCTCACAGCACAAGCCTCCCCCGTCAGTCGTCCTCGACGCTCAAAGTCCCCCACCTCGGCCTCCGCACGCACCAAGGCCTCCCGCCTTCGCTTCTGCGCCGCCGTGCACCAGGCAATATCTATCCCCCGCAGTCTAGCTTTCAATGCTTCCCACAGAGTAGCGGCACTCGAGACTGATCCCACATTCCCAGTATGATAATTGGAAATCGCCTCGCGCATGTGTCGTTTATAATCCTCTTGTTGAAGGTGCCACACCGACAAGCGCCATCGGAATGGCTGCCTCCCCCAACTCAACCGAAGCTCCACAGACACCGGCGAGTGATCCGAGAGGCCCCGCAGGAGAATTGTTGCTGATTCCACACGTCCAGCCGCCGCCCAAGGAATAAAGATATAATCCAGTCTTGAGAAGGACCTGTGTACAGCGGAGACAAATGTATATTCTCGTGTCTCGCCATGTAAATGCCTCCACGAATCTACCCAGTCCAAACCACTCACCGTACCCTATAGCTTTGTGGGGTGGCCTACGTAGGTACCGCCCCCCTGCCGAAACCTATCTTTGGTGATATCCAGGACATCATTCCAGTCGCCTCCAACCGCTGTCAGCACATCCGGGATGTCTGCCCAGACAGTGTATAGCTTCTCAATCAGGGACCACTGTAATGGCGGCGGGGCATAGACACAACCCAAGACCAGAGGAACCTCCCCCACCTTACCCTGCACAACCAGATACCTTCCTTGTGTGTCCGTCTAGAGCTTTGTGTGAGTGTAGGGGATTCTACGGTGTATGAGTATAGCCACGCCCCTGGACCCCCTCACAAACCCAGCATGATAGACCTGCTGATAGCCAAATCTCTGCAGACACGGAGCTTTAGTGCCCATCCGATGGGTTACCTGTAGGAGGATGTCTGCCCCAAGTCGCATCGCCTGTCGCAACACCGCTCCCCACTTGATCTTGTCTAATACCCCACGGACATTCCAACTAAGTATTCGCAGTGTACTATGGGGCCCCAGGGGTTTATCAGCACAATGCGTCATCTGAGAGTTGCTTCAGGTATCTCACGGACATACGGACGTAAAGGATAAAGAAAAACCAAACAAATAGGACCCCCCAAGGCTGTGCAACCCCACCCCCACCCTAACAAACCCATCCCCAAACAAGCAACCCCCCACCCCCACCCATAATACCTCAAAACAGTTGAAGTACCTATCACGGCAAGGTGGGCACCCCATCCCAACGTGGGCCCGAAGTCCCCCATGCCAATTAATCCCAATCCAACAACCCATATCATCTTAGCCCACACCCACCCAACACCAAACCCTGAAAAAGGGGGGGGACGGCCCATATTATATTCTCCTCCTGCAGCCAGTAACTAAAACACAGAACCATAGATTTCCTGCAGAGGAGAGCCAACAAACCTCCATAAAGCATACGCATTACACAAGTCACAGGTTCGCTGCTCAGTGCCCAGAGGCTGGGGGTCCCAGGGCCGAGGCCCCTCCGGAGGCGGAGCGCTGTCGCGACCGGGATCGCCAATTCCCTTCCCGACGAGATCCCTGGGCATTCTGCGATGGGGACTCATTCACAGAAGAGTCAGAATCGCACTCTCACTGTCTGATCAGTCCACTTAAAGACCTCCTCCGGGGTATCAAAAAAGTGAGGGCATGCTTGAAATACCACTCTCAGACGAGCGGGAAACAGAAGAGCATACAGGAGTTTAAGGTCCCGGAGATGGGCCTTGGCCGCCTGGAACGACTGGCGTTGCTGCTGTACCAGGCGTGTGTAGTCAGGGAAGACCATAATGCGACTGTTCTCAAATAGTATTGGTTCCTTAGCCCTGGCCTGTTTCAAGATGACATCGCGGTCATGGTAATTCAGCAGTTTTGCAATGACTGGCCGCGGGCGGGACCCCACAGGAGGTTTCTGGATCAGGGCCCGGTGAGCCCACTCCACTACGAAACAGCGAGACAGGGCATCCGGGGGGAGCCAGCTCTCTAGCCATTGTGTCAGAAACTTTTCCATGTCACCCTTCTCGCAGCCCTCTGGAAAACCAACAAAGCGCAAGTTATTGCGTCGCGCACGTCCCTCTGCATCTACGGCCCGCAGAGCCAGACCCTTCTGGACACTCTCCATTTTGGCCACTTGCCGCTTCAGGGCTGCAACGTCGTCCTTCACCCCCAAGATCCTCGTCTCTGCCTCTGTGATGCGAGATACAGCATTTGGCAGGTCCTGCCGCAGGAGAGTGACATCTGCCCCCACTGCGCCAATATCGGCATGCAACATATCCCGGGACTGCGTGATCACCGCCATCAAGGCTGCATTGTCCGGCCCTGGCTTCTGCTGTTCCCCAGTCGCTCCGGCTCCTCCGCTAGGCCCGGTGAATTTATCAATGCGCCCATGCGTCGCGTTGCCCCCCCTCCTCTGCCTCTTGTCATGGCAGCCGGTCTCCAGCTATCCGCCCGACTGGGCCCAGTCCTCGGATCCTCTCCCACCTAGGCTCACGTTGCGATGGGGGCCCCCAGTGACAGTAGTGTTCGCCAGCTAGAGCCCCTGCGTGGCCCTCCACAAGAGTTCCTTCCGTGCCGGGGGAGGGGGAAGGAGACCTACAGGCGCCGCTCCGCCCCCGCACTCTCCTCACCAGTATAATGTAGACTCAATGCTGTGGGTCCAAGGCAGATCCGGTATTGTCAGTGGGCCTCCACACAATCTCTTGCAGAACCCCTGGCACTGTCGCTGGCTCTACCGCCGGTCCAATGCGCGTCCGCCAAAATCCATGGCAAACACCGCCACCAGTCTCCGTCACCAACCGGCACTCAGCGGGCTCATCTCCTCGGTGCCACGCTCTGCTCACTCGTCGAGGGGCCCAGGGCACCAATCAGGGCAAAGTGCCCACCACCATAGTCTCGCCGGCCCAGGGCGCGCCGTCGCTGCAGCACTCGGCTCACCCACACTCCACGGGCCTCACCCTTGACTCCACGGGCCCTCGAGATGATCACAGACTCTATGGGGCCCCCATGCAGGCACCATAGTCGGAGCGGGGGGTTCACCCCACACGAGTCCAGCAGCGCCCCAGGGCACGCACTGCTCCTCCGCCCAGGCCCGGCACCACATGTCTGCCGTCCCGGCCGCCCGGATCGCCGGCAATACTCTTGCCTCCAGGGCCGGGCACCCCTCACTCTGTCCACGCTGCCCAGAATAAAGGGGGTTGGTGCGCCCCTAACTCACCAACCTCAGGGTCCACCGGCCCTCGGGCCCTCCCGGAGGGGCCGCCGCCGCTCCACCGGACCGGGGCAGCCTCTTCACTCGAGGCCCCAGCTCTACTCGCCGCAACTAGGCCTCACCACACCGGGGTCCCCGAGCTCTGACCGATTACTGTTGGATCGCTGGAAACACCGCCAGGGCCTCGCCAAGGGAAGCGCCAAGGATAAGAGAGCCTCGAGGACCCTCAAGCTGCTGCGGGAGCCAGGATAAATGGAGGATCTATGTCGGGCCAGACGGATCTCGTCTAGAGCACGTCCCCCATGATGGCACTCCAAGCCACGCCCCGAGGAATGCCCTTTTAATGCGATGGTCCGGGATATATGCTTAAGTTTTTCCATCCATCCCATTAATTCCAAGGGTACTGACCACGATGAAGATGGAAGGCTGTCGATAGATACTGATAGCGCCACAATGGCCCAGGCAGTACTGGTTGTCAGAGCTTCTCCTGCTGTCTGACTTGAGGCCAATACACCTTTAACCATCTCCATCTCTTCTGACTAGAGACGAGGGCCAAGTACGTCACCCAGACCCAGAGTCTCTTCATTTGCAAGCATGGCTCCTAAGTTCCTGGAATTCAGGGACTTGGATATCTCACAGGAATGCAGGAAAATTATTGCAAAATGCAGAGCTGACCGTACTAACAATACATACTGCCTTAAATGGAAGAGATTCTGCTTCCGGTGCCAACAAATAACTTGCACCCGCTTCATGCGCCTCCTGAACAGATTTTGCCATATCTTCCCTCTTTGGCAAATTGAGGTCTCACTTTCTCTTCAGTGAAGGTTCACCTTGCTTTGATTTCCCGCTATTGGAGATCTCCTCAAGTTCCTACTCTGCTTCTAGTATGGTAAAGCAATTCATGAGGAGCCCCTTCCTCGCCTTTCCCCCGGTGCGTGTACCCCCTCCGGAATGGAAGCTCAACTTGGTCCTCGCACAGCTAATGAGGCAGGCTTTTAAAACAATCCACAAAGCAGAGCTAAGGTTTCTCACCTGGAAGGTAGCCCTCCTACTGGCTCTCACTTCTGCGATGAGGATTACCAAAATCTAGCTTTCACAGTCAAGGAACCGTTTCTTCATTTCACTGATGACTGTGTAGCTCTGCGGATGAACCCGACTTATACCAAAAGTCTCGACGCATTTCCACCTCAACGAACCAGTAATACTTCAGTCCTTTTTTACAAACTCATCTTCTCCAGCAGAATAAGCGTTACACCCCACTAGAGGTTAAAAGATGTTTAAAATTCTACCTTGACAAGACAAAAGACATAAGAAAGACAGATCAGTTGCAGGTGTCTTACAGACAGGGCAGAGAAGGAACAGCATTAACTAAGGCCACTGTGGGCAGATGGGTCTCCTCTGCGATTCAATTCTGCCATGACAAGGCTAACAAGCCTCTGACTAAAAGAACTAAAGCACATTCCACCAGGGCAGTTTCCACATAAGCAGCTCTGTTTGCTGGGGCAGCTCTTGAAAGAATTTGCCGTTCTCCAGTATTAGGGGTGTCTTTCATAGATTCACATGCCTGAATCATTCCCCGTCGTCGGAGTGGGAGTCCCACGGTACATAAAAAAGCAATAATATGCTATAAATATAGAGTAAATAACAATAAAAACAAACCAGAAAGTAAAGTAGCCAAAGCTACAATAGAAAAAACTTCCACACCTATGACTATCCTAGTCATTTTGTATAGTCCAAACTACAGCCAATCAGGCGCCAGCACCCACCATAAGGTTCTCCCCAGAGGCTCAGGCTCTCAGATTTTCTACCGCGCGTCGTGTGAAGGGAGTCTCCCTGAGCTCTGCTCAGTTTTCTTCAATTTTCTTCATTTTTCTTAAGATTTTACTTTATATCTCACAGTTTTGTAATGTCTTATTTTACGAAGTCTATCTGCAGACCCTGCGTCGCTTGTGGAAAGCTGACACCTTATCCTGTGAACCCTCATGAAGTGTGTATGGACCAGCACTCTGCCTGTCTCTGACATGGTCGGAGAAGAAGGGGATGTCTTGTGCTTAGGCTATACCCCCCTTCTGATGTGGGAGGATTTTTTTTATTTGTGCTTCACCTTGATGGTTTGAAATGATGTTTTCTCCTCTACTTCACCAGTTAAAGTACCATCGAGATTAAGGGGTCTCTGGCCTTCTTTGAGTCTGCCTCCCACATTTAAGCCCACGAGATTTACTCTCAGGCGTCTAGACTCACTCTGCGCACTTTTCTGATTGAAAATGTGCCAGCTTGTCGACGATGCAGTCGAAGTATTCTTGACGACAATCTCTGCTGTCACTGGTGCTCTGCATCAACAATGGCTCCTGGATTCCGTTGATGACAATGGGGACAGTGCCCTTTTGTGGACTGTTTGTAATTCGCACGGAATTGCGAAATTGACAAAGAGCCTCGTCGACGGGGTGATGCCTCGTCGGCGGAGAGCGTCGGCAGTGAGGTGAGCCTCGCCGTCGAGAAGCCTCGTCGACGGTGAGATGAGCCACGTCGACGGTGAGCCATGTCGACGGTGAGCCTCGTCGACGGAGAGCCTCGTCGACGGTGAGCCATGTCGACGGAGAGCCTCGTCGACGGTGAGCCATGTCGACGGTGAGCCTCGTCGACGGTGAGCCTCGTCGACGGTGGCCTCGTCGACGGTGAGCCTCGTCGACGGTGAGCCTCGTCGACGGTTGGCCCATCAACAGGTGGCCCGTCAACTGTATGGCCCATTGGCAGGTGGCCCATTGGCAGGTGGCCCATTGGCAGGTGGCCCATTGGCAGGTGGCCCATTGGCAGGTGGCCCATTAACAGTTGGCCCATTAACAGTTGGCCCATTAACAGTTGGCCCATTAACAGCTGGCCCATTAACAGTTGGCCAATTAACAGTTGGCCCATCGACAGGTGGCCCATTTACAGGTGGCCCATCGATAGCTGGTCATCGACAGTTGGCCCATCGACAGTTGGCCCATTGACAGTTGGCCCATGGACAGTTGACCCATTGGGGCTCGTCGACAGTATCCTTTGTCAACAATATACTCCGTTGACAATCATCCTCTTGGAGTGTGAGCTTTGTCGAGCATTGGCATAGTCAAGGACTAGTTTCGTTGACGACAACACTGTGTAGATGGAGCACTCGTCGACTGTGGCCACATCGAGGGTCGGCTCCATAGACGTTAGGCTTCAGCAGTTTTAGGTTGACACAAATGGCCTCGTTTTTTCGTGTTGGCCTCTTTGATGCTTAAACCCAGTGAATGGTTAGATTCGTCAATGGTTAATCTAGTTGGGTTGATGCACAGTGCTCTTTTAGCCTAATAATGAGCCGTAAACTGTTTTCTGCTGCATCCACGTAATGGCGTGATGGCTCTTTACTCAACGCCATATTTCTTGGACTGGGTAAGAACTTAGCCAGACTCTCAGGTTTCCTTAGAACCAGCTAGGCTGCCATGTCCTATTTCCTTGGCGAAAAAATTACACCTGAACTCCTATTACTTTACCCTCCGGCGGATGTTGGAGGATTTAACCTCCTCATGAAGGGAACGGTGGATCGTTTTCATCAAACCCTTGTCACAAGGTCAGATTCAGACCGTTTTTTCCCTTTCATTTTACGATTTGGCAGAGGTCTTTACCTCTTCTTGAGCACAAGAGCTGCGCTGGTGTTTTCAGTCACGCCTCGAGCACAAATTTAAAACGCTAGACAATTCAACCCGCTTGTCTTGTCTCTCGACTTCAACCTGACCCATCTTTAGCTTGGGCGGCCCAGACACGTCCTCGCAACTCCGCTTCTCCTTTGACCTTTTTTTTTTTTTATCACGACCGGGAAGGTCGATACTTCATATTATAAGGTAGAAAAAGTTTTCCACAATGGCTGCAACCACAGTTCAGCAGGCAACCCTTTAGCTATTTTTAGCAGGTTCCACTACCAGAGATAGTCTAATATATTGGCACAGGTAGCCCGTATTCCCGAATACTCCTCAGCTGACGTTTCAAGGATTTTACAGAAAAATAGGAGTGCATCATCAACAATAGACCGTGCAGTGCACATTGCATCTCCAAGTTTTAGACAGCCCGTAGAGGCGGCAGTATTGCAGAGATAGGGTTGACAGAACTCTCGGTTCTTCGCTCTGAGGTTCACTCTAAGATAATGGCCGTACCGTTATAGAGATTCCTTCTTGGCCAACAGGTTGAGCACTCACTACCTGCGCCTTCGTGTTTTTTCTCCAGTACAGAGAGCAACCCTTTCGTGGTGCCCGAGGGCAGTTCCACATCCTTTTTTCCAAGGAGTTCCACCCCGTATCATTTTTTCAACTGTATTATTCGACTCTAAATCGTATGCAGGAGGTACTTCTTCAAGATAACGACTTACCTTAGAACCCACCCATAGTCCATCCCAAGAGGGATGACTGTAGAATATCTCTTTTATTTCATATTGTCAACGATCCAGTTGTTTGCTGGGGGTTCTTATAGTTATGTCAAAAGGACACGCTCTAGAATTTGGAAAATTCCCTTTTGCTACACCTTCAAAGGGACCGCTTCCTCCTCATCTGCGCGAGTCGTTTGCACAGTTGTCTATATTGATACACACAGGGACCGTCGGAGTGGTTCTGAATCTACAACAGAGTTAGAGTTTACTCTCAGTTCCTCATCGCCAAGCAAGTCAAGAAGTAGCGCCAGGTATTAGATCTTTGCACAAACTATTCAAAAGGTTGTACCTCAAGGAGGTCTTGAAGTACTACTGCCAAAACGACTTGATAATTGCACTCGACCTTCAGGGTGTCGATGCTCATGTGCCAATTTTTTTCAAAAGCACAGGAGGTAGCTATGTTTTTTCAATAGCTTTAAAGCATTTTCAATTAAGGGTGTATACCTTTGGACCTTGGTCCGCTCCACGTGTTTTTATCTAGATCCTGGCACCAGTGGCAGCATATCTACGTTCTGCAAAGCATACAGATTCATCTTTACTTAGACAAATATATAATCAGGGCTCACTCTTCTTAACAAGCAATCCAGCACACCCAGACTTGGCAGTCACTGTTTTAAAGCTTGTTTTTTTTTTTTCAACACATCATGACCAGTCTCAACTAGTCCTAGCTCTGATATGAACATTTCTCGGAGCAGCAATCAATACAAACCCAGCAAGGGTGTTTGTCTCACATGAACGACGGGCCTGCAGCTACCACTTGGTGTTTTTTTCTACGTACATTACGGTCCGTTTTCAGTAGATCCTCAAGGTCATTCCTGACCACGGCCTCCACCTGCATCCTGGTGGTTTTTCTTACTACAGATAGCACATGAGAAAGATGCTAGAGGAATTAGACAAGCAATGATTGCAAGTCTCCGGTTCATTCGAAAATCTCATTACTAATCACTCCTCGGATGCAAGAGGTTTTCGTAGTTGGTGAATCCAAGACAGAAAGAAAGGGCCTGGCACATCAATCTGTGAGCGAAGTGCCATCTTCCTTGCCCTCAAATCTTTTCGCGCAGTACTTCAAGAAGCCACTGTATGGGTGCGCACAGACAATCAAATGCACTATGTCAATAAATAGAGAGGGACAAGATCAATTCTGTTGCCTCAGGAAGCCCTGGATTTTGGGCAGGGGCAATACGACACATACTCAATCTTCAGACGGTTCATGTCCCGGGTACAGGGACATTCTGACAGACTCTCAGCAGGACGACAATTTCCACTCTCGAGTGGAAGCTTATTCAACGACGGTGGTTTCAATCTTTTGGCAGTGGGGTCATCCAGATTTGGACCTCTTTTTTGCGACCAAGAAGAACAGCAAATGCCGGTTCTTTGCAAGTTGGCATCCCCACTATGACTTTCAGGGGAATGCGTTTCCGATCAAATGGTCTCAATTATCTGCTTGCGTTTTTTCACCGATACCGTTGGTTCCCAAGGTCCTGCAGAAGATGAGGAAGGAGCAGTGTCAGCTGATTCTCATGACCTTCAGATGATTTTGCCACTACTAGTTCACCGAGCTTCTTTTTTCCTGTCGGAGTGCGAACCAATTCTGTTGCGTCCGGTTCCGGACCTACTCTTCATCCAGGGCGGTCAGGTTTACCACCCAGATCCGACTTCTGAGGTTAGCGGCCTGGCGCCTGAGTACCTTGAGTTCGCCCATCTAGACAATCCTGCGGATTGCAAAGAAGTATTAACCAAGGCAAGAGCACAGTCTCACATGGAAATGTTTTTTATATCTGGAGTCGTTCGGCTGGACTTCATCCTTTTTTCTGTTAAAACAGAGCAAATCTTTCCAGTTTTTTCGTACAGCTGGCATGTTAGAAATTGTCTCATGCAATCCTAAGGGTTTTTTCTGGCAGCAGTTTCCAGATACCGACAAAATGGGACCACTTACTCTTCAAGAACTATACAACAATTCTTCAGGGAATTTTCAAAATGTTTCCCTCTGGCAGGTCGTCCGCCACCATCGTGGCATCTCAATGTGGTATTAGCACAACTTATGTGCCCTCCTTTGGACCTTCCACAGAACTGATCTGTAATTCCTTATGTGGAAGGGGTCAATTTATGGGCTTTGACTTCCTCTAGAAGAGTCAGCTATATCCAGGTGCGCAGGGGTCATCAGCCTTTTCTTAAAGTTTCACAAATGACTCAGTGGTACTTGGCACTAATCCAAGATTCATACCTTAAGTGCCTCCGAACTTCCACCAGTACGAGCCTGTCAATTTAAAGACATTCTTTCCTCCACCACTATCCAAAGAGGACATTGCTTACATTAGATATTAGGAGATGTTTAAAGTTCTATTTGCAGAGGACAGTTCCGTTACACAGACCCGTTCAACTGTTTATCACCTATGGTGCAATTCGTAAGGTCAAGCAGTATCTAAGCAAACAATTCCAATATGGATCTCTGCTGTGATCACTTTTTGCCATGCACAAGCAGAAGGACCTTTGCAAGCAGCCCCTAGAGTGCACTCTACGAGGGCAGGGTCTTTCTCAACTGCTTTGTTCGCTGGAGTCCCTCTCCAGCACATCGGCAGTGTGGCAACCTGAGCTAGCAGGCATACTTTCACCAAACACTACTGTTTGGATGCAGCCAGCGAGACCGATGCTTCAGTGGGTCAAGCAGTTCTTCGTAACCTTTTCGACTAAGGTGAGCCTCTGTTTCCCACCTCCTTTTGCTGCTGTCAGACGCTTTTTATGCTGTTTCATTGTGCACATGCTTCATAATTGCATTTTATCATGCTTTCGGCTATGTTACTATATATATATATATTTCGTGATTATGTGCATCACAGGTTTGCAAGCTTGGCTACTAATAGCGTCTGACTAGCAAGGATATGTACTGCTATCTACTCTGATTCAGGCATGTGAATCTATGAAAGACACCCCTAATACTGGAGAAGAACAATAGTTACTTACCTGTAATCTGTGGTTCTCCAGTATTGGTGTCTTTCATAGATTCACATGCAACCCGCCCACCTCCCCTCAGAGGCTTTTAGGCTATATTGGTTTACCTTCACTCCTTGCGAGAAAATCTGAGAGCCTGAGCCTCTGGGGAGAACCTTATGGTGGGTGCTGGCGCCTGATTGGCTGTAGTTTGGACTATACAAAATGACTAGGATAGTCATAGGTGTGGAAGTTTTTTCTATTGTAGCTTTGGCTACTTTACTTCCTGGTTTGTTTTTATTTGTTATTTACTATATATTTATAGCATATTATTGCTTTTTTATGTACCGTGGGACTCCCACTCCGACGACGGGGAATGATTCAGGCATGTGAATCTATGAAAGACACCAATACTGGAGAACCACAGATTACAGGTAAGTAACTATTGTTCTTCTGCGACATGGAAGAGTGTCCAAACTTATAAGCAGCATTACTTTCTGCAATCTACGCAATGGGAAGATGTGGCTGTGGGCCAAGTGGTACGGCGTCATCTCTTTAATGGAGGTGGACTTCTTTTCTAATAAAAGAGGGATTTTGTATTTTATTAAAGTTGCATAGCTTGGCTGACTATTTTTTGCTAAGGGTAATGTTTGGTAACTCTTGAATTAAAGGGTATCCTTATGGTTCTATTGTTTGTTTTCCAAAACATTTAATTGAAAGCATCCTAGGCATAACAGAATGTAAAGGTTTCTTGTTTTTGTTTGTAGACATATTTTAAAACTGGCTAGGATTGGAAGGGTATGTGCATGCTTGCATATGTCACTATTGTATTGCAATAACTTGTTGAATTTATGATTTACATGTCTATCTCCATCCACTACCGACAGTACAATTTGGGGTACTGCTTGCTATTCTGAATTAAGCATGTAAATCTATGAAAGTTACCCCAAAACTGGATAAGAAAATAAGGGGCATATTAACAAGGAACAGGGAAAATTAACGCTAAGGGTGCTTAGCATTAATTTTGTTAACGCCCGCTATCGCTGGATAATATCACCTGGTTATCGCGGTATTAACAACGCTAACCGCCTAGGTGATAAAAATCCAGCGATAATGGCTTTTTGGGAGGTTATCGCTGGTAATGCAGCTATACAACTACAAGGCTAGGGATATCCTTGTTGATAGCCCATCGTGGACTTAGCCATGTAAACCACCTCCCATTGGAATACATGGCTAAGTCTGAAAATTAGCAGACGTAAAAAAAGCAGCATTAACCGTGGTTAGCGCTGCTTTTTTGTCTCTAACAGGGTTAGGGTGAAGCTTGATAATAGGAGAAATGTTGCTTAGCGACATTTCTCCTATTATTTTGCTCAGGAACGCCCACTTTGCATCTCATTAGAGATGCAAAGGGAAGCGTAGTGAAAAAGTGTGCTAACATGCAATTTTGCATGTTAGCACCCTGTTGTTGATAGGGCGATATTTTTATCTCCTCTTCTTTGGTATATAAAGCCAAAAAAGTGGAGATAAAGCCCTTTTTAATATGCCCCTAAGTTACTTAACTGTAACTGTGGTTATCCAGTATTGGTATCTTTCACAGATTCACATGCAACCTTTTCTCCTGTAGAGGTTTCTGTCTCTTTAGCTTATGGAATTCTTACTTCCCATTTGTGCTTAGAAAACCTGAGAGAATCTGCCTCTGCTGAGAGTGTTCTAGAGGGTGCTGACAACTGATTGGCTGTGTTCCATTATAGGCCCTTTTTTGAAAAGGACATAGGTAATATATCAATAATATGGCATAGGGCCATTATAGCCTATGACATTTATTAAACAAGGAAATCATTCTCGTTGTCGATGGGGAATGATTCAAGCATGTGAATCTATGAAAGATACCAATACCGGATGACAGCAGTTACAGGTAAGTTACTTATTTTCTTTTGGGGAATATGCTTGCCCTTTGCCAGTATCAAAGTCAGTTTCTGAAGTTACAAATCTACCTTTGATCTACATCACATTGTAGCCCCTGCAACTTTGTGCGCAGATGTGCTCCTTGTGAAATCTCACATTGCTGTCACCACAGTCCCTAGAATTATATGTAAGAGCACAAAATTATGAGACAGGGTTGACTAAATTATGCGGCATTAGGTGGCACAATTTTTTATCATTATCTTTTTCATTTG